>NC_090929.1:1602662627-1602975634 GCF_040938575.1 Ambystoma mexicanum | reverse complement strand
CAGGACCTCGGGCGCACCTTGTGACATAACACGCCAGACTGTTCTAAAATAAGTTAAGTAGGGCACAGTTTAAGGAGATGTTCTACGCAGCTCCAATGAATGTTCCAAAATGACTGTCAATAACTGTTCCAACTACCAGTTGAGCACGGCCAAATGTATTGCAAATGCCCCTTTGAAGTTCCATTAACTTTGCAGACTCAGTGCACCATCTGCTAAGAGTCATGTTTCTTCAGGGCACTGTTAGCACACACTTGTTAGAAAGGGAGGGCCTTTGTGTATCGTGCAGACGCGTACTGTCAATAAGCAGCCGGCGGCCATCTTCTGAGCCAGATTTTAGTGTTCTGTCCCTCTTTGTTTCCCCTCAAACCACCACCAGAGAAAGAGTGAGGTAAGGATGAAGAGAGGGTAATGGTAGAAGGGGAAACAGAGTGTGCAATTTAGAAGAGTGAGAGAGAGGGAGAGAGAGAGAGCGAGAGATCGAGAAATCTAGAGAGACAGACAACAAGCAGGCTCGTGCGTTGTAAAGTAGGCATTTATATCAATACAATTACAAATCTGAAAACAGCTATTTTCTAGTGTTGCGTTGGGGTCAGTATGAGTAGTTACAGTCAAATCAAAAATCATACAAAAAACAACATACATGTAGGGGCCCACTGACACAAGAGGGGGATTAGGGGCCCCTTTTAGAGGTTTGTTGGCACCAGGGGGCGGTTCATCCATAACAGGCGATGTGGTCGTTGATCCACTGGTCTTCTCAACCATTATGGAAGGGTCGAGGAACTAGCCACTGAGAACCCCTGCAGCTGCTTTTGGCAGCTGAGGAGTGCTCCTGGGCTGGCTGAAATGTCAAAGGGAAACATGTCAAAGGGAAACATGTTTCCCTTTGACAGTTCTGTTCCCCAGCCATGCATGCTCAATGGGCCATGCAAGTCTGGAGGTGTTTTACTTTCCCAGCCTTGCATAGCCCATTGGAAATTCTGGCTGGGGAGCTGCATGTCTGTGCCTCCCCGCACATACAAACATCCGGGCCGCATCTTAACCAAAACTCCGGCTCCTGCAACCCTGTACAGTAGCCAGGAAGTTGGCTCCTGTTTGTGCTACGAGGCAGTGCTGGGAGGAAACCAACTTCAGGACCAGCCGGGAGGAAGGTACGTTTATTGTATTAATTATTTAAATATGTGTATGGATGCGTGTTTGCTTGTGTTAGAAGCGAGTGTTTGAAGATGGGTGCTTGTGTGAATGAACGAGTGGCAAGTACATACTGTGTGTAAAATGAATGTTGTGTAGTGTGTGTATGTGTGTTTCTGCTGGGCCAGGGAGGGAGAAAGTGGGGGTGAGCAAGTCTGTACAACAACAGCAGTTGAAAAATGCCATTCCCACTACCCAAAATCAACTCCCCTTCTGTGGCACTGGGGGGCACTGGGTGGCCCAGGAGACAGGGATGGTATTTTTCTTATGGACATCTATTGCAGATGTCCAGTAAATAAATACCATGCCTGGCCCCTGTGCCCCCCGGCCCCTCACATTCACAATTGTGTGATAGATGTCCAGTAGGAAAATACCACTCATGCCCCCTGGACTCCCAGCAGCTCGCATACACACAATCACATTGAATGTGTGTGTGTGATGAGCAGAGGATCCAGGGTGCAGGCGTGTCATTTCTTTAATGGACATCTATGATAGGTGTCCAGTAAAAACATACCATGCCTGACCCCTGGGCCCCTTTCACCTGGCATACATACATAATCAGATTGAATATTTGAATGTATGAGGGACTGGGAACCCAGGCAGCAGGCATGTCATCTGTCTACTGTGCATCTATGATAGATGTCCAGTAAAACAAATACTATGCCTGATCCCTGTGCCCCCTGTGCCTCGCATACAAACTGTCATATTCATTCTGTCTGTGTGAGGCGCAGGTCCCAGGGGGTAGGCATGGCATTTATTTAATGAATTTGCCCAGTAAAGAATGCCAGCCCAATGCCCTGGGATTCCTAGAGCCTCACATGCAATCTCATGCCTGGCCCTCATTTCCCCTTTTTCCTTGCATGCACACATAATTGTTTATCTGTGCATGTGAGGTGTGGAGATCCCACGGGGACTGAGTGCCATTTATTAATGGGCATCTATGCCCAATATAAAATGGCATGGCTGTACCCTGGGACCCCTATGCCTCACACACATCTTCCCCCTGGTGCCCCTAGCACCTTGCGCTCACACATAATCCCATTTAGGTGCTCACGCACCAGGGAGGCAGGAATGAAATTTTTACATTTTTTACTGGGCATAGATGATAAAGCAAGCATGATAAATGTTATTATGTAGCTAGACTGGCATCTTAATGCAACCAGTCTAATCCTTCCTTACTGTGGCATGACTATTTGTATTGGGCATCTTTGGTAAAGCAAGCATGATACGTGTTGGCATGATAAGTGTTGTTACAAAGCTAGACTGGCATTTGTATGCAACCAGTCTAGCCATTTCTTACTGTGGCATGCCATTTTGCATTGGGCATCTTTTCTAAAGCAAGCATGATCTGTGTTATTAGTCTTACTATGCAAAATGCAAGGGGGTCCTGATAGTCCCTCTGCATGACATTAGTCCCGGTTATCAGAGCCTTACCCAGAGTCTTTAGCTCACTATCTTTCACAGAGGAGAAATATCCTAAACATATCAGTCTTTGTCCTGCCCTAGGGCAGTCCAGCACCGAAATGATAAGCAATTCTCCTCTGAATAAGAGTACCAACAGCTACCCCAGACACGTGTTTCGGTCTGGTTGGACCTCATCAGTAGGCTGTAGCTGTGCCTCTCTAAGAATAGTGAGCAAGGGGTCCACGTCTGGATTCCCCTAGTAACTTAGGATGACACCCAAAGTTTCTTAAATATGCAAAAAACAAGGGGGGAGGGACCTGGGAGTCCCTCTGCAGGACATTAGTCCCGGTTATGAGCGACTTACCCAGAGTCTTTAGCTCACTATCTTTCACAGAGGAGAAATATCTAAAACATATCAGTCTCTGTCCTGCTCTAGGGCAGTACAGCACTGAAATGCTAAGCCATTCTCCTCTGAACAAGAGTACCAACAGCAACCCCATCCTCTGTGAAAGATAGTGAGCTAAAGAATCTGGGTAAGGCTCTCGTAACCAGGACTAATGTCTGGCAGGGAGTGTGACTTGTAAAGTACCCTTGGCTTTTCTTCCCCTGTGCACACACTCTCCACACCTGAGTCTTCCGAGTCGATGGTCTTTTGAAGGCCTCAACGTGCCAGGTAGTCTCTCTCCTTTTTAAGGTGCGTGTGCTTGTCACGGAGTGAAGCCACAGTGACCGCTGGGTAAGAAACAGCGGCATCGGGACCTTCCTTCCGGAATCAAGCCAGAAATGCAGGGAAAAACCCGTAAGGGAAAAAACACCCTGATCAGAGGTGCCAAGACTCTTGACAGGTGGCCGGTGGTTCAATAGGTGGTAAAGCAATAGGGGATCTCCAACACTGAGGTAGTAGCCCTCAATACGTCCAAGTCCAATGATAACACCAGGCCGTACGAGCTGACGGAGAAGGCAGCAACAGGAGGCTGCGGAAGTAGCAAACTCTTCCGAAAGGGTCTTCAGGGAAGCACGGAAGTATGTCCACAAACAGCCTGGCCCAGTAGAACGAGGAAAAATGAAGGTAAGTGGAAGGGAGCGAGAGAATATGAGTGAAGGAGCAAGAGGGAGAAGGAGAGAGAGAGTAAAAGAGAGAGAGAGAGAGAGCACGAGAGAGAGAGAGAGAGAGAGAGAGAGAGACCGCTGTAGGAAAAAAGGCACAGCAAGCGCCGCTCAGGTAAGCGGCGGAGAAAAGGAATAGACAAAAAAGAGCCGTGTTCCGAGAACGGGAACATCCAAAAGTAAACACGAAGAAAAACTCCTCTGGAAATCCAAGGCGGGGAGCAGAGGACTAGCGAGGGACCCAAAGTCCAGAGATAAACAAACAGTGGTGGTTGCCACGCAACGTCCTTCTGGGAGGCGGGGTCTTAAATACTCCCGGCAGCGTTGCGTACCGTGCTTGGAGCAGGCGGCAGTGAACACAGGGAAGGGACTAAAGCACCCTTCCTCTGTGGCTCCTCAAACTCCAACACGGAAGTAATCGCCAGTCACGGCGATGTGCGTGACTGCGAATGACAGTATGCCCCCCCTAAAGTGCAACCAACCAGGCTTACCCGGGTGCAGGCGATGGAACCTGGCCAACAGCTGAGGGGCATGTACTTGAGAAGCCGGCTCCCAGGAATCCTCCGATTCCGGGTAACCCTTCCATGACAGGAGGTATTCCAACCGACCATGAAGAAACCTAGAATCACGGACGGCGGAAACCTCGTATTTCTTTTGGTCGGTTGCAGTGACAGGAAGATCCCGGTTGAGAGACCGGTGATGTGGATCTGGATAGTAAGGTTTAAGAAGAGAGGCATGAAAGACAGGGTGTATTCGTCTAAGAGATGGAGAGAGTTGTAGACGGAAGGCAACAGGATTGACCTTGGTGATAATGGGGAAAGGGCCCAAGAAACGTGGAGACAGTTTAGAAGGTCTTGTCCATCTGGGAAGGAATCTGGTGGACAACCACAACTTTTCTCCAGGTTTCCATGAAGGTGCTTCTCTACGATGCTTGTCAGCTTCAGCCTTGTTCCGCCGTCTGCTATTCTCCAAACTTAGTAACGCGTTGTTCCTGGCCTCCCGAATATTCCTTAACATCTCTTCGGCGGTTGGAGAGTTGGAAAAACTGGGCACCTTAGGCATTAGGTATCGCGGGTGAACTCCGTAGGTACAAAAAAAGGGGAAAAACCTGTGGCAGTGTGCCTGGAATTGTTGTAAACAAATTCGGCAGTAGGGAGTAGAGAGACCCAAATCTCTTGATGCTGAGATATGAAGCATCGTAAGTATTGCTCCAGAGTCGCGTTAAGTCGTTCCGTTTGGCCATTAGTTTGCGGGTGGAAGCCAGAGGAAAGAGCCTTTTCTATTCCCAATCGAGTACATAAAGCTGTCCAGAATTTAGAAATGTACTGACTTCCTCGATCAGATATGATCTTGTCGGGGAGGCCATGAAGTTTGAAAACATCTCGAGCAAATGTCTCTGCCATGTTAGTGGCAGAAGGGAGTCCCGGAAGAGGAGAGAAATGAGCTAATTTGGATAGAGTGTCCACCGTGACCATGATACATGTGCATGACTCGGATTCAGGAAGCTCCACTATGAAGTCCGTGGAGATGAGTCCCCATGGGCGAGTCGGCATCTCTACTTGGGTGAGAAACCCTAGGGGCTTACCAGAGGCATATTTGGCTCTGGCACAAGTCGGGCAGGTCTTTGCATAATTTAACACTTCTCTCCTGATGTTGGGCCAAAGAAACGACCTCGAGATAAGTTCCAACGTGCCGTCTCCACCTCTGTGTCCGCCTAGGCGTGAGTCATGACACCATTTTAGGACTTTCCGGCGTAGCGGCCCTTCAGGGATATACCACCTTTTCTTGTAGAAGACCCAACCGTCCTTGATTTGGAAGGGGGAGTCAGAGGAAAAAGAGATATGAGGTGCCTCTTGTGCGACAGCAGCCTTGACTTCCTGAAGGAAAGAACCCACCGTGGCTAGGATCTGATTTCTGTGAAACAATGGTTCAGTCTTGACCACTACTGATTCCGAGTGAGAGTCCTTGCGAGACAAAGCGTCAGCTAGACGATTGAGTGACCCAGGGATGTACGTGATCTGAAAGTTGTACTGGGAAAATAGGTAGGCCCATCTAGCCTGCCTGGAGTTCGAACATTCCATGTCCTGTAAGGCCTTCAGATTCTTGTGGTCGGTGCGAATGAGGAACCGATGACGGGCACCCATGAGAAGGTGCCTCCATTCCTCACAAGCCAACTTCATTGCCAATAATTCTTTCTCCAGAACAGAGTAGTTGAGTTGGCTGGGAGAAAGAGTCTTAGAGAGATAGGCGACAGGATGTTCCACCTCCTTGATAGTCTGAAGTAAGACAGCCCCAACCGCTATAGCGGAGGCGTCTGTTTCCAGAACAAAAGGAAGTGTTTGGTCGGGATGTTGCAGAATCGGGGTGGAACAGAAGAGGGTTTTCAAGTGACAGAAACTTTCTTACGCCTCAATGGACCAAGAGAAAGGATAGGCCGTTTTCTTCAGGAGACGAGTGATGGGAAACACCACCTCCGAAAAGTTGGGAATGAATCTCCGGTAGTAATTTGAAAGACCCAAGAACCTCTGGACTTCCCGGACGGATGTCGGGGCTGGCCAGTCGAGAATGACTTGCACCTTGTCGGGATCCATAGTGATCCCTCCTTCTGACAATACATAGCCCAGATAGTGTACTGAAGATACGGCGAATCTGCACTTCTCCTCCTTGACCATTAGATTGTTTTCCTTGAGCCGCTCCAGAACTTGTCGTACTTGTTCGATGTGCTCTCTCATGTTAGGGGAATACACCAAGATATCATCCAAATAGATGATGACAGAGATGGAGAGCATGACGGAGAACATTCGGTCCATGAACCTCTGAAATATCGCTGGGGCGTTCACCTAACCGAACGGCATTACCTTGTATTCAAATAAGCCCAGGGGAGTACGAAACGCGGTTTTCCACTCATCGCCCTTGGCAACCCGCAACAGATGGTATGCGCTGCAAAGATCCAGTTTAGTAAAGACTCAAGCACCTTGCACAGCCTCGATAATGTCCGTGATAAGGGGCATAGGATACCGGTCACAGACTGTCACCTTATTTAGGCCCCTGTAGTCAATGCAGGGTCTAAGGTCGGCGGAATCTCTCTTCTTAATGAAAAACAAAGGGGCTCCTGCTGGAGACTTTGAAGGTTGGATGAGACCATTCTCCATGTTGGTATCTATGTATCTCCAAAGAACCTGTCTCTCGGTCTGGGTGAGAGCGAACATCCTTCCGAAAGGTACCAAGGCAGTGGGTTCCAGATCGATGGTACAGTCCTCTGGCCGATGAGGTGGAAGTCTGGCATGGAGGCATTCCTGAAAAACTTTGGAAAACCCAGAGCAGAAGTTGGGTAAAGCATGGACACCCACATGGCTGTTGGAAAACACTTTGACTGGCTGCAGATCAGCTCGACCTTCCAGTGAAAAACAGTTGGATGCGCAATATGGGGAACTGAAGCTTATCTGATTCTCGGTCCAGTTAATCAAAGGATTGTGTCGACGGAGCCATGTGATGCCCAAGATGATAGGGAAATGGGCGGCCCTGATTATATCAAAGCACAAAACTTCCTTATGTTGGTTGACAGTCAAGGATAGTTCCTCAGTGGTATGGATGATGGGACCTGAAGACAAAGGCGAACCGTCCACACCTTCCACCTTCTGACCTTCTGCCCTTGGGATTCTCCGGAGACCCACCCTGGCTGCCCACAGGGTGTCAACAAAGTTCCCTGCTGCGCCACAGTCCAATAGAGCCAGTGTTTCCACCTGATGGTTTCCGAGGTTGAGTTGTACGGGAATCACCATCAGTCTGGAGTCCTCTTTGGATTCGGGTGAGGTCACTGACAGAGAGACATAGGGACGATGAAGATTTCCTGAAGACCCCCGGTCGCTTGTCCCTACTGACGCCGAGGGTAGTTGTTTCCCGACCTCTTGTTTGGCAGTTCCGTACAGTCTTTTAGGAAATGCTGATCTGATCCGCAGTAGGCACATAGTCCCTTCTCTCTTCTGCGACGTCTTTCTGCTGCGGACAAAGGCGCCCTGGTAGAACCAATCTGCATTGGTTCTTCGGAAGAAATGTTAGTAGAGCGACCAGGGAGAACGTGTGCAGAGGTGTCTGGGGTATAGCAAGGGTTTCTTTGCTTGCGACGTTCAGCCCTTCTCTCTTGTAGTCGGTATTCAATATGAAGGGCAGCAGAAAGCAGATCTGAGAAAGTAGGAGAACGAGGGGATCTGGCCAACTCGTCTTTAATTTCATCCTTCAGTCCTCTTCTGAAAATGGCATACTGAGCTGTTTCGGGCCATCCTGCTCCGGCTGCTAATGTCTTGAAAGAGGAGATGTATGACAAAACATCTAGCGAGCCTTGTCTGACATCCAACAGGTCTTCGCAGGCTGTAAAAGAGAGCTCTGGTCGCTCGGTCTGTTTGAGAAGATTCTGAAATCCGGAAAAATCCTGCACAATGATGTTTCCGCTGGTCACCAATGGTGTGGCCCAGGACAGAGCGTTTCCTGTCATATTAGATATTAGGAAACCCACTCGGGCCTGGTCTGTAGCAAAGGTACGGGGTCTGAATGTGAAATACACCAAGCATGCTTCTAGAAACTCCTTCACCTTCTTGGGGGAGCCATCGAATTTCCCAGAGGACAGTGCCATGGTTGGCAAATCCGAGGGAGTTGGTTCCCTAGCTTTTACCATCTGTTTGAGCAGAGCGTTCTCGGTCTTGACTCCTTGTAGCTCCCGGGACATGGCCTGGAAAGCCTTCCATAGCTCTTGGACCTGTTCCTCAGCTGACATCGTAACACTCTTTGGTGCTGCAATCTGTGACTTGTAAAGTACCCTTGGCTTTTCTTCCCCTGTGCACACACTCTCCTCACCTGAGTCTTCCGAGTCGATGGTCGCTTGAAGGCCTCGACGTGCCAGGTAGTCTCTCTCCTTTTTAAGGTGCGTGTGCTTGTCACGGAGTGAAGCTACAGTGACCGCTGGGTAAGAAACAGCGGCACCGGGACCTTCCTTCCGGAATCAAGCCAGAAATACAGGGAAAAACCTGTAAGGAAAAAAAAACCCTGATCAGTGGTGCCAAGTCTCTTGACAGGTGGGCGGTGGTTCAATAGGTGGTAAAGCAATAGGGGATCTCCAACACTGAGGTAGTAGCCCTCAATACGTCCAAGTCCAATGGTAACACCAGGCCGTACGAGCTGACGGAGAAGGCAGCAACAGGAGGCTGCGGAAGTATCAAACTCTTCCGAAAGGGTCTTCAGGGAAGCACAGAAGTATGTCCACAAACAGCCTGGCCCAGTAGAACGAGGAAAAATGAAGGTAAGTGGAAGAGAGCGAGAGAATATGAGTAAAGGAGCAAGAGGGAGAAGGAGAGAGAGAGAGAGAGAGAGAGAGAGAGTGAGAGAGAGAGAGAGAGAGAGAGAGAGAGAGAGAGAGAGAGAGACCGCTGGAGGAAAAAAGGCAAAGCAAGCGCCGCTCAGGTAAGCGGCGGAGAAAAGGAATAGACAAAAAAGAGCCGTGTTCCAAGAACGGGAACACCCAAAAGTAAACACGAAGAAAAACTCCTCTGGAAATCCAAGGCGGGGAGCAGAGGACTAGCGAGGGACCCAAAGTCGAGAGATAAACAAACAGTGGGGGTTGCAACGCAATGTCCTGCTGGGAGGCGGGGTCTTAAATACTCCCGGCAGCGTTGCGTACCGTGCTTGGAGCAGGCGGCAGTGAACACAGAGAAGGGACTAAAGCACCCTTCCTCTGTGGCTCCTCAAACTCCAACGCGGAAGTAATCGCCAGTCACAGCGATGTGCGTGACTGCGAATGACAGGGAGTCTCCAAGGACCCCCCCTAGTTTCTTTTGCATTAGTCTTACTATGGCATGACATTTTGTAATGGCCAGCCTTTATAAAGGAAACATGATTAGTGCTATTATGTAGCTAGACTGGCATTTTTAATGCAACCAATCTAGCCATTTTTTACAGTACTGTGGCATGACAAATTGTATTGAGCATCTTTGATAAAGAAAGCATGATCAGTTGTATTATTCTTACTGTGGCGTGCCATTTTGTGTTGAGCATCTTTGATAAAGCAAGCATGATCAGTGGTATTATTTTTACTGTGGCATGACATTTTTATTGCACATCGTTGATAAAGCAAGCATGATAAGTGTTATTACGCAGCTGGACTGACATTTTGGTGCAGCCAGTCTATCCATTTCTTACTATGGCATGATATTTTGTATTGGGCATCTTGTAGGCAAAGGCATCATGAAAATGTGTTGGAGAAATGGTCCTGTGCACTGTTGGTGACTTGCATCAATTTATTACCCTCCAAAATCTATTTCAGACTGTTTGGCGTTTTACCCAAGTTTTCTAAAAAGTGTGCTCTAAAGAGCACCATTTTAATCCAATGTTTTAAAACAATGTGTGAGTGGAGAACCTTCCCACCCCCACCAAACTCTCCTTCATTAATTTGGGCCCCCTCACTATGCATGGTCACTAGAGCATATCTGCAAGACATATTTACGCCCCTCTACTTAAAGAATTCCTTTATTGGTTGCCTCATGCAAGAACATGCATTCTCCCTTCTCAGTCTCCAGGAACCACTCACCCCTTGGAAGCAAGAAGGGTGCATCAACGAACTCACACCCCAACCTCAGTGTAAAGACCTGTGGAATGCAAGTACCCCAAGAAAGGAATATCACATCAAAGAGCATGTTTGAAAAATCATATCAAATATTGGCTTTCAACACTCATTTGTCCTATGAGCTTTGCCTAAACATATCAGCACATCTTAAACATTTCTGAATAAAACAGCAATTCAGATAACAATTTCACTTAATAGCATTAATTATTATTGCTCTCCATAGTAGAATAAAAAAAGAAAAATCTTTAAAGTGTGGAAGGCTTTAATAAAGAAATGATTAGGTTCAAGAGATTCCATGACTTCTCCGTAAAAGCAGAATATTCGGTCATCGATTGGAGCATTTACCATGGTCTTCAGCCAGTAAGATCTCCTCCTGGCCCAGCCAAAGATGCATACATACTTTCCTACTAATCTCACTGGGCTAGAGTGATTTCATTTAGATATCAAATGTATCTTGATTTAAAAATTCACTATGAAATGATTTGATCATCCGTGTAACCCAGTTTAACTTTTTCTTTCACAGCTCATGCTAATTGATGCCTAGTGATAGCTTCAAAGACCATGCTGAACCTCACATAGGCAGGAATTAAGTTACTTTTTGAAGTTTTCTGTATTTTGTTTCTAAATGCTGCGTGATATAGAAGTATTTTTGGGGGGACATTGATAGCACAGATTATTGATTGAATTATTCTGTGGTATTTGATTATCATCTACCTTTCTAAGAAATATCATTTTGCAGCAGGATCCAAAAGAGATTTTGGCCTGTAATTGTTCTAAATCCTGGATAAAGACTTTTATTATTCCCAGTCAGAGTGGGACAGATTGGGATAGGAAAAACTATAAAAGAATGATGTTAGTTTGCTTTTGAAGCCAAACCATATAAATTGTTGTGTCTCCTGCTTGAAGCGTGCCTTCAGGAAAGTTTGCAGATTCAGCATAAAACCTGTGGGTGGTGGACCATCTGGAAATTGGCAGTGCCCTGAGGTTTCAAAGAGGCAAGAATCACTAAAAGACTGGAAACTCTTCAAGAAATGAAGGCGAAACCTGCCCTCTTATGGCAAAGTGCAAGTAAAGCACATCCCAGCGTGTACTCCAAATGATGTTCACTGTTGTTGTTGTTGGATTGTGACATTTTGAGTTCAGGGTACCACCCCACTTGGATAGAAACAGAAGTATCAAGGACTTGCTGACAAAGGCTTCAGGACCCACCCCGGGAGAAGGGAAGCAAGGTAAGATTGGACAATGTACATTTCCTTCTTAGTTACACGGTTTCATGAAGGGCATGCAAGAGCCCTGCATGTGCAGGGTGAAGGTCATGTCTACAGCAGAGATGTTTTATTATTATTTGTATTTATTTATTTTAACATTTATAGCAGCGCGCTTAGCCCTCGGGCATCTGGGCGCTAGTTACATAGGTAGGTACACTTGCATGTTATATATAGTTCAAGCCGGTGGCGGAGGCTATTAATTAAACTGATGAGTCTTTATTTTCTTTTCGGAAGAGTTGGTAGGACGTCTCCGAGCGAAGATGGAGCGAGAGATTGTTCCAGAGGTTAGCTACCACAATGGGGAACCTCAAGCCCCCTGCTAATTTCCATCTGAATCTGGCGGTGAGTAGACGCTGGCTGTTGGAGGATCTGAGCGGTCTGGCTGGTATTTCTTAATACTCTGGGCAAGGTAAGTCAGGGCTTTGTTTGCCGGGCACTGACAGGGACGTCATTCAGGGGTCTCCAGAGGTCGCAAGAGCGACCTCTGCTGATTGGCTGGTGACCTCTGTCAATCTATTGTGACCTCTGAGGGGGCGTGGCCATCTGAGGGGGCATGGCCACAGCTACCAAGCACGGTGCCGCGTGTGGCTGGTTCCTCCATTTTGCCTCTCCTCACAGCAGCCCGTGTGGTTCATTGGTACTCCCTCATGGCGTTGCACATGCCGATGAGCGAGCTCTTGGGCTGCTAAAACGCAGTAAGTGTCAGCAGGTTGCTGTGAGAGTGTGCTCAGTGCTGCCTGCCTGGGTGAGGACGGATGCCAGTCGGTCCGGTCCTCTTCATCGTGTGCTTGTCATAGGCTGTTGTGCCTGCCTGCGGCCTGCAGGGCCGCAGCACCGGCCGCCCAGGCAGGACTTGTTGCTCGGCCCCTATCAGCTGCTGCACCACACCGATTGTGTGGGTCGGGTCAGTCGGCGTTTTATATCTCAGAGATATTGCTCTGTTCTGGATCTTGTTATTGCATCCATGACGAGGACAGGCAAAATAAAATGCGTTTCTTTTTTCTTCCAAAGAACTGCAAGTGAAAAGAGAGATTGTGTGTGTTTAATCTGATTCGTGAGCGATTGCTTAGGTAATGCTCACGATTTATCCAACTTGCATAAGGGGGGGGGTTGAATAAATATATCGGCACTCTCAAAAGAAATGAAAGCAAAAATTGTTTCAAATGTTTTACTTTACGCCAGGGAATTATAATAAAAATGATCCCCAATTTCGCATTTTGAAAACGAGGTTGTGTGCCACCGCGCCCGCCGCCAAGATTAACCATGGTAATTGCATCGGTTATTCTTTTCCTTAAACATATTGTGCAGTGCTTTGTTGGCAGTAGTCATACATAATGGGCACTTAGCTGGACCATTGGTCATTCACAGGCCTATGACTACTTCAGGGGGGTGAATATATGCACATTCTTTATGTAGAAGGGAGAACAGTTGCATAAAGCATGCCTCCCTCTGCACGAGTCTTACACATGCAGCTAGCCTGCAACAACGAAGGCGGCGGGATGAATGCATCACGTGTTCTTTCCACGGATTCTGGGCGCCACTTTAAAGGTCCTCTCTTCAAATGGCTTTAGATCTTTTGGCAAACGTGATGGTGAGGAAGAGCGCATGCCCTTTAAAGACCATTCTCTGGGATGCAGTCTGTTCACCCAAGTAAGTGGCGGGACAGAGCATGAGGACATCAGCAGTTCTCAGTCCATCAATCAACATCGGGTTTGGGAATCTAGGAAAGACTATATAGTTACACATAGTTTACTTCAAAAAAGGGGTCATCCATAACAGTGTCGGGCACCCCTGATAGTGCTATGTTTTCTGGGAAGTTGTCTGCATTATTGCATAATCCCCCAACGGCCAAAATGGAAATCTTTGCATAACACAGTTCAAACAAACAATGGTCTTGGTGGCCAGATTCCGATGTTACTAGACCTCAGAACATTCGATCATTGCACAACCTTCAAATGTCCTGCACGTGTGTGTAACCCTCTCATTAGAAGCTTCGTCACGGCCGGGAAAGTATTTAATGTGCATAGAATTCCTGCTAGAAGACAATTACATAGGCATCTGACACATTGGACAACCAAATATCTATCAGAGGATCAAGAGATTATATCACCAAAATGCTGTGATAAATCACCAAAACAATACAAATACTGGCCTATTAAGTGACCAATGCAATGACCCAACATAACATGTAAAATGGATGAAACGAGAGACAGTAAAGGAACAAGATTAATTTATGAACCAACAGCATCATTTGCAAGGTTTAAACATTTGCTGTATGTGAAACTAAACATCTCCAGTTGTTTCTGCATTCAAAAAATAAAAATTAGCTTTGGGGTAGATTCTATGAATAAGCACACATATCTTGAAATACATACTATTGGTTGTGTTTTTATTTTATTTCCACATTTCCCCTTTTTCTTTCATGGTCCTAAAAGCACAATATAATCACCGCCCTGAGAAACGCTCATGCTCTGTGTTTTGCCCTTTCAATGCATCACATCAGTCATGCCTTCAATGACTTCAACACATTCTGAATGCAAACAATAACATCAGGGAGCACTCGCCGATCCCGTTGCTTCTTGATCTTATTCCGCACTGCCATGTTTCTGAGCAGGGTGTGTACCCTCCCCTCCCCCACACACTTTCTGTGAGTGTTACAGGGCAACACTGTGGTATATATGGTAGGTTTGAGACCTTTTTGAATGGCTTTGTGAGTTGGGAGAGTGAGGGGTGGATGAACAGGCTGGTGAGAGGGTGAGCGTTGTAAGTATTGATTGCTGAGTGAGTAGATCTGTGTTTGATGGGTGAGTTACGCAAACACTATGAAGAGATACAGGAAGATGATCAGGTAGCAGTATTTGCCAATGCACTAATTAAATCGATTTTAAACTTAGCTCTAGGTTCTGAAGGAGATGGATATCGGAGACTTCTGGCTGTATTGTGCAGGGGTAATGAAGTCCATGAAACAACTGCAAACAGTAAACACAACACTGAAGGTAACTTGTCGAATCAGAAGAAAATGGGGTAAGTGACAAAATCATTGAAGACTGTGGATGCCATCGACTAGAAGAATACATGTTCTCTGGTGAAATATTCTCCCTCTCCCCTTTTATCCTGGCTTTCCCCTATCCTATACCCGCCCATACGTCCCTGTAACCCCAAAATGTGATTTTTGCTCTGTAGTCCTGTTGAAATAACACAGCGGATCCACATAAAGAGGGAATTTGGGTTCATACACTTCCCATGGCAACATGGGCCTTGACACACCTCTACATATGATGATCCATTCTTGTATGGACTGTAACAATACAGTGGTATCGTAACCATATTGTTCTTAGTGTACTGAGGGATAATGCTTTATGATGCCACTTCCTGTGATGTCACGTGGGGGGATCAAATGACACCACTTTCTGTGATGTCACATGGGTGGGGTCAAATGACATCATTTCCTGTGATGACACTTGTGGGGCCTGCCATTGTGATGTCACTTCCACTACCCCTGGCATTTTGGCGAAATTACGTCCCTGGGCACTGGTGTGCAATCGTGAGGATTTTGAATTGTATTCTTTCCCAGATGGGGAGCCAGTGAACTGAACGGCTTAGCTCAGAAATGCCATCAGATTTGGTCAGGTCCAGGGCTGCTCTGAGGGCATTGTGTGGGATGATCTGGAGCCTGTTCAGGTTTTTGTCGGTGGTCCCACAGAGTAAGTGTAACGCTCACCTGATTCCCACGGAGGCACGGGTCTTGGCAGGAAGGTGTCTGTAACACGAAACGTGATGTGCAGGGTTCGGTTGGCTTCTGGGTTCGAACCTCTCCGCACTGTGTGTCGGACTCGAAGGGTGAGGTTTCTGCAGGTGAAATAATATGGGGGGTTAAAGGTCTGGGTTGTGAATGTCCCTATCTCTCTCCTCCCAGCCTGACTGTTGAGCCCCCCTCCCAGGTCAACGTGCTCACCTTAGATAGGTGAATGCTGGGCTCTCCATCTGCGTCTAGTGCAGGGTGCCGTTGCCAGTTCCTTCACTGGTGAAACGTTGGCCTCTTGACTTCAGAGGATGGGTACCGTCGTTGTCTGCACGACCAGTAAGTTTCTGGACACCTTTAGTCTTTATAGTCTTTTTATGCGTGGCGGTGAAGCGCCTGGAATTGCGTAAGTATGGCAAGCGCTCTTACTGTCTCTTTCTTTGTCTTTGCAGGCGACGATGCAGAATGAAGAAATCCGGAATTCGCCGTGTGCCGGTAAGTGTAACACTGCTGTTGTCTATGAAGATGCAGCGTGAAGAATCCGGAATGCACAGCGTGCCGGTAAGTAGAATAATGCTGTTTATCTTTGCAGGTGAAGATGCAGCGTGAAGAAGCCCGAATGCACAGCGTGCCAGTAAGTATGATAATGCTGTTTATCTTTGCCGGCGAAGGTGCAGCGTGAGACACGGCCGCTGCCGATGGATCAGGTAAGTAAGCACTGCGTGTTAAAGTTCGTTCTGCTAACCTGTTGTTTCTGGTCTTTTGCAGGTGCTGATGTTGATCGGGTACAGGAATGGTAAGTATAATTCTTGCAGGTTCAGGATCCAAAGAAGAAAGGCTGGAACAGACTCGGTGAGCGTTCTGCTGCAGATGCAGAATAACGCGAAGCACGTTTCATCAATCGGGTGTGGTTTAAATAGCCTAGGAGTGATGAGGCGTCTCCTTCCACGGCCCCGCCTAGGTAAGAAAAGAGTTCCTGCTTCCAGAAGAGTTCCAGTGCTGTATCCAGGGAGTGGAGCTGCCCCACCCAGGTAAGAAAGTAGTCCCAGTTCACCGAGGACTTCTAAGAGTCTGGTAAGTAAGCAGCATGGTCTGCCGCAGGTAAGTCCACTCAAGCACCTTCACACCAATGATGAGCCCGGCGCTTCCAGTGCCGGGACCGATGCTTCTGATGAGCCTGGTGCCACCGGCGCCAGGACAAGGTCCAAAAGGTCCCTGTGGGGACCGGCTGGTGCCTAGGATCAGGGTTAGGGGCCTGCTTCCAAGGACGTTGGGCTGGTCCTGACTCCTTGGAAGCAGTGATCATGACAGTAAGGTTTTGTAATAGTCTAGCTTGGACAGCACCAGGTCGCGGGTAACTGAAAGACGTTTTGTTGTGGATAAAAAAGTTCTGCTCTACTGTATGAGGTTAGTCGTGTATGCTGTGGCAGAGGCAATGTTGTTGATTTGGTGGGTCATGTTGAGGGAGGCATTGAGATAGATGCCCAGTGTTTTGACAGATGAGGAGACAAAGATGTTGTGTCCCTCTATGGGTAAAAGCCAGTATACTGGATCAAGGTTAGAGAGACAGGGTGATGGACTAGGAGCAGCTCAGTCTTCTCATCGTTGAGACATAGGCTGTGTTGGGCCATCTAGGTATGGATGGTCTCGAAAATGGTGTTTACGGTGATGCAGTCCTGGTTGTAACAGCCTGTCAAGGGGATGAGTATTTGTGTATCATCTGCGTAGTTTGTGAAGGAGATACCTAGGGAATCTAGGTGGTCGAACAGAGGTTTGTATAAAGAATGGAGAGGGCAGGGGTTAGGCATGTGCCTTGCGGGACACCACATGGCATCGGGTTGGGCGGGACTGCAGCTTTGCCAGCGAAGATTCATGAAGCTCTGTTTTCGAGGAATGAGGCGACCCAACTATCTGCTTCTGGACCGAAATGTGCAACTGCTGTCAGGTGGTGGTAGGGGATCTTGTGTCCACCAGATCAAATGCTGCAGAGAGGTTGAGTAGCATAAGAAGGGTGAGTTTTCCAGCATCGCTGGCATCATCCAATTGATTCTTGAGGTCATGGAGAGCCGATTCCATTCCATGACCGGATGAAAGCCAGACTGGTGGGGGCTGAGGGTGGTGTGAACTTCCAGAAAGGCCTTTATTTGGGTGTAGACAATTCTGCCTGGAATTTTCAGTAGGAATCGGACGGTGGTGATGGGTTGGTAGTTGGTGTGTATGTTAGGGTTAAGTACTGTTTTTTTTGTAGGGTGTTGATCCAGGATTCTTTAAGGCAGGAAGGAACGATATTGGAGGAGAAGGAGGCGTTGACAGTGGCGTTGATGAGGGGTTTGAGCAGTGTGAGACATTGTTTGACCATGCTGGCGGGACAGGTGTCTCCTTTGCATTGTGAAGGCTTGAGGCCTTTCACTAAGAAGACCATGTCAGGTACGACAATGGGAGAGAACTGAAAGAGCTGTAAGTGTGCAGGATGTGCATTAGTTGGGTTATACGGTGAGTTGATGGCAAGGTTCTGTGCTTTGGAATACATTTTCATTTGAAATTGTGTAATTTTTCCTGTGCGGGCGTCCTGGATGTTGCTGCACCAAGTGTCATCTTTGGTGATGGTTGATGGGGTGAGGTGGGTGTTTCCAGGTTGTGCAGAATGATGTACAACATTTCACATGAACTAGAGGTGGCTGCTGATATTTTGCTTTTGTAGGAGGCTGCCCTAGTGGTGAGATGTACATATATGAAGGCTTGTGTTAAGATGTACTCTTGTGCTGAAAGAAGTACTCCAGAGCCACAGGTAGTGAGCACGCTTCTTTACTAGTTTCCGGGTTACAAGATGACACAAGAGGTAAGTTCATGGGTAGGTAAGTAGAAGGTAAAAAAAGGATGCATAAGAAGACATCCACCGGCCTCCACTCTCAGAGGAAGCTCAATCTGACTCTCATGCAACACACAGGGGCACTCACACCACAACATTCCACAGCTAACATTACACCAGGCATTACATCAGGCATTCCATCAGGCAAGCGTCCACACAGGGCCAGAGCATAGAGACATAGGACATAACAGCTTGCTGCACGAAGCAGATGTCACCAACATCATCGACAGTTGTGTGTTGCTACACGACTTTGTGTAATACGTCTGCTTGATGTGATCGAGAGCCTCGTACCCTCCCTATCACTCCTGCTGAAGAATGTGCATTTTCCCAGGAGCAAGAGGAGACAACCCTGGGATGCAGGAGCAGAGACTTGACAGAGGCAAGGGGGCATCTGCATTCAGAGCCACTTATTAGAGCCTCCCCGGAGTCTGTGGGGCTGAACTGTGGTGAGAGGCACCACCAGCAGCCTTGTGCATAGAGTCCCAGCCTAATAGAGAATTATTTTAGTCTGTAAATCCTCCTTGAAGAAAGAAGACAGAAGGCTGGTCCAAAGTTAATTAATCTTTCCACAAATGTTTTCAAAACATCTTTTATTCCATCAGGACAAATACCCATAGAAGTATTTAAATTATTATTCAAGCAATATGTGTTTTCAATATCACATCGTTTACAGATATTTGGTATACCAATATTTTGACTTTTTAAATCGTTTGTTTCCATTTTCTTAAGAGGGCCCATACTTCAAACAATTCATATTCAGCCAGACCTAACAAGGAATTATTCAAATGAATTATGAGGGTTAATATATCAGGCACAACTAAAAGATTCACTTCATAATTATTTGAGTTTTTGTTCACTTTTCACTAAAACAGTTTGGAAAAGGTTCATTTGGAAATGTAAGTGGAGTGCTAATTTGGGAACGTTTAATGTGAGAATGTTACTCCAGTACTAATGCGTGAAAGGTTTATTGGAGAATGCATGTCTAGAACTACTTTGGGAATCGTTAATTGGAGAATGTAAATCTACTACTAATTTGGGAATGGTTAATTGGAAAATGAACATCTAGTACTCCTTTGGGAATGGTTAATTGGAGAATATAAGTATAGTACTAATTTGGGAAACATTAATTAGAGAATGCAAGTCTAGTACTACTTTGGGAATGGTTAATTGGAGAATGTAAGTCTAAAACTAACTGGGGAAACCCTCATTGGAGAATGTAATTCTAGTAGTAATTTGGGAACGGTTAACTAGAGAATGGAAGTCTGGTACTAATTTGGGAAAGGTTAATTGGAGAATGTAAGTCTTGTATCAATTTGGGAAAGGTTAATTGGAGCATGTAACTCTGGTATTGACTTAGTATTGATTTAGGTTAATTGGCAAGTCTAGTAGGCACTCTGAGACCCTCTGGGTAGGGCCAGCACTGTGTAAATGTTTGTAAAATAAATATCAAATAATACTACCGGGTACACCTGATCATTCAAGCTGCTGTCTGGGCCTCTCACAGGTAGGAATTCCATGGGTTTGGAGACACATTTAAGCTGAGGTGTCGCTGTTGAATGGCTTAGGTTGTCAACCCATAAAATAGGATGATTTAGTTCAGTTTTCAACATATCCACAGAAAATATGCTTTGGAAGAAACAAACCAAATGGATTAGTGGATTTCTTTGGCGATTGCTTCCATATTTCCTTGGTAATTCTTGCCACCCAATTATGTTTTATTAATTGGTGGGTCAACAAGCCCAGCCGAAGTGAAATTGAAAGTGTCAGTCAGAGCTTGCCCTTGAAAAAAAGGTGATTAGGACCAAACAGCACATCTTATAGCCTCTTCTCTTTCACAAGATCTATGAAATACAAACAACAAAAACACTGTTAGGTTCCACTCTGTAATCACTCCATCTAGACCTGGAGCCAGCCACATGCATCTCTCCAGATGTTTTGGACTACGACTTCCAGGATCTTTCACCATTGTCTAGGCTGGTCAGGGCTAATGGGAGATGTAGTCCATTATCTCGAGGCTGAGTCATGTGATTGGGCCCCAGTGTGTTACCTGATAGCCTCTGATAAGATTTGAGAGATTTTCTTCTCAGAGCCATTTAACTTGGAGCTGACTGTGATCAGAATGTTTTCAGACGACTTCCTTTCTTTTCTTCTGGAAAACGTGTCACTAAGTTGTTGAAAGTATAACTAGACTTTTTCCCTGGAAAGTGTTCACAGGTCTCTAATTGTGTGACCCAGCAGATGGGAATCTTCTGGCTTCTTTCTCACAATTGTCTATCACTAATGAACTATTTAGTATAACTAGCTACTACCCAACTATCCCTATCTAATCCTACATCCCTGACTGAATCTTTCCATTGCACTTGGATGCACTCAGGAAGTTAATAAACAGTAGTCCCTCACTCATTTTACTTTGAGGTGGGGACTTCGTCCTTCCAAGAACCGACAATCCATTTGGAGACACTACTTGTTTGCAGCTGCTGTAGTGTGTTATGACTGTCTTTTGATCAGGGCGGGGACCCTAGATGTCTGAGGTTACTGAAAAAATGTATGACTATCTACTGATGTTGGCAAAACCTCTCAGAGCTCTAGCTGGGTAACTTTGATTACTGGTATCTGCATACTAATTGCAGCAAATGAAAAGCTACTATATTACGGCCGAGCTCCAGAAAATTGTTCTTAGACACACAACAGCACATGCACTCAACCGGGAGACTGATCTCTGTTGTTGGGTTTTTTGAGGTATTCAACATCAAATCCACTCATTTGTCAGCAAATTCAATGAAGATAAGCCGTCGTTGGGTGGCCTTGGGTGAAGGGGAAGATTTGACATGTCCATCTGCATTCCATGAAAGGTGGGGGTGAAGGATGTCACATTGGTGGCATTAATGCATATGCACATTTTCTCTCAGCTCCAGCCTTCACTCATGAGTGCAGCCTGCAAAATGAGAGAAAGAAGCACTACTAGAGCCCACAAACCAACCCAGACCCAAGAATTTACGTGATGCTTCCTAAAGCGGATCATAAAAACCAGGTATTGAACCAGTCCCAAATATTGTGAGCCAGGAATCACATAGTTATCTGCGTGACATTACACGAGTGCATCGGCATCCCTGCTTTATAGAAAGTATCAGCTCCGCCGCGGGGGAACTGACGGACAGCTGATATTATTCAATGATAGTGTTTGCCATAACAAATGTTGCCATGCCCTATCCCTGCCCCTTTACCCATGGTTCTGTGATTGGTTTGCTTCCACATATATCTTTATGTCCCTTCTTTGGTAAATTCAGCTACCACATCAGGCAGGTATTGTTGAGTCACAGCAAGACTGAGGCATCATGCCACTGTGTGGGTGATCAATGTGTATCTCAGCTATACCCCCCTGTTCCAATATGCCTTTTCTAAGCATGGTTGGCATCAGAAAAAAAGAGGACCATTCCATGGTGCAGACCACTTCAACTCTTGCCAATCAGGAGACTGGCAGCATCAGCGCATCTCTGAGATGAGACAGTTTTTACACCATATATATACCCTGTCAGGAAATAGCAAACCATGCCATGTTTGTGATGATTATGCACAGAGCAGGGGGTGATGCATAAGGACCGAATAAGCCTCCAGCTGCTCAGTCCAGAAAAGGCAGATAGATCCATCTGTGCCCAGGTTCACTATTGCCTGAGAGGCTGAAAAGCGCATTGGAATTACACCTGGTTTTTGCGTCTGCAAAAAACGGTGGAATCCATTCGGACTCATGTAAATGCTGATCAAGACGCCAGCTTCAGCGATGCACCCAATCCCCTTTGTGGTGATACATAAAGTAATGCACAGTCTTGTTACTGGGATTAGCTTAAAAGAGAATAAATATATTGTGGGACTCAGATACCAGAGGTGGGTGATATGGCAATCATTTCTTCATGTTACCTCTAAATCTCCTGCTCAGATCCATGATGGTCCATAACCTCTCCCCAGGACACGCAGTGATCTACCTCAATGCTTTTTCCTATTGGATCATGTTGGTCTAATCAGAACGGATTGACTGTAGTGCCAATAATGGGGATAGCGGGTCATAACGAGATGCCACTACCTTTGAATGGGTTGGCCCCTTGCTTCAGAAGGCCTTGTGCAGTGTGTGTAGGACATTAAAGTTAGTCTGTTTTTGTTAAGCATGTAGCACCTTCCAGGTTCGATGTCATACGTACACTTCATTTGAGCTTTCAAACTTTTCTTAAGAATCCATAAAAGTAACACGAAAAGTTACAATCACAGTTTTACAATACATGTGTATCGCATGCGATATCCAGCTGATCACCTATTAACATAGAAAGCAATTAATTAAAATTACAACTGCCCCAGGTTTTTCAGATATACATGAATGATTACATTAGTCAGAAAGCACCCTATGTCATAAGAGGGGGAAATTACCTAAAGCGACAAACAAATTCAACATTGAAAGTCTTTATGTATTGAATCCTTTTATCTTCTATGAAGCTTTAATCTAACAGCTCCTTATCATTGTGTCTACATGTCCAGAAAGGGACCACATGTACGCGTTTCAAGCTCTTCAGTTCCGCTTCTTCCCCTATGCCTACTAGTGTCTCAATAAGTAATAGACTAAATCTAAACTGAGTCAGAAGCTTTGAATGCCCGGCATTGGAGGCCATTATCAGATATTCCCCTGGATCCATAACTGGTACAATGCAAAGGGTTGCTTTAAGTGGAGACTCAACATGCTGTACAATCATGTGCATTGATGTCCTAGCAGTATCTTGCAGCCTTTGTAGTTTGGGCATTTGATACTTTGGCAGATCTGAGTATGCTAAACTGCAGTAATCCAGTCTGGAGAGAATCAGAGAACAAGCAAGTTCTTTAAGGTGACAGGAATTCCTGGCAATATGACAACAGATTTTTTAAATTAATTTCTTTATTGATTTGACTGATTTAACATATCAACCGTTCAATATTAAGTTAGAAAATTATTTCTTACAAAAAAGAGGAAGATATAAACAATCAAGGTTCTATAATTAAACTATTGCTCTTTAGAAACCCCACATTGTACCGTGGTTCTAAAACATAAAATATATATACATATTGCCATCAGATTAAAAAAAACAAAAAGAAACAAGAACAAATCTTTAAAACCAGAAGAAAACAAGATACAAGATAAACTGAAATTTGAAAACACATCACTATTACACGATTCTTGTGATTGTTCCTTAAAATAGAAAGGCAACGTTCTGAATCATAATTTCATTCAATCCTATTATTATTCCTTGCCATCAAGGTTTATATTTAAGGCCATTAGGAAGCTAACAATTGCAATTCTGTTCGATTGCCTCTATGCATAAAACACATTCTTCCACAGTTCATCTGCAGTTAACATCAAAACATTTTTAAAATGCATCATGAAAAAGTGCGTTCTCAAAGGAAGTAGCTGTGTACATTCAACCATGAGATGTATTATGGTTTCACATTCTTGTTCACAGAATCAAGAAGTGCTGTCTCTAAGGGGAGTCAATCGTCATCTTGTTAAGACCTCGTTTGTGCGCCACAAATTCAACCTAAATCGTATAAAAGCAGATCTATGCATTGGATCAGGCAATTTGGTTAAACAAATATTCCACATTTCTTTTACCAAGAATGGGTTGTCCTCAAAGTCTTTATAGGACAACCATTTCTGTCTCGCTTTAATCCAATCCCATTAACAGAGTTTGACCTTTGCTCTGGTTTGATTTGTGATAAAAAAGTTAATCAGATATATCTGCATCACATAATACATCCTGTACCTTGGTTCTCCATTGTAGCATAAATTGATGATTAGATGATTTAGTATACTCAGATAGTATCGATAGCAATGAATCATTATCAAATACAAGCAGACATTTACGATATAAAGAACAGAGCCTCCACATATTTATATACTATACATTGACAGCAGCCCTAATTCATACCTTACAATTGGCATGGGTTCAGAAATGGGCAAACTTAATACTCTCTTCCAGAATTTGCCTTCTAGCTTCTGCCAGAAGATTTCTGTTTTCCATGATTTAGATTCTGCCCCATACAGTACAGTGGGTGTAACCTTTTGTTTGTAATGCCTCATTACAGGGACAATTGAGAATTTACCCTATTTTGCGTTAATTACTTTTGTTGGAAATATAGCAGTCAAGATTTTAGTTTTTAGCTCCTCTAGATATGGTAAATCTGAAGGATGATCATTCAGTTTAAGGCCCAAATAAGTGTATTTATTCCTTAACTACTTCTAACTCAACATCCTGTAAGATCCACTGATGGCCATGCCTTTTCTTTGATTTTACTCCATACTGGACTATCTTAGTTTTGTTTGTATTAATAGTCAAATGTTTTTGTTGTACTTATTTTTCCCGAGCTTTGTAGCCCTTTAGGTGTCTTAGACATTAGCACCAGGTCATCCGCGTTTAATAACCATTTGATTCCTTGGTTGTGTAATTTAGGTGGGTCAGTAAGGAGGCTGACAAAGGACTGTCCCAAATCTGTGATAAAGAAATTGAAGAGGGCTGAAACCATTATACAGCCCTTCTTCAATCCTCGCTCAGTATATATCGGAGAAGAAAGTTGCCCATCCATAGATAGACAGACCTGGATTGATGTATGTGCATGAAACTGGTATATTCATTTCAATATATACAATGGACAGTGATGATCCATTTGCTTTTTAAACATTATCTCCCTTAGGACAGAATCAAACGCTGTCCGAAAATCTATGAAATCCATGTATAGCGGATGTTTATTTAGTTGCTCATGAGCCTTTATAGCATTTATAGTAAGCACATTGATAGATGTGCCCAGTCCAGGAATAAAGCCTATCTGAAATGGAGCTTGTAGTTTCATACTTATTACCCACTGGTTAAAATCTCGTAATAGAATGCACGCAAAAATGTCCCCAGGGTGTCAAGCAGAGCAATAGTCCTGTAGCTTATTGGACTGCATCTGTCCCATTTTTAAATATAGGGATGATGATCGAGCTTGTCCAAGAGGTTGGAATGGATCCTGCATCTAGGACTCACCTAAATTTTATCTCTTGTATATTCGCCCATGCTTCTGGGTGTTGTTTCAATGTTGCATTACTATGGCCATCAGGGCCGGAGGCCCTTGAAGAACTTAGCTTGGAGATATATAAAAATATATCATCCCTATCAAGTTGCATTCAATGTTTTGGTATGGCGTTGGAGAGGTCTACAAAGGAATTAGGCAAGGGAGAGCAATACACCTCTGTAAAGTACTCCGTCCACTGTTGTTCCGAAATTGGATTTATTTGAACTGGTATCTGAGATAAGAGCTCCATTTAACAATGCCCATATTCCCGCAGATGACTTCAAAGCCATCTGTTTGAGCATGGCTTCACCATTCATCTGACTTTCCTGGATCTCAACCAGTTCCTATAGACAGATTTTAAATGTCTAATCTGGGCATATCTAAGATTGATGGGTAAATCCACTATTCTCCTGAGTGCTCGCCTCAGAGCTATCTTTTTTGCTTTCAGCTCATGATCAAATGTATGCAGATGTTTATAACTAGTTTGCCTACCTAGTGACTTCCCTTCTGTAGGGCTGTTAGGTAATTGCCCTCTGTATCTACTATATTTGTAGAAGTCCATAATTTCAACGTGACTTCCAAGTTTTTCAAAGAAGTGTCTGTCCATAGTAAGCGATTCCTACCATTTGACACACGTGATTGGCCTTGATATTGCTGTTGAAGGGAGCCATGAGGCTGACTGGGCCGTGCTCAGTTGCCGATGATCACTGTGTTCATTAAATGCTATTTCTAAAGACACCGCTCTTGCCATAACATTATTATCACTGTATATATAGTCAATGATGGCTTCTTGGGATTGCCTTCTCCAAGTAGTTTGAGGAGGGATATCACCCGGGAGCGCATCAGTGAAAATTATCAAATGTCTCTCATGCACTAAGTGGGTCCAACAAGTAACTATTGATAGTTCCAGGCCCGTAATGTTTATAAGTAAATGTAGATTCAGATCTCCCACCAAGAGTTCATTAGTTATCGTGGAGTCCAGATAAATTATATCTAACATGGATTCTAGTTGATCAAAAAAATCATCTACTTGCAAATTGGCTCGTCCCCAATAAACATCAATGAAAGCAATAACATACGGATATCTACTGATTTTCACCAGTTAGATATATGGACTGGGGGAGAACCAAGATTCCAAATTAAAGTTCTTACATTTTCTGGTGGCAACTAATAATCCAGCCATGGGACGCCCCCTAGGATTAAGCTTGTCTAATATAATTGACCACCAGGGGGCACAGAAGCTCGGCTGCCTGATTCGTCGTCTCCTCACCTCAGGCTGATTCAAACCTTACGAATCTATATATACTACAGTTTTACTAGCCCTTCTTGACCGTTCCTGCCTCTCTAACTCCTGTACACCTACGACTCAAGTTATATCCTGAACCATACTCTCCTTCTTCCCAATCTCAGCACCTGAACCTCCTCTGCATCGTCAATTGCAGGCCTCTTCCCACTCTTACTACGACCAGGAGTGCCGCAACTCCATTAACTGCTCCCTTTCCTCCCTCGTCGGCACTCTACTGCCTCAAGACTCTCTGCTACCTTCCTCACTCTCAATCTACGAGCGGGCGGGTAGGAACTTCTACCACAACTCCCGAACTCTCTCCATGGCCTTTGGACTACCCAGCACCTACCTGGCTGCTGCCCCGGCGTGGGCCTCCTGTATCCACCGACGCCGGCTGGACCCCTCTTGTCTTCGGCCTCTATGTCGGCTCTGGCCACTGGCTCTTCTGGACTCCTTCTCACCGGCTGTCCTGCCTTTCGACTGCCTTCAATCCTCCGACTGCTGGAGCCCCTGTTCCGTGCTTGTGGAAGGTCTCCTACTCCTGTCTTGATACTCCACTGGCTGGTGCTGCTCCTCCTATCCAGCGCCTCTGCGTCACTGGCCCAGCAACCCTGCCGGTTACCGGCGGTCTTGCCTCATCCTTCTGTGGCGGCCTCCTGCTCCACTCACACTGACTGTCCCTTCATCATATAGCCCGGGCACTCTACTGGCTGCACCTCCACTGCTGTTGGCTTTGACAGGCACTGTGTCCACGTCCTTCTGCCTCTTGCCCGCATCGGACCTCCTGATGCAACCCTCTTCCGCTGCTGTCCCTCCTGCCCTGGGCCTCTTCCACTGCCGGCCCTGCTATCCCATCGGAGGCGTGTGGCCTTGAGCTGCCGCTGGATTGCCTGGCTGCGTGGACCTCATCACACTGCCCTGGCACTCTACTGGCTGCCCCCCGCTGCCGTCGGCTTTGTGAAGCACTGAGCCCGCATCCTTCTTCCTCCTGCCTGCTACAGACCTCCAGCTACAGCCCTCTACTGCCGCTGCCCCATCTGGCCTGGGCCTCCTCCATTGCCGGCCCTGTGAAGCGTGTGGCCTCCAGCTGCTGTTAGATTTCCTGGCCGCTGGGGCCTCCTTCTCCACCATTGCCCCCGTGCATGCCGTGCTGAGGTCACTGCACCCGTGTCCGTACAGGCTACTGCTGATTCCTACCGGCTGCCTCTTACGCAGCGGGCCTCTCGGGTAACCTGGTCTCTCCTTTGGCCAGCCCTGTTGTTGACCTACTGGACCTCTCTCACTGCTGACCCACTGTCCCGGCTACTGCACTGCTGGCCCACAGTCTTGGCGGCTCTACTGGCCAGCAAGGATACTCCTTTCTGGTCTCTCCTTTTGCTGGTGTCTCCTTTGGGCCGGACCCGTTCTTCCTCTCCTTGACCTCTCTCACTGCTGCCCCACTTTCCCAGCTACTGCACTGCTGGCCCACAGTCTTGACAGCTCTCCTGGCCGGTACAGATACTCCTTTCCTGGATCTCCTTCACTGCCAACCTTATGTCCCCTACGGCCCCTGCAGGTCCCTGTGTCAGCTCCAACAGCTGCCACTCTTAATTCTCTATCTGCCTTGACACAGACCTCTTCCGTGTCTGCACAGGCCCCTGCTGACTTCTACTGGCTGCCTCTTACACAGCGGGCATCTTGGGTAGCCTGGTCTCTCCTTTGGCTGGCCCCGTTCTTCCTCTCCAGGTCCTCTCTCACTGCTGCCCCACTGTCCCAGCAACTGCACTGCTGGCCCACAGTCTTGGTGGCTCCACTGACTGGCTCTGATCCTCCTTTCCAGGACCTCCTTCACTGTTGACCTGTTGTCCCCTACGGCGGCACTGTGGCTGTTCATGCCCCACCACCTACCATACACAATTGTCTGTCTGCCTTGACATGGACCTCCTCCACCCACCGATCCTTTGCACCTATGCTGAATGGTCCTTAGTTGAATGGTTGACCCTAACAGAATACCTTCTGGTCACAGGCTGGCTTCCTCATTACCTGAGCCTTCACTGCCTTTTTGACATCTGCCCTTCCACCACTGCCTGACTTTGCCTCTCCCTCTCCACCTGGATTACCCTCATCCTCCAACAACAGGACACTATCCTGCCGAAATTGCCTGCCCTGTCCTGTCATTAACCTGCTTCATCCGCTTTACCCTCCAGTTTCCCGCCTCCTGGACGTCTGCTCCAGCCTTGTCCTCACTGCAGGAGACTTATTTATCTATTTATTTATTTGTGTATGGCTTTTAAAAAAAAAAACCTTTACAAATGTATACAGTCAAAATGTAAGAAAAGGAAAAAGAAAACAAAATACAAGAACATATAAATAAATGAACAATTTCACATACAAGATATGATTGAATTGCATAAGACATCATTTCGAGGAATAGAAGGCAAAATACAATAAATAAATAGTTTCACCTTCAGAATCAAGCAGAATTTCATAAAACTTTGTTTCTAAAAAAATATAAATTCTTCTAAAAAGTAGCCGTTTAGCAAATCTACAATACGAAATACAATAAAACAGACATAATAAAAAACGATATATTCAAAGTTCATAACTTTAAAACAACAGATTTTCAAAGGGTGATAAAATACTCATAGATACAGAATTCATATATCTAAAACAAAAAAAGGAAATTACGATAAATCACATTCTGTTTTTAGGAATCTGACAACTGCTAGTTGCAGCGAGACTTTCTTGTCAAATAATATACATTTCCAAACTTGGTGTCGGTCCACATTAGATGCATCAGGTACAAATCTAGCAAAATAAAACAATCTCTTTGAAGATAAAGCCGGGCACTCAAGCAACAAATGTCTCAGTGTCTCTTTGGACTCGTGGTCATTACATTGTCTACAAGTTATTATGGAATGCACTGATTTTGTTCTTGCAGTGATTACTTCTCCAGTGAGCATCACATTAAATCTGAATCTCATGTAGCAGTTTCTCCACCCTCTGTTAGGGAAGAGATATAACTATGGTCCATAGAACCCATATATTTATAATATGAGACCATATGAGGATACAACCTGAACTGAGATCATTTTTGAATTGTTGTTGCCGAATCAGCATTTTGCAAGAGTTGTTTCACTTTTTGGCGTTCACCATGAGAGTAGTCAAAGGCACACCTACACAGCTCAGCAATATGTTACACATTTCCATTAATTTAAGTAAAAATGTTGATTTGGGGGCACCCTGCTTCAGCATTTCAGAAAGTTCATTGTACAAATTATTTTCATTTTGAGCTATTAAGTTTCAAAATAGCTGAAGACATTTCCACTCCACAATACTCTGAAATGATTGTAACCCAAATTCGTAGCGAATAGCTACTATTGTGACACAATTCGGTAAGCAGGAGATCGTTTTTCTAAGCATAGATGCCTCTAACCAATTCACATCCAATTTAAAACCCAGATAGATCATGGAATTTTTGATGACCAATTTAGAATTCTCCAGATACCAACTTTTTAGAGATGATGGTTTTCTCTTTCCACTGAAGCACAAGATGTGTGATTTTTGTGGGTTTATCGCTAAGCCATTGTTTGTCATGTATCCAGCAAATGCTGTAAGCAATCGCTGAAGCCCCACTGGCGATCTATCAAACAGTAAAAAGTCATCAGCATAAGAGCCCCAGCATAATTTCTTGCCTTCCAACTTCAGCTGGATAAAGGCTGCATTCCCCAGCACCGGCCCTAGTAAAGAACCTCCTGACCCTGTCTCCTCTCCCTTCCTTAGAGAGGTACCCCCTGATCCTGTCTCCTCTCCCTCCCCTTGTCCTCTTTCCACCCTGTATCTTCTCACCCTCCCATCTTCTCAAAATTCATTACTCATTCCTCACCTTCTGTTATGCGTGCTGCTAGACTCTCCTCTCCTCAATCACCTTCGTCTCCCCTCCCCTACTTCCTCCCCCTTCTCCTTTCTCTCCCTCTCATCCTCATGTCTACCCCCAGGACCTACCCCTCTCCCGGTTCATCCTTTCCCCCTCCAACTGTCCCCCTTCATCCTAACCTCATCTACCCCGCTACTGCTGAACCCTCCAGTCTCATTAACATCACTCTCTGGAACGCCAGATTCCTCTGTAATAAGACCGCTGCGGCTCTAGACATGTTCCTCCGACTTAATCTCCACTTCTACTGCATAACTGAAACCTGGATTCCCCTTACAAATTCTACTGTCCCAGCTTCTCTCACCACCAGCTCCTCCTCCTTCTCTCATGTTTCACACCCCTCTGGCAGCGGAGGCGGCATTGGTCTCCTCTATCACCCCAAATGCCTCTCCTCCACCCCTTCAAAACCGAAATCACAGAGTGGAACTCGCCCTGTAAACCCAGTGCTCACTCCTTGTTCCTTATAGGAGCTAATTCTTTTGTTTTAGTTTGATCAAAATAATATTATTAGCGCTTTCTTTAAACCTTTTATCTCATTCCTTTGTTCAAAAAACAAACAATGAAATATCCAAATCATTAACTGAATTCCAAAAAGAAAGTTTCTCAAAATATTTTCATAAATAATTTGTGTTTTAATCACACAACTTTATAAGGCTAAAAAATTATTTTGCCGAAAACCAATCTCCATTCATTTGTGTAAAAAAGCTTCTGCCAATGCATTTCAGTGCATAGCCCCATCTTCAGGGCTTAGTTTTTCGAAAATAAACATCATTACATTTCAAATCCATAATATTTATGAAAACGCATTCAAAATTATGTCGCAGATACATACCACCATTGTCATTATGAGGAGTGTCTCAGTTCGTTGTGTAAGAGGATTCAATTCAACACTACAGCTAAGTCAATGCCTAGTCTGGGATACTGAATGGAAACCCTTATTGATGTATCTTTATGTCCAGTTCATGCGTTCTGGATGACTACCCCTATATAACACCCCTCTCTTGGAATCCCCCTGACCCCACTGAGCCAAGAAGTAGTTCTGTTTTGCAAGTTAAAAGGTTTATTTGAGAATTTAAACAATATATATATATCACACTTTATAATAAATTAATAATTGAATATCACACTTAATCTGATATGATAAAGATTAACAACGGAGAATCTGGCACTAGCCCACTTCTTTATAATCACTAAGGAGTTGACATGAAATGGATAAGGTAGCACACTGGTAAATAGGGACAGAAGAATAATGTGGTAGAGAATGCTTTAGAGGGTTCAAGGAAATGCAAGGTTGAATGAATGAAATGCAGTATAGAAGATAAACTGATATGGTTTAACAAAAGACAAGGTAATCACTTTCCTTTTGTGGCAATTCACCCCCCCTATACAATGTAAGGAGATGGAAGGAAGAGGACACAGTTCAGGTATACAATCACAATGTAATACAGAGTTCCAGTTTCCCAGCAAGCTTAGAGGAGAATAGAAATGAGTTTTACACAGGCTCAAAATGCTTTAAAATGTGATAGCAATATATTGGAAAATGTGCTAAAATGATTTTAATTCCCTCTGGAGGTTCAGGTTGAGGATTAGTTGGTTTAAATAAGTTCAGGCTTACTTTAGCAATGTTCTAGGAATGATTGGCAGGTTAAACGAATTTTTGGCAAATGAAAGCAAGGAAGCTGCTGTTTTCACACGTGGAGAAATTTGAAAATCGCGGTAAAATGTGCGAATGCGTTTTTCGCGATTGCGGCAAAAGTATAGGGAATAGGAATGCGGTTCTAGGTTCGTTGAAAAGCCAAGATTCCCAGAGGAAAGTTACTGCAAGTCTCTAAGACAAACGGTCACGGAGATATGAGCGATATGGTAAAGGTCGTTTTTCAGATTTGAAATTTTAAAAGTTCAAAGTGACAAGATACAGCTAGCAACTAGAAATGACAGGTGACAGCTTTGCAAATGACAGGTGACAGTTAGGAGACAGTTCTGGTTAGATTAAAATAGATTGAATTATATTATTTTAACTAAGAGATTGGTGCTGCACAGTTCTGCTAGGTACTCACAATATATTTAGAAATAGAATGGGCCTCGCCACGGATCTGGTCAGGTTTTCTTCACTCGCCACGGACGGTCTCTGCGCACAGCGGTCTGGGTCAGCTCTCTGGTTCTGCGAACAGCGGTCTGGGTCAGCTCTGCTCTGCCTCTGGTTCTGGATACTGCTCTGCTTTCTCTGGGTACAGCACTACTTCTGGATCTTTCTGCACAGCTTTCTCTGGACCCAGCGCTGATCTGCACGGCTCCTGGATGCTGCTATAGCTGTTAGGTTTGCTGGATGCTGAGGCCCACTGAGAAGAGTTCTCAGTTTGTGGGTTTAGGCCCTTGCTTTGAGTTCTGAATCAAGTTCTTTGAAGTTTTAAAGTCTAAGTGTTGAATCTAGTATCGTCTGGATGTTGTGTGGTCCGGCAGAGCGCGTTGCAGCAAATGGAATTGAATGTCTCTATCTGTTCTGACTGTCTGCTTTTATGTGTTTTGAAAGTGGGTGGAGAGGCTACGCTTTCTAGGCCCAACCCCTTCAGAGTTCTGATAGGTTGGAGAATTCTTTGCGTTCTCACTGGAGAGCAGGATTGTGTGTCAGAATGATGTCATTTAATGGCTTTCAGAAAGGACACTCCCCTGTCAAATTGCACACAATCTATATTTGATCAAAAAGACATATTTGCACCGCTACACATTTGTTTAAAATTACATGCACCCATCACATATCACAGGAGGTATACCCTGTCCAAATCTGCTCTTCCTTAGAGCTTGCATTGAGAAATGGCAACATATTTCACTTTTTGGTCAAGTTACCAATATTGGATTTGTCCCGAATTTACACAAATGTTCGCAAAGCATGTGGGCATTAGGTGGTGGAGTGTCAGATTTTTAACATACATACATTTAGAGTAATATCCTCTTTTCCGCTAAAACCCCCCCTGAACATACCACCGGGTCTAAAAACCTCTTAAAATGTGGGCAGAAAAATCACAAGAATTATGGTATCATTTAAATAATTATGACAAGTCCGTACTATGAGTTATTCATCTTTTTCTAAGACCATATTCTGACTACAGGGGTGTGTCTTTTCAGGTCACATGGTACAGAAACCAATCTTTCCACTTTCTTCAAGCTCAGCCTCCGTCTCCAGTTTCTCCCCCTCCCAGTTTCTGCCAAGAGGAAGCCATTTTTATGACCCCTGCAATAAACCATCTGCCTGGGTGAAGGAGGTTGCATTGTTCAGAGGAAGCCATTTTTACGACACCCCCAATAAAACATTTGCCTGAGTCAGGACAGGGCTTTGTTCAATTTCCTGCAGAGCCCAGGTAATTCAATCAGGGAAGTGTCATATCCCTTTTGGTGGGAACAGCAAAAGGCAGCTAGGCCTGGGAACACAGCTGTTGTGCAAGTCTCAACTCCTGTCGGGGGTAGCTGGTGGACAGAATTCAGATTCATTAAGCCAGGTTTCAGCTAATGTCACTTTTAGTTACCCAGTTTTCTGCATTCAAATAAAACTAACAATTTTTACATATGCAGCTAGAATGCTGATTCTAAGTTTAAAACTATGACATTTAAACAATTGCAACCTATGTGACACTCAAAGTAGGTCACTCATTTCTTTTAAACATTTAGATTTTTAGTGTCTTTCAGTCCAAATTTACTTAAACTGCTGAAATCCACAGCTCAGCCAGTCTTGTTATAAACCTTCAAGTCACTTCAGAATATAACTTTACATTGGATCCACCTCTCAGTAAGTCTTTCTTTGGCCTGCTTTGGGTTCATTTATTCAATTTTACACAAATGTCTGGTGTTGTTTTAAAACGCCGGCTTTCTGATAGTGGTGAGTACTGGTAATGCACCCATTTTTGGGATTTAAGAAAGTGAATTCCCCACAATTCTAGGTTGCTCTTGGCAATCAGCATTGCCATTCCCAATGGTTTCAGGCTACTGTGTGGGTAGTCCAATGGGGTTTTTAGGCAGGGCCCTTCTGTGCCCATAACATCGGCAAAAATGGGTGGCAGCCTATTCTTCATGCACTTCCCTGGGCATTTTCTGGGAAGCTCTGGCCATCATGATGTTTTCATTGCCAGTACTGCACAGTTTTTGAGATAGGGCTCGGATGCATGGGTAAAAACATCCCACAAGCCCCCCTCTTGCGATGGCCATTCTGTTTCACTGATGGAACTCGCAAGATCTGGGATGTTTCCTCATCTTCTTCCAATAGATGGCACAGTTCAGCATCTTTTCCTCCATCCGGTATTGATCGATCGGTTATCCTCGCCGGTCCTGATGGGAATATTGGGCGGTACCCCGGGCCCCTCGGATCGTCCTCCCAGTCTCCGGATCGTCCTCCTTGGCCAGTCTACAGGTTTTCTTTCTCCTAGGACGACAAAGGAAGAGCGGCAATACCTATTCATAGACATTTTTCCCTCACCATTGATATAGTGGGGTGGCATATATATTTTGGAACTCAACAGATATGAACATGCACATTTCTTTTTGCATTCAAAAACGAAAACACCCACATTGAGAAACTCAGAATTTGATAGGTGATATGTAGGATATTTGAAGTTAGAACTGAATTAATCTGAGACAGTACCCTCTAGGATTCCAGAGGATTCCTCCAGTTGTTGCAGAGTGTGCCTGGGATGGCAACACTTCAACTGGTTAATGTGGACCCACTTGTATTCCCCCTCTGCCAAACCGCCTTTGGGGATGCGGATCTTGTAGGCCACAGGGGAGATTTTGTCTATAATCTCAAAGGGTCCCTTCCATGTAGGCAAAAATTTTCGCTGTTTGGCCTGGTTCCTTTGGAAATTGTATAGATAGACCCGGTCCCCCACCTGATATTCCTTCCTGGAAGTCTTCAGGTCATAGTGGGTCTTCATGCTATCAGCTGATCTTTCTAGATTCCGCTGAGCATAAGCAAAAGCATGTTGAAGGTGTTTCCTTAAATTCTCCACATACTCATGAGTTGTGGAGGCATTTATCAGTGTCTGCTCTTGGGTCCTGTAGAGCAAATGCTGAGGAAGCACCATCTTGCGCCCAGTCATCAACTCAAATGGTGACATTTTGGTTGCAGATGAAGGGATAGATCTGATGGCCATTAGGACCAGAGGTAATCGGATATCCAAACTTGGCCCAGAATCTGCCACAAACTTTTTTAAGATGCTCACAATGGTTCGGTTATATCTCTCTACTGCCCCAGAAGAAGCTGGCCGGTAAGCAATATGCAACTTCCTTTTGACCCCCAGTATCTCCCACATCTTGGTCATCACTTCACTGGTGAAGTGGCTACCTCTGTCTGACTCAATCCTTTGAGGTAGACCAAAACGGGAAAAGATGTGGTTAATCATCAGGGCAGCTGCTGTTTCTGCCTTGCAGTTTGGGGCTGGGAGACATTCCACCCACTTGGTAAATAAGCATGTCACAGTCAACATGTACTTATTTCCTCTGGACGAGCGAATCACAGGGCCTACGAAGTCGATTTGTAAATCTGACCATGGCAGTGTCATCCCCCTCTTTTGGAGAGGCGCCCGGTGTGTGAGGGATGTTGGCTGAAATTGTGCACACACAAGACAACCCTTCAAGTATTGGTTGAGGTCCTGGCCCATGTGTGGCCAGTATGCAACCTCTCTTAAGATTTCCAATGTTGTGTGAAACCCCCTATGACCGGCGGTGGCCGCATCATGGGCGTGACTTAACATCAGGCTTCGGAATGAGGTAGGAACCACCCACTGATCGTGGCCAGCTTTGGATTTCCTTACCAACAAACCGTCTTGGATCCGGAACATTTTTGGACATTTCATCAGCACTCTTAGGTCCTCTTTCCCAATGTAATCGGTATCCGTCAGGGGAAAGTTCTCAGGGTCCTCAAGGTGTTGGTAAAACTTACCAATAATTGGATCCCCCTTCTGAGCTGTAATCAAATCAGCATCAGGGGTCTCCTTGCTCCATTGGGCAGTTGAAAGGTCGTTGTGAGCATTTGTCTGGGACCTAGTGATAGCAGTGACCTGGATTTCCCCCAACAGGGACTCAATCTCAATTAGATCCCCTTGGATGGCCCCGGTTTTGGCCAGCTGATCAGCTAAGTCATTTCCAGTTTTGTCTGGTCCCTCTACTTTGGAATGACCCTTGATCTTTTTCCAATAGATGGTCATCTCATTCGAGGTGACCAGATCATCAATGTTTTGGATCAACTTCCCATGTTTCAAGGGTTTGTTGTTAGCACATAACATGCCTCTGGTTTTCCAATTAACCAGGTGCTCCACGAACCCGTTCCGTACATAATCCAAATCTGTGATTATGACCAGTTCGTGGAGTTGATGCTGGACACCAGTGAGGGTGGCCTGATGCACAGCCATCAATTCTGCCACCTGAATTCTTTTGGGACCAATTTTGTATCCAGCGGAGGGTTCTGGGGACTCATTCACCCATGCATTCCCTACGCCGGCCACCAGTTCTTTCTCCCCGTCGTTGTCAACATGGTAAGAGCATCCATCCACATATACAGTGGGCATTCCCTCACACTTGTCTTCTTCAAAGACTTTGTGGGGGGAATTAAGGTATGCCTCCATGTTGTCCTTTATTTTTAGACTTTCGTCCTCGAAACAGTTTTCTCTGGCACAATCATGCAAGTCAGCCAGACCTTGCGCGAGGGGACTCTTCTTGTTTTGGCCATATCTGACCTCCACAGGAAAGCCTTGCATTGACAGAATCCAGGAAGTAATTCGGGAATTACTCACATTTCCGGCCCGGATTCTGTCACTTTGGAGATATTGCAGAGGCTGGTGTGGAGTCTCCACTATGATGTGTTCCCCCTGGATAAACGGGCGGTAATTCTTTAATGCCCACACCGTTGCCAGGAGTGCCTTCTCACAATCGTTGAATTTTTCCTCCACAGAGGATAAAGTTTCGCTCGCATACCCCGTCTCCAGGAAGAACTCCTTGTTTCTGACAGGGTAAGCTAGGCAGGGCGCTTGCGAGAGGCTTCTTTTGAGTTGTCTTACTGCCTCGGCTTGTTCTGGACCCCATTCCCACTTGACCCCCCCCTTCAGGAGATGAATCAGGGGTCTGGTGATCTCTGCGTAGCCCTCAATGAACTTTCTGCTGTAATTAGTCAGTCCAAGGAGGCTCCTTAGTTCCCGCAGAGTTGTGGGGTCTTTCAGTTTCTGAAGTGCTTCCACTTTCTTTTCCTGGGGACAGAGACCCTGAGGAGTAATCTCATGCCCCAAGAAATTAACACGGGTTCTACACCACTGTGCTTTCTGAAGGGAAAGTTTTGCTCCGGCGGCCCTCAACTGGGTCAGAACATAATGGATCTCTGCTATGTGTTCCTCCACAGATGAACTTTTGATGAGGACATCATCTACATAAGCCAGGTTACCCCTCGCACCCAGGTTGGGCATGGCCTTATGTAGGAAAATGTTGAATTCATTGCCGGAGTTGAGGTATCCGAAGGGAGTCCGGGTCCATGTATACTGCTGGCCCCCAAAGGTAAAAGCCAGCTTGTATTGGTCCTCCCTACTGACCGGCACGGTCCAGTATCCATTGGTCAGGTCTATTGCAGTGAATACCTATGACCCCTGGATCTGGGCCAGCCCTTGGTCAATGTAGGGCAGAGGCCATCGGGAAGTATGGACCCGTTTGTTGAGCTCCCTGAGGTCGGCACAGAGTCTCCACTGGCCGTTTGGCTTCAATATACCCAGCACCGGATTATTGAAGGTGCTGTGTATTGGACAAATTATTCCCCAGGACTCAAGGTTCTTAATTATTTCAGTAAGGGACTCCATGGATGCGAGAGGCAAACGATATTGCTTCACAAACACTGGAGTCATGCCAGGGTCCGTGGGGATTGTTGTTGTGTGGATGCCGGTGCGACCACAGTCATATGAGTCTACCGCAAAGAGATCTTGGAAATCCAAGAAAACTTGTTTCAACTTTTGCTTTTGTTCCAGAGTCACACAGGCATCAGCTCGGTTGACTCTCTCTTCCACCATCTGCCTGAAGCCTGGAAAGACTTCTGGTTTGGCTATTTCAGCGGCCTCCTCCAGCTGGGTGGAGACATCCCTGGTCAGAGTGCTGATTTGGACTGGAGGCTTCAGGTGGGAAAGGCAGCCCTCATGGACCTGGAAAATCACCTCATCCCTCCTGAAGTCACAAGTCACATCTTCCTTACCATAAGGGCAGGAAGTGTACACCAGGACGTTCCCCCCATGCCGGGTAAAAATCCTGTCTGGCGTTGTATTGTCATCACTGTCACTGTCAAAACAGTCCTTGGGGATTGGTCCTAACAGTTCATTACCTAAATCGATGGAAAAATGTCGGTCATCAACCGCCATTCCAATAATGGTGCCTGCGGCTAGAGTAATACTCTTTAAGTCGCTGTTATCCACCTCTATTAGAATGGTGTCATGTTCTATGTTGACTAATGGAGTTGGGTTTACCCCCAACCCTTGCTGTTGGAGAGAAGCATTTAGGTGTATATAAGCATCAGGGTTTTTCAAATGTTGTCCTCTTTTAACTTTCACTTCCAGGGAGAATTGTCGGGTCCTTTCTGGGATGGTGACTTCCTCTTTTATCTGAATCTCAACTGCATAAGGTAGCAATTGAGCTGACCTAAATGCTTTTTCTGGATCATCAAAGCCCATGGGATTATCCGCTAATCGGGACCAAGCTTTGAAGTTTATTAGGTCCAAACTAATGGCAAAGCGATTGAGAATGTCACTGCCTAAGTAAAAAGCGGCAGTGACGTCTCGCACGACCCAACAATTGTGGACTATGCTCTTGTTGCCAATGGAGATTTTGAGCATACACCTGCTTGGCAGGAGATGTTTGGAATTAGGTGCTTCCAGGTCCATTTCCCATCTGTCTATCAGTTTGAATGTGGGAATGGCTGGATCTTTTGGGAGTTGGCGGAACATGGCTTCGCTGATGAAGCTCTTACCGTTGTTCACACACACTCGAGCGAGAACAGAGTCCTTCCCATCATTTAACTGAACAGGGATGAACAACTGCTCTCCAATTTGCTGAATATCAGCCAGGCTCTGAGCTGATTTCACATCTTTCTGGACTATAGGAGTGGGAGTTTCTGATTGTGGATTAGTAAAGAATTTTAAAGTGTTTCCTTCCAGCGTGGAGTACCACTTTAGACTGGAAGGAAGGTTGATTTTCAGAAATAGAGAGGACCCTCCATCACCAGTCTGTTGTCCTACTGCTATTACTGCAAGTCTGGAATTTGGTTGTTCTGGAAGTGAAATTCTACTTGGTCAGATTTTTGTTCAACCATGTGGCAGGTGCCGTTTAAACTAACATGGTTGACACTCTGTTTTAATTTTATTGGTCGGCTAGTCTGGGTCCAGAGGACCTTGTTTACGCAATCTATTAGGGGTGACAACCTTCTCAGGAGGTCATTCCCTAGTAAACAAGGGGTGCCCTCTGGAGTCACAACTATGACCGGGTGTTTCAACTTGTGTCGCTCAATTTTAATGTCCAAATCTGCCGTCCCCTCGACGGGAATTTCCTTCCCGTCAAAGTTCTGGAGTTGTCCAGGAAGTGAGGTGAGAGGAATTTGGTAATTCCCTCCCCTTCCTGCATTTAGTTCATCAAAGGCCCTTCTGGACAGAAGGGTAGCTTGAGATCCCGTGTCCACCAGCGCTGAAATCGTACCCTGCCCCTCTACTTGTACCGGGGCATAATATCTTCCCTCCTTCTCCTCAAGGGGGCACAGATAATGCACATTTTTGGACAACTGGTGGGCTAACTTTCTGGTTTTGGACATTGCTAGAGAAGAGATTTGGGCAGAATTCTGTGGAGAGCCTTGGGAATCTGAAAGAGAAAGTTGGCAACTGGAGATCAGAGCCATTGTGGGTTCCCCTGGCTCCGGTTCCGGGCCGCCCCCCCCTTTTTGGAGGCAGTCACCAGGATGGGTTTGAACCAGGGGATTTTCTTGCTGTTGGTTCTGGGATGAGATGGTGGGCGGCGGTAGCTCAGTCTCCACATCTCCCCAGTCTGGATTTGCATCCCTAGGGACCCATTTTTCTTTGGGAGGAGTTCCCCCCTCTCTGAAGGAGAAGATCCTTTTCCCAGGATCCTCTGAGGATCCCTCTCCCTCAAAATGGAAGATCTGTACCTCCTCCTCAAACTGAGTCTGTTAGGGTCTTTTGTTTCTCCTACCCCCCCCTATGCTCCTTAGGAGGCAGACTTTCAGGGGCAAGAGATTTTGTTTCCAGTTCCTGGGTTTCCAGGGGCTGTTTACAAGTGAGGAAGGAAGCTTCCTCCAAGGCTTTACACCCCCCTTCTCTTTGTGCCTCCTCCCTGGGAACCGGTGAGTTATCGGGGTGCTGCCCCCGTCATTGTTCTGGAGCACCAGGTCCAGAGTTGGGTGCGTTCTGCGCCGGCATGCCGATCTGAGGGTTCTGCTGAGCCCTCAGTATGTGACCCAGATCCCGCGCCATGTTTTGAACCTGGCGCTCTAACTGGGAAACCCGCTCAGGCTGATACGGGGCCCTGTTTTCTCCCCTGGGCTGATCCCGGGAAGGGTAGCTATCCCTTCTTTGGTAGTACCCCTGGTTGGGAAGATTTGGATACCCCTCCACCCTTGGCCTCCCCTCTCCCGGATTCGGTTGTCTGGGCTCAGGGAATTGGGGAAAGAAGGGTGGAGGATTTTGGGGCTGGAAGTTGGGTGGATACCTGGGGAAGAAGTTCTGCCCAGGATTTGGTGAGTTTCTGCCCTCCTGTGAGAAGTTGGGAGGGAAGTTCTCTGGGTTAGGTGCTTGGCTGGATCCCCCCCTTGGGCTGGAGGAGTCCACACATAACCCAGGATGGGTCTGTTTCCCTTGTAACGGGGGCTTACATAATCAGGAGAGCGAGGGACCCCATTTGTGGGGCTGCCTCCCTGGCTCCCTGTCTGTGACTGGCCCGAGGACCTTCTAGGCCTAGCATTATTAGGTGCAGGTAGGTTTTTAGGCCCCCCCATCTCCAAATCTAAAACGGGGGTGACCTTTACCTCTGCCACCTTGGCAGCAGCAGGGGTGTTGTTGGCTTTGGGGTTTTTGGGCGCATTATTTTTATTTTCTATTGGCTACTGCACCTCATAGATCCGGGTCGCCTGTTCAATGACCCAGTCTAAATATCTTTTCTCGGGAAAATCCCTCACGAGCTGGGTCATTATGTATTTGGGCAAGGCATGGAAAAACGTATTAATAAATTCTCTTCTATCCGTGCGCACCCTTCTTGTGGTCTGTGCAAAAGCACGCTTTAACTCCTGCACAAATTCTTGTGGGGCCTGATCCTCCCCACATCGTAAATTGTAGGCTGCCTTGCGAGCCTCTTGAGGATTTCTATGAGTAGAAAAATGTTTCAAGATGGCCGCCTTATAGGTGGACCATCTTAAATGATTTTGGTCCTCCAGCCCTGCAAAGAAACTGGAGTATTCCGGGGAGAAGGTCCACTTTACATATTGAATACAGCTTTGGCTGTCCTTCAAATGGAAAGTCTCCATCATTTGCTCAAACAACTCTAAGTGCTCCCAAACAGAATACTTGGCGTTCTTATGATAAGGCGTGATGACGCTCCTGATTGCCTTAATCTGCTTTAAGGGGTCCTTAAGCAAGGCCCTTTTTGTCTTATTGGCCCTTTTGGTCCGGGTAACCCTGGTCCGTTCATCTTCTGACTCAGAGGCACTGCTCCCAGAGGTTCCCGTCTGTTCTTCCAGGTTTTCCCGGATTCTGCGAGCCTGGGAATGGCTGGCAGAATGTGGGGACCTGGTCTCCTGTGTCCTGTACCGCTCAGAGGAGTCTTCTGATCCCTCCTTGCTGCCAGGATTTGATGGGTACCCCCCCACTGACCTAACTGGGCAGAGGTTTTCAGAATGCCCTTAATGGGCCTACTCTCCTGGGGTTCCCCATTAAATTGCACTGTGCTTGGGTGCCCATACCCGGATGCCCGCCCCTCCATTCCTGGGTGGTACTGGCCTATGAGCCCCATGCTTCTGGCTGGATAGTAATCTGCCATCCCTGTGGCCCTGTGCTCATGTGCGCCAGGGGACATGGGGGTGGCAGAGTCCAGGGACTGAGAGAGATAAAGGCCTCTGGTACTAGGGCTCTTGGGGTTATGCTCAGGAGTTTCTCTTTCCCAGCGAGCCTCATCTCTATCCGCCCCTGCTCCCTGTTGCAATGCAAGAGCCTGCGCCTTCAGTTCCTCAGTTAAGGCCTTACTAGACTCTATCAGTCTCTCCTGCATCGCTACCTGTTGTTGGAGTCTATCATTGTGCTGGCAGAGAGCCTCATTCTCTCTCTGTGCCTCCTGGTTGGTCCTGGAGCACTGGGCCGGTTTTTGCTGCAGGAGGGTTACCTCCTGAGCTGTGTCCCTATTGGCCTGCTCCTTTCTTGCCAGAGCATCCTCCACCCTCCTGGTGTGTTCTAACAAGTTCTGGTGTTCTTTTTGGAGGTCACCCAGCCCCTGGAGGGCCAAGTGATTTTCTTCTGTTTTTCTTTTTAAATGGCAGACTTCCTGGCCTAAGGCGTCTCTCTCCTGACTAAGAGCCTGCATTTGTGCCGCCAGGTCGTCCCTCTGCCTTTGAAAGGCACCAGCTTTCTGGCGTTCTTCATCAAACTCTGCCTGGGTATCTAGGTCTTTCAAAATCAGCTTGTTGCTCTCTGCCTTCACTCTATCTAGATGACTTTGCAGGGTGGCTACCTGCTCCGTGCATGCCCTGTTAAAGTTTAATTGTTGCTCCAGCTTTTTCTGGCTCTGCAGTAAGGAGTCCAAACTGTCTTGGTGCTCCTTCTGCAGGGCCAGAAATCTAGTATCCTGGTCAGCCTTTTCCTGTTGCAGTATATCCATGTCCTCTTTTATTTTAATGATATACTGCCTACTATCATTTTCTGACTCCTGGCTCCTCTGCAGCCTCTGCTCAGAAGAGTCCAGATCAGATTGGGCCTTCTGTAATGCCAGCAGTTGCCTACTCGCCAGATCTTGGCCTTCAGCACATTTGTCCTGCATGGCTCCCATATGTAAATATAAATATGCCGCTACCCTGGCAATCTTGTTGTGCTCATCCTTGGCCTTAGAGGACATATATAGTTCACTCAGGGCCACATGTAAGGGACCCTGGTCTCTCCATATATCTGACCCTGTTTCCGTGATCTGGGGTGCGATTGCTTGCAACCAGACCGTCTGGTCCTGATGAGTCCACTCACATCTCACAAATAGCTTATGTAAGAAGTGCTCTCTGGCTATTTTCATATCTACCAAGGTCGTCATTCTGGAATTTGAGTTCCTTCCTGACTTACAGAAGTTTGTATTTTATTTTTGCAAAACAGACCTTTTCCTTAGAGCATTCCTTTGAGGAGTGCTTTACAGCGTAACACAGCGTGGTGATCCGACCGGATATGTGTATCTGGTCAGCTGGCACACTGTATTAATCTGCACAAGTGATAGATCTAATCCGGAATCCCCGGCTACAAGCCCCCAATTTGTAAGAGGATTCAATTCAACACTACAGCTAAGTCAATGCCTAGTCTGGGATACTGAATGGAAACCCTTATTGATGTATCTTTATGTCCAGTTCATGCGTTCTGGATGACTACCCCTATATAACACCCCTCTCTTGGAATCCCCCTGACCCCACTGAGCCAAGAAGTAGTTCTGTTTTGCAAGTTAAAAGGTTTATTTGAGAATTTAAACAATATATATATATATATCACACTTTATAATAAATTAATAATTGAATATCACACTTAATCTGATATGATAAAGATTAACAACGGAGAATCTGGCACTAGCCCACTTCTTTATAATCACTAAGGAGTTGACATGAAATGGATAAGGTAGCACACTGGTAAATAGGGACAGAAGAATAATGTGGTAGAGAATGCTTTATAGGGTTCAAGGAAATGCAAGGTTGAATGAATGAAATGCAGTATAGAAGATAAACTGATATGGTTTCACAAAAGACAAGGTAATCACTTTCCCTTTGTGGCAATTCACCCCCCCCATACAATGTAAGGAGATGGAAGGAAGAGGACACAGTTCAGGTATACAATCACAATGTAATACAGAGTTCCAGTTTCCCAGCAAGCTTAGAGGAGAATAGATATGAGTTTTACACAGGCTCAAAATGCTTTAAAATGTGATAGCAATATATTGGAAAATGTGCTAAAATGAGTTTAATTCCCTCTGGAGGTTCAGGTTGAGGATTAGTTGGTTTAAATAAGTTCAGGCTTACTTTAGCAATGTTCTAGGAATGATTGGCAGGTTAAACGAATTTTTGGCAAATGAAAGCAAGGAAGCTGCTGTTTTCACACGTGGAGAAATGTGCAAATCGCGGTAAAATTAGCTAGTGCGTTTTTCGCGCTTGCGGCAAAAGTATAGGGAATAGGAATGCGGTTCTATGTCCGCTGAAAAGCCAAGATTCCCAGCTTTCAGAGGAAAGTTACTGCAAGTCTCTAAGACAAACGGTCACGGAGATATGAGCGATATGGTAAAGGTCGTTTTTCAGATTTGAAATTTTAAAAGTTCAAAGTGACAAGTTACAGCTAGCAACTAGAAATGACAGGTGACAGCTTTGCAAATGACAGGTGACAGTTAGGAGACAGTTCTGGTTAGATTAAAATAGATTGAATTATATTATTTTAACTAAGAGATTGGTTCTGCACAGTTCTGCTAGGTACTCACAATATATTTAGAAATAGAATGGGCCTCGCCACGGATCTGGTCAGGTTTTCTTCACTCGCCACGGACGGTCTCTGCGCACAGCGGTCTGGGTCAGCTCTCTGGTTCTGCGAACAGCGGTCTGGGTCAGCTCTGCTCTGCCTCTGGTTCTGGATACTGCTCTGCTTTCTCTGGGTACAGTACTGCTTCTGGATCTTTCTGCACAGCTTTCTCTGGACCCAGCGCTGATCTGCACGGCTCCTGGATGCTGCTATCCCTGTTAGGTTTGCTGGATGCTGAGGCCCACTGAGAAGAGTTCTCAGTTTGTGGGTTTAGGCCCTTGCTTTGAGTTCTGAATCAAGTTCTTTGGAGTTTTAAAGTCTAAGTGTTGAATCTAGTATCTTCTGGATGTTGTGTGGTCCGGCAGAGCGCGTTGCAGCAAATGGAATTGAATGTCTCTATCTGTCCTGACTGTCTGCTTTTATGTGTTTTGAAAGTGGGTGGAGAGGCTAAGCTTTCTAGGCCCAACCCCTTCAGAGTTCTGATAGGTTGTAGAATTCTTTGCGTTCTCACTGGAGAGCAGGATTGTGTGTCAGAATGATGTCATTTAATGGCTTTCAGAAAGGACACTCCCTGTCAAATTGCACACAATCTATATTTGATCAAAAAGACATATTTGCACCGGTACACATTTGTTTAAAATTACATGCACCCATCACATATCACAGGAGGTATAACCTGTCCAAATCTGCTCTTCCTGAGAGCTTGCATTGAGAAATGGCAATATATTTCACTTTTTGGTCAAGTTACCAATATTGGATTTGTCCCCGAATTTACAGAAATGTTCGCAAAGCATGTGGGCATTAGGTGGTGGAGTGTCAGATTTTTAACATACATACATTTAGAGTAATATCCTCTTTTCCGCTAAAAACCCCCCTGAACATACCACCGGGTCTAAAAACCTCTTAAAATGTGGGCAGAAAAATCACAAGAATTATGGTATCATTTAAATAATTATGACAAGTCCGTACTATGAGTTATTCATCTTTTTCTAAGACCATATTCTGGCTACAGGGGTGTGTCTTTTCAGGTCACATGGTTCAGAAACCAATCTTTCCACTTTCTTCAAGCTCAGCCTCCGTCTCCAGTTTCTCCCCCTCCCAGTTTCTGCCAAGAGGAAGCCATTTTTATGACCCCTGCAATAAACCATCTGCCTGGGTGAAGGAGGTTGCATTGTTCAGAGGAAGCCATTTTTACGACACCCCCAATAAAACATTTGCCTGAGTCAGGACAGGGCTTTGTTCAATTTCCTGCAGAGCCCAGGTAATTCAATCAGGGAAGTGTCATATCCCTTTTGGTGGGAACAGCAAAAGGCAGCTAGGCCTGGGAACACAGCTGTTGTGCAAGTCTCAACTCCTGTCGGGGGTAGCTGGTGGGTAGAATTCAGATTCATTAAGCCAGGTTTCAGCTAATGTCACTTTTAGTTACCCAGTTTTCTGCATTCAAATAAAACTAACAATTTTTACATATGCAGCTAGAATGCTGATTCTAAGTTTAAAACTATGACATTTAAACAATTGCAACCTATGTGACACTCAAAGTAGGTCACTCATTTCTTTTAAACATTTAGATTTTTAGTGTCTTTCAGTCCAAATTTACTTGTACTGCTGAAATCCACAGCTCAGCCAGTCTTGTTATAAACCTTCAAGTCACTTCAGAATATAACTTTACATTGGATCCACCTCTCAGTAAGTCTTTCTTTGGCCTGCTTTGGGTTCATTTATTCAGTTTTACACAAATGTCTGGTGTTGTTTTAAAATGCCGGCTTTCTGATAGTGGTGAGTACTGGTAATGCACCCATTTTTGGGATTTAAGAAAGTGAATTCCCCACAATTCTAGGTTGCTCTTGGCAATCAGCATTGCCATTCCCAATGGTTTCAGGCTACTGTGTGGGTAGTCCAATGGGGTTTTTAGGCAGGGCCCTTCTGTGCCCATAACATCGGCAAAAATGGGTGGCAGCCTATTCTTCATGCACTTCCCTGGGCATTTTCTGGGAAGCTCTGGCCATCATGATGTTTTCAATGCCAGTACTGCACAGTTTTTGAGGTAGGGCTCGGATGCATGGGTAAAAACATCCCACAGTTTTGACATAGAGAGGTAGAAAGAGAAACATACAATGCTCCAATTAGTTTCCTTTGCCATGTTGCCTTAACTCTTTACAACGTTCCAGAATGATTCAGGTTATTTATGTATGATTACCTTAGCTTTAGTGAACAGTCATGTTCCTCGCCTACCACTGTGTACTTGTGCGAAGGGAGACCTCCCTGTGAAAGTAAACATGAACAAAACTATTCAATAAATGTTTACATGTTCTTCGCTAATGGTATTCTATCACATCATAACCGCGTATCTTACCTTTCTTACACGGCTGGCGCTCGACCTCATAGCCGGGTTGCGAAAACGCACGCCCGCAATGATTTCCTGTTTTTACGGTTGCCATGGTGATCCAGGCATCGTCCTCGGACCAGGATTGGACATACTGGACGCGCCTCCCGTCCCGCTTCCCCATTGAAACAGGTAGGCGCGTCAGGCGATCACCATGGCTACCCCACGTTTCCTACATCTGTGGTTGTTCTGTGTCGTCAGTAAAACTGTATCCCTATTTGTGAGGTATACCCTATTCAACATTAAGTAAAATACCAGAATGCTTGTGTTATTACTGTGTGTGATTGCAGTCAATGTATGCATGTTCTCCTGTATCTCCGGTCATGCATGCCCTTACTTAAATGTGTTTCTAAGCTCATATGTTATACGTTATGTGGGTTAAAGCCATCTTGCCTATTTTTAATGGAATGGTACTAGATAACAGCTCTCATCAGAACCATGGAAAGATCTGGATTTCATGCTGCTGTTCGGTGGAACTCTAATTAGACACATAGTGGCTCATACAAACGAATTCCATGAGCAAATACGATACCTCCACACCTTTCTGCAACATAGAGCAATGATGTTAAAAAAACATTCATCCACAACATTATTCTGTTATCCCAATGTCCACAGCAGATCTTAAGCATGGCAACTTTAAGGAAGTAGGCGAAGTTGATCTCTTCATGCACTCTTCTTGGTGATAATGTTCCTAATTATCTATCACATGTACATCAGTAAATATAATACGTCCACACACATCTCCGACCTGGTGCAATGTTAAAAAACATTCATCAGTAACAATGTTCTGTTATTTCAATGTGCAAAGCAAATTATGCATAACAAATTTAAGCAAAGCAGGCAAAGTTAATCTCCTCTCTTGTTTCTATGTGCGAAGCAACTTTCACACATAGCCAGTATAGCACATAGCAAATTCAAAGAAAGCAAGCAAAGTTAATCTCTTCATTCAATCCTCTTGGTGATAATGTTCCTAATTTGTCGATCCAAAATGATTCTCTCTGATCAAGTCTTTGTTGCATATTCATGTGTGGTTCTCTCTTTTTCACAACCTCTAGTATTTGAAATCTTATCTGCGATAGATTGTGTTTTTCATGTCCCAGTGTCTTGCCACTGCATAATTTTTGTTGTGATTCCGTATGCAGGAACGATGCTCGTTCCATCTTACTTTCACTGTACGTGTAGATTGTCCTACGTAATACATCCCACATGGGCATTTAATCGAATAGATTGTGTTGTTTGTTGTACATTTCCCAAAGTCTCGGAGGTGTATCTTTTCACCAGTATGTGGATGATTTACTACATTCCCTTTTTGTATATATCCACAGTTACTGCAGTTCAAACATGGGAATGTTCCAGTTTTCATTGTGTGTTTTCTAATGCTCAAACTGATTGTTTTGACCAGTTTGTCCTTCAAATTTTGACTCTGCTTGTAAGCAAAAGTGGGTGGTTCTTTGAATAATGGCTCCACTCTTTCGTCCAGAGGTAGCATGTTCCAGTTCTTTTTGATTATATCTTTTATGCGTTTGCTCTATTTAGAGTATTTAGATACAAATACTATAGGAGTTGTTTTGTCTGTTTTTTGCTGTGGGTTCAATAGTTCTTCTCTATCTCGATTTCCCAGTCTTGCCTCAGCTTGCTCAATTTCTGGTTTAGTGTAACCTCGATTTAGAAATGTTTCTCCCATCGTTGCTATGGCTTCCTCGTAATCAGTAGGGTCACTCACAATTCTTTTTACTCTTAACATCTGACAGTAAGGTAAGTTTTTATTAAGCTTGGTTGATGAAAACTGAGTTTATGTAAAATATTGTTTCTGTCCGTTGGTTTTTGGTATATGTTGGTCTTGTAGCCTGTGTTCTCGTTACTGATTTTCACATCAAGAAAATGTATTGTATCTCTGGAGAATTCAGATGTAAATTGAATCCGTCGGTCTATCTCATTCAAATATTGTAGGAATTCTTGTAGTTCTTCCTCTGTGTTGCGCCAGATTCTGAAAATATCATGGATGTAACGGATCCAAAGTCCAATCTTACCTTTCCAACCTTCATGTTTCAAGACGTAGTCTACTTCAAATTTATGCATGAATGCGTTGGCATATGAAGGTGCCATAGTCGCAACCAATGATGTTCCAACTGTCTGTAAAAAGAATTAATTTCCATATTGAAAATAGGAGTTTTCACTTATGAATTCAAGTAATGCCATAATGAATTCCTTCTGTGCCGGGATATTCTCCTCTTGGAGTAGCAACCATTCCACTGCTGCCCTCCTCTAGTCATGTGGTATGGACGTGTAGAGACTCTTTACGTCTATGGTGAATAAGATGTGGTTTGCATCATATTCAGTTTCTCTCAAATACTTCAGGAAATGTGTAGTATCCTTTACATATGTGTTAGTTTTTTGTATTAGTGTTTGCAAAAAATAGTCTCTGTAGATCCCCAATGGTTGAAATATGCTATTAGTGCCAGCGACTATAGGTCTGCCTGTTGGGTTTGTAAGGTCCTTGTGCACTTTTGGCAATGTGTAGAAATGTGGGATCTTTGGGGAATTATTAGTAAAGAATGTCTTGGTATGGTGGTTTATCCAGTCTAATTCTTCTGCCTTTGTTAACAGTTCTTCCAAATTATGTTTAATCTCGACGATTAGATCCAAGTTTAATCTTGCGAAAGTGTTGGGTCACTTAACTGTCTCCTGCATTCAGTAATCTACTGTATGCAATAAAACTAATGCTCCCCCTTTGTCTGCAGATCTAATGGTCAGCTGTTCATCTCCATAGAGTCTCTTGATAAGTCCCCATTCATGTGGTTTCATGTTGTCATGGCCTTTAGACTTGAAGTACATTTTTTCAAGATCTCTGATCGTCTGTTTATGAAAAATCTCAATTGCTGGCACATTGATGGGTGGAATAAATCCACTTTTGCCTCTAAACTCTTTGAAACCATCTTCCTCCGTCTCTTTCATTTGTGAGGCTTCTAACTCATTGAGGAACACTTTTAACTTCATTTTTCTTACCAGTTTAAAGAGATCCACATGTGTATCGAAAAGTGAACTGTTATATGTTGGTACAAAACTTAGTCCTTTGTGGAGTGTTTTGATCTCTGGTCCTGTTAGTGTTCTTGAAGATAAATTCAAAACTAGACTTTTCTCTGTTTCAGTCTTGTCGTCAGTCCTTCTCTTTGTTTTCCTCTTCCCCCTCCTTGTTCTCTTTGTTCCCATTTTCTGTTTTCTACAAAAGAGGTCCTTGACGAGCTACTCAGTCCCGATGTTGTATTTGTATTTCCAGTTTCTTCTTCTTCTTCCCTTGGTATATTACTTTCAGATCCCGAACTTGATGTTTCACTGGTGTCATTGGATTTTGGTTTAGGTTTCCCTACTGGTGGTCCATATTTGTCCATCCATGAATATACCTCTCCATTCAAGTAGTCATATGTATCTCTACAAAACTGCCTTACTTTTTTTGCTTTTAGTTCGGACTTGTAATCTGCCAGTTTCTTATTTATGTCTTTCAGAATTGTCTGTACTTCCTCTTGGTTCAATGTTTATACTAATTCTTTTTCTATTTCTACTATTTCTACATTTAATGTGGTTAAATTATTGGCCAATTCCTGTATCGTAAGTAAAATCAGATCCAAGGAGCATTTATTCAAAATGGCCTCCCATTTTCTTACAAATTCCTTGATTTCTTTGCACAACGTTGGACGTAATTGAATCCGCAATCCTCTTGGTATCCTTTGGTTCTTATGGTATCTACCCAATTTAATAGCATGTAGTTTCCGGTTGATCTCCTTTCTGATTAAGTACTCCAATTGCTTGATTTTTCTAGCTGGATCTTGAATATTTCATTGTTTGTTTTTTGAACAAAGGAATGAGATAAAAGGTTTAAAGAAAGCGCTAATAATATTATTTTGATCAAATTAAAACAAAAGAATTTAAGGAGCAAGGAGTGAGCACTGGGTTTACAGGGTGAGTTCCACTCTGTGATTTCGGTTTTGCTAGATTAGACATAGCCCTGGTGTCAGTGGGCTATTCTTTAACCTGGGAGCTCCATATATAAACATAAGTCTACAAAAGTGATAGACGATTGATGCAAAAGTAAAATTCAACAGTGCAACAGCGGTGCCCATCTCTTCTCTATTTTTTCTCCTCCACCCCTTTCCCATCTCTCCCCACCTTCCCTTCCTTTGAATATCTTTTTAAATCTTTCACTTTCCCTCACGCCATCTCCTTCCTTATTATCTACAGACCTCCTGGCCCTCTTTCTTCCTTCTATGATGGCCTGGATCACCTCCTCTCTCTCATCCCTCCTTCCCCTACTCCCCTCTCAGTTCTTGGCGATTTCAACCTTCCCCTCTTCAATTCCTCTCATCCTTCCCCTCTTCTCACCATACTTGACTGTTATCTTCTCTCTCCCCTCCCCACTCCTCCTACTTACTCCTCTGGTTCCACTCTTGATCTAATCTTTATATCAACCTTCTCCCCCTCACTTGTCTCATCTCTTCCCAACTACATCTCTGATCATGCTTTACTCTCCTTCTCCCTCTCTCCCCCTCCCTCCTCATCAACTACCCCCAAATTCCCCCTCTTTCTTCTCTCGTCAGGATCTTTGCAACTTTAACCCTTCCCTCTTTCTCGATTCTTGCTCCTCTTCCCTTCCCCCTGTCTCAGTCTTCTCTTTGCTCTCTGCCAACAATGCCCTCTCCTGCCTATCTTCCTCTATCTCCACCTGTCTCAACCATCTCTACCCCTTACCTCTTTCCACCCTTCTCGTAAGCCAGCTCAACGTTGGCTTTCCCCTCACCTTCTGGTTATGCGTTGTCTCCTCCGTCGTCTTGAACGTACCTGGCTCAAATCCCGCTCGCCGGCTAACCAAACCTCCTACTTCTCATACCACTCTCTATACGACTCTTGTCTCAGCTTAGCCAAATGTTCATACTACTCTAACCTCCTTCACTTGCAAGCCTCTCACCCTCGCCGTATTTTCCAAACCCTCTCTCGACTTCTCTTCCCGCCCACTCCTGACCCATCTGCTAACTCTCCTCTCTCTCCGTCTGACTTTGCTGACATCTTCTCTTCCAAAATACTCTCCCTTTGTCAAAACATCCTCCTGTCCCCTTCCCATTCCCCTCCCCCCTCTTCTTTTTCCCCCCTTCTGCTTGCATGTCTAACTTCTCTCCTGTCACTCTCTCCAGTGTTTCCCTTCTCCTGTCCAAAATTCATCCTAGTGCTGCCCCCTCTGACCCTCTTCCCACCCCCATTATTCCTAAGATTTACCCTCTCCTATCCCCTACTTAACCACCTTCTTCAACATTTGTCTTTCCTCAGCGACCTTTCCCTCAGCCTTCAAACACGCTACTATCATCCCCATCCTGAAGAAACATTCCGCCAACCCTATCCTTGCTTCCAACTTTCATCCAGTCTCGTTCCTTCCTTCCTCTCTAAGCTTCTTGAACGACTTGCTTACTCTCAACTCTCAGCTTTTGTTTCCACTCATTCTCTTCTCCCCCCTCTCAATTTGGATTTCGCTCTTAACACTCTACTGAGACAGCTCTCATTTATGTTCTCAACTCCCTCCTTACAGCTCGCTACACTAAGCAATCCTCTGTCCTTATACTCCTCAATCTGTCTGCTGCCTTTGATACCGTTGATCGCTCCTTACTCCTCAAAGACTCTGTACTCAATTGGCTCTCCTCCTACCACTCCAATCGTTCTTTTGCTGTCTCCTGGGGCGGCAGCACCTCCACCAGCTTTCCCTTGGTCTACGGGGTCCCCCAAGGCTAGGGACGTGCCATGCATGCCATCACATATGGTGCCATGTCGGTCCACATTGCATAGCAATAACCCCGGCCATCATGCTGCAAAGAAACTAGGATTTAAACACATCCAGAATGTATTGGGAGAAAAAGTGCTTGCATGTAAACTTAGATGATTTGAATGTATGAAACTAATACATGAAGAATAAAATCACCTATGAATCAAAAAACTAGAAATCTATCGTATTATATTTGGTGCAGGAATCGCACAAACTGCAAGTGACAACATATGAGAAAAAATATTTAGACATTATTGTTTCAGCCACAATAAATTCATTTGGTCGTGCAGATCCGAGCACAAAGAATATCACTGGCACAGTAGAATCGCCCTTGAAAGGATTTCAAGCCAACAAAGGTTGAAATATCTAAACAAAATAAAAACATCCAGAAATGTAGTTAATCTGATCATAGACCTGAAATGCCTGACTGGCCTTCTTCCAGTTGCCAAAAGAGGAAAGACACTAAGATTAAGCCTAAAAATGCATTAGGCTGTGAACACTGAATTGGTCCAGGATATAGCACAATAATCATGACATGAGGTCCACAGCTCAAAGCAAAATCAAGGTGATGGCCGGAAGGTTTAGAACACTGGCGTAATGGGGGCCACTGCAGCCCATGTGGTTTGGGGGACTATGCTGTCCATGCCCAGGGGGGGAGGGGCAGTGGAGGTGGGGGCCCCTCCGCAGGGCTTGCAGTGGGGCCCCCACATTCTGTGTTACGCCACTAGTTTAGAATTAATATTAACCTATGGGATAGCTCAGGGCAACCCTTCAGAGCATCGTTCTTCAGCCTACAAGAGTCCAGCCCAAATTGCTTGGTCACATCCCTTCTACACAAGACCACAAGAAACACCAGGGATGTTTCAGCCTCATTGTGAGTCATCAGTGAGGTGTAGCTTAGGTTTCTGGGCCAGCAGGGCGGGACTCACGCCTGTGCATACTCGTCCCACTCGGTGACTAGAGCAAAACAATAGAGGTGATGACTGGAAGGTTTAGAATTAATCCTAACCTCTGCAATCGCTCCGGACCACCCTTCAGACCATTGTTCTTCCCCTGCCAAGCTATTACAGAAAGGTGAAAGACCATTTGTAGATCAGGCTTGGTCCCACTGGAAAAAGAAGCAGTCCAGGGTGAACCGCTAGGCCATATCCCTTCTGCACGAGACCACAAGCATCCCAGACATGTTTCAGCCTTGTTGGGACTCATCAGTGAAAACTAGCTTCAGTCTCTAGGCCCAGCAGGCACGGGACCCACATCTGGGAATGCCTGTCCCACTCGGGCTGACTAAAGCAAAACAAAAGAGGTGATGGCTGGTAGGATTAGAATTAGGCGATATGCCCTGAGGTATCGGGTCCACCCTGTGGGTAACGGCCGTCGCCCATGTTAACAAGGGTGGGGGCCGTTACCCACAGGTTGAGCACAGCCAGCGAGGGACAAATCGCCATTAGCACCCGTGTACTACTCTACACAGGTGTAAACATTCTTTTTTTTAAAAAAGGAAAGTATTTTCTCTCCGTGAATGGGATACAGGGAGGCATCTCGTTCACAGAGAGAAAATACTACACAAACATGACCGCCGTGGAATTGGAAAGCGGGGCTCCAAAATGGAGCCCCTCCTACATTTCCATAGTGACCACACTTATCCGGAGCTGACAGTAGCTGCCGCAGCAGATTCCCGCTGCCGCAAACAGGTAAGTGGTATTGGGGTGTCAGAGGGGATAAATGGGTGGGCTCGGTGGGTGGAAGATAATGGGCAGTGGAACCAGCCATCAGGCGGCTCAGAACACGGGCTTACCCTAGTAGCGTCAACCCACGTTCCTAGTTCCCTGATTGGCTGGCGCCCCCACCCAGGGTGCTAATTAATCGTAACCTCTTGCATAGCTCTGAGCAATGCCACAGACCATCGTTAGTCAGCCTGCCAAGCCATTACAGAAAGGGGAAAAGGCCACAGTCCTCAATTAGGCACTCAAAACAAAGAGGGGACTGGAGGTTGGAGCAAGCACATTTAAAATGATGCAGAGTTAGCGCTCTGGAGGCTGGTTTAATGAGACAATCTGCTCATGTGCTGAGACACACGTGAAAAGAGACCCACTTCTGCCCCTACTGTGCCCAACATGAACGTAAACTGGTCTCTGAACACAAATGCCAACCACTGGACTCTGCATATAGTTGTCATTTCCGCTCCCTCCCGCGAAGAGCGATACGTCATCTAACCTCGTCTTCCACGTGAAGGCAACAGGTGTAATTGTTGTACTAATTTCATTATGGGAGTGAAACAGAGCGCTGTACGTCGGTAGGGATTCCAGGCAAACATTAGATGGCTATATGCCTTACAGTACGGTTAAATGTCTTTATATTGAAATACTTAAACAAACAAACAAACGTTATATTGAATGCACATAGCTCGAATATTTAATATAGAACATTTTTAAAGTGAATGCACTTTTTTTGTTTTTGTTTTGTTTTTTGGGGGGTCCCCCCAAATCCCTGTTCCCCACCCCTAAAAACCCACCCCGACCATTTTCGAAAAATATTTAACCCTTTACCGCACCCCTAAATGCATTCACTATAAAGGTTTGCAATATAAAAAAATCGATATATGTTCTTTCTATATAAAGGAGTTGATATAAACACTGTATACCTAAAATACGGCATTTATTGTCAGGATATCAGCTGGGAAGCAGCGGATAATGAGCATTTGCAGTTACTGAGGAATTTCCACAGTGCAGAAAGGTGGTGTGGGGGTGGCGCACGGTGTGGGGTGAAAGCTGGTCACCAGGAGAGATACTGGGCTGGGTGGGTTCTGGGGTGTGTATCTCATGGGGTGTGAATGAGGTTCTCCTTCAAGGAGGGGTCTTGATTTCTTTTCTGGGGTGGATGTTTTAGTTGTGAGAACAAAACTTGGTTATTGCACATATCAGGGCCTACAAATAGCAATCAAACATTAGTTTAGCCCAGTGGTCCGCAACCTTTTGCTCACCAGAAGTTTGGACAACTACTCCCATTAGCCCTAGCTGGCATAGCCAATGGTAAAGGATCATGGGATTTGTAGTCCAAAACATATCATCCATTTTTGCCAAATTAAGGTATCCTCCCTGCAAGACTGCGTTGCTTTTGTGCTTGTTAAAGAACAAGCTGCATTTCACCATCTATTGTACATGAGATTCCCAAGTATTTTTGCCCAGTGCAAAATCTTAGAATCAGGAATTACAGGGAACTGGTATGTTGTTCGATATTTACATGTCTATGATATGACTTTTGATATGTGATTACATTATTGGCACCGTTCCTTATTGCTGGAGCACCCTTGGGCTCTGCAGTAGTGTTGGACTACAGCTCCCATCAGCCCGAGCTATCCTAGTCAATACCAGGGATCATGGAGTCCTTGGTCTGAAACATCTGCAGTGCGGAACGCTGCAGGTTTCTTCTTTATTGGTGTTTCCACTTGCCGCTGTCAGGGTGTTTCCCCGCTAGAGTTCATCACGTTCTTGGTATTTGGTATGCTCTTCCTGTGCGGGTTAGGCGGGCCCAGATGTGGATCCTGTGTGCCCAGGGACTCCGGCGTAATCTCACTGATTGCACCAATGAGGCAGAAACGTGCCTGAGGTTTGCTAGTTATCACATGCAACGAGAATGCGGCTCAGCCGCCTTTTTCTAGCGGGGTCGAGGGATTTACAGATGTTTCCTGATGCAAAAGCATCTTCTGGGTTTCCATGTGAAAGTAGGAATCTAATAGGAAATGCTAACAGGAAACTCAGAGTGTAGGTCTACGCGTGTTTCTTAGAAAACACACAGTACACACAAATAATCATTATTTTGCCATGTACCACTTGCTACTGCAGCTCTTGCCATTTCACAGAGCTGTGAACAGCGACCATTCACAGCCCCCAGTTTTATCATAATCCATGATTTGGTATGATATGATAGGTTATTTATAACGCGCTTAATACCCAGAGGTTTCTAAGCGTGGACTCGGGAATCGAACCTGTGCTGCTCTGTTTCGTCTTGCTTCCAAGGCGAGCACGTTGCCACTGAGCTGTCCTCCCGAGACCTTGGAAGGGGGAAAAGCTTGGTGCGGCCATGTATCTCCGCCTGGGGCTACAGGATAAGAGCTCACAGCAGTGAGCACTCAGTTCACTGAGCTATCTGACCATCTTTATGTTCGAAGGCATTAATAGAACGTTTAAGAGAGCACTGCTGCTTTCACCTGGAAAGTCATATAAGGGGACAATGGCAAGGTAGTAGTAAACCTGTAATTATTATTTTGGGCAAACAGGGTATAGCTATAGGTCCTTTTACCATCATGAACCTAGACTGCCTTATTAGAATCCTGCCGTTGCCTTTTCCTACTGTTCATCCACGAAATTCCTAATCTTCCTGTAAGATACCCCCACTTGGAATCCTGTATGACTCACTAGAAAGGAAAGATAAGACTTGACCTCTATGGCAAAGGAAGATCTGGGAAAGAAAAGGAGCGTATGCCGCTTCTCAGCTGTGCCCCAATCATTTCAAAGTTGATCTATAACCTGTCCATGGTGGTGATTGGTGCATCATGAAAGCTTCACAACATAACAACATTTCTATGTGGGTTTGGTGCATAGCGGCGTTGACCTTGACCAATCGAGGAGAGACTCCCCTCTAGGGGATAGGGACTCCTGTTTCCATGACAAACTGCAACGAAGAAACTCCAAAGGAGTATTGTTATCTTGGGAGAAAAGGTTGTTTCCCTTTAAATCAGGATGTCCACATTACTGGGATGAGTATGTTTAAGGTTGTGCATCCAAAGAGGGAGAAAGAAGCAGGGGACAAGGGAGAGGAACATAAGCGTAGGCTGTGGGAGGCCCAAAGCAACGCTAAACCAGACGAGACTGGAGAGCGAGAAACCAGTGAGTTTCAAACTCGCTTGCAGGAGCTGTTCGGGATGCCAGAACCACAACGATCCCGAGATGTGAGAAATCAAGAGGGCATGAGCCCAAGTCGAAACAGAGGTGGCGACGAGACCACAGGAGCCAATCTGTGATGGAGCCTTCGTCCGAACAACATTGTTGAGGCCGCCGACACCCGAGAAGTACAGTGTGTCCGTGACTGCAGTCCAGGATGGCGGCACCACAAAAAGGGGATAGAGAGCAAGAACATGAACACTGGAGGAAAGACAATGTCCGCGACACACAGTAAGAAGGAGAGGCCCAGAGAGCGAAACCCTCCGATGGCACTCCTCAGGAGGAAAGAAGGTAACCGGGTGAATGGGAGGTATGGGGAAACTCCAGTGAATCCATATGTCATACAGCCAACTTGTTACAGTAGAAGACATGGAATAGAGTTAGCTTTAAACATACATGGATACAAAGACTGTACATCAAAAGAAAATCATTATGATGCACAGCCACCTCGTCACAGTAGAAGATATGAAATTGATTTATCTTCGAAAGCAAATTAACACAAGGGGCTTCATTATGAGGTGGGCGGTAAGGGGTTAACGGCGCTGCTAATGGTGCCAGCACCGTTAACCCCTTACCACCCTATTAACCAGGCGCCCTTTGCGGGTCCCGCAAGGAAACCAGGGAGCTAACAACGTGCCAGTTATTAATGGGCCTGTTGTTAGCTCCCTCCCCATTCCCATTGAGCACTATGGGGGCTCGAATAGGAATGGGGATGTACTGGGTCCGGGTTCCTCGAATGAGGAATTACTGGATCCTCCGAGGTTGGAATGGCCCGGTAATTCCCCATTCAAGGAACCCGGACCCGGTATGCGGTATGGGGGTAGCCATGGGGCTAATAGCACCATAGCTACCTCCAACCTCGGAATGAGGGCGAAAGAGTTTAAATCAAGAGAGAATCATTTGAACCAAGAAGTAACTCATCACAGTTGAAGATATGGAATACAGTTAACTACACAAATAAGTAAGAACGAATATCACGAGTTAAAAGAAAACCTTGATGAGAAACTGGACAGTAAGAGAGAGAACCAGTGGGATAAAATACCCTGGGAGGGGAAAACAAAGTGCCATCCTGAAACAGAACCAAACACTATTAACGAGAAAGAGAGAGGTTTTTGGGTCAACCCATGCAGAGAGGACCCAGCCTATTTATTTCTGTCAGTCTCGTCCGTTCAAGGTGGGTGAGTCAAGAATTGAATATTGTTAATCCTAGGAGCCACTCTCCCCTGCACTGCCTTCCTGGCAACCCCTGCACTGCGGGACTGTCTCTGTATCCCTACAGCCCCCTTCCCAGCACTTGTCTGCACTTATCTTGCACTTGCCACCAGCTGGCCCTTATTATTTATCTTGTTCATTACTAACCCTGTACTGCACTTTCCCCTCTCCCTTTCCCCCTTGCACTTTTCCCGTCCCCCCTACGCATGCACTTGCGCGATCTGAATGACACCTGGCCTAGTAGGATCGCTGTCTGTCTCCCCTTGTTCCCCCCTCCCTTCCTCGTCGCGCCTTGAAACACTTTTGTATAGGCGCGTTACAAATGCCATATCATATCATATCATAATGGAACGGTGCACATTCATAAAGAAAAAACCTATCTTGATAGCAGCCTAGTGATGTAAATTATATGGTCAAATGATTTAGGGATGAGGTTAAGGGAAGGAAACAATTAGAGACTGTATACAAAGTTATGGAAGCAGCAGGCAAGGTGCAAAGCTGTTTCAGTGGTTTGATTTGAAGAGGGCACAGAGGTGCATCTCAAGGAGCTTAGAAGCGCAGCGTCAACGGTTTGTATCACACTTGTCATTAGGCTTCCACAAAAAAAATCAAATCACCTGAACTTTGGGTGATTTGTCAAATGCTAAGCTCAAATGAACGTTTTAAGTTTGTCTGAAGTTGGTCCGTGTGGGTTAAAGGAGGAGATATGGCAGCTTTTCGAGAGGTAGCAGGACATTGCTGGAGGCAGGCTTAGGATATTTAGATACGTGTAGGGATGTTAAGAGTAGTGGTAGGAAGAAGGCTAGAGCGAGCTCGCAATTGACTGGGTCCCAGTCAGAGCATCAGATTTAGGGCCGGTTTTGCTTGTTCAGCACTGCGTGACACTTTCACTAAATTGGAGGGGGTGGACAACAAAAGCACTATCTCCATTTTGGGGTTGGCTATACACGAGTCAGTGTCCAAGTGACTGAATGAGACACATGCCATCGCGTGAGACCTGAGAGGATGAGCGGGACAAGCTCGTAATCTCTGAGGTTCAACTTGTGGGAGAGTCACACCCAGAGATTAAGCGACACGGGTGACATGCCAGTTAGCGTCCATCTCTTGACACAAATGGGCAGGACACATGCCATTGGGTGACACCTGGGAATAGGAGCAGGAGGGGATTGCTATCTTTCAGAGCAGCTTGTCGGATGAGTCACACTCCCTAATTTTGCTTGTGAGGGAGCAAGTCCAGTCAGTCCAGACTTCCAGTCTGTGCCCGTATCATGGTGTAAATGATGAGATATGTTCCACAGGGAAACGGTTCTATGTGAAATGACCATTGTTTAAAGGTCTCGAGGGAAAAAAACGGATTTACCTTGGCCGATTTTCTTTTGATCGGAAAACTATCATTGTAAAGGTATTTTTCTCCTGGGACCTTTAAAATGCGGTTTCCGCCCCCCTTTTTTATATTCGGGGGTTTCATCTCCCGTGCCCCCCATTGTTATCCTCCCCAACTCCCCACCCCACCCTCTCCTGTGGGAGTTCAGCCCCAGCCCACCCCAAAACAAAAACACATACACACAACACACACTCTTAACACACATGCACCCACAAAGCCCCATCTCTCAGCCCCAGCACCCAACCCCCCCACTCCCCAAACCAAAACACATACATACTCACAACACACACACCAACACACACACACACACACTTACCCATTCTCCTGGTCGTGCGCTTCTAGGTCCCACCAAGCCTGTCAGCCCCTGCGCACACTCGTGTGCGGCAGGGGCATGAAAGTTCACTTTAGAAAGCATGCTCCATGCGGCCACAGAGAGGTATTTCTAAAGCGACCTTTCAGTGAAAAGATCTTTAGGAAAATACCTTTTCACTGGGAATAAGGGAAACTCCTAGGACAAGGAGCAGGAGGAACTCGGAATACTTGTGGGGAGCTTCTGGGAGAGTCCTGCTCACCAGATTTTGCAGGAAGGAACCAGTATAGATTGAAATAACTGGGTGACATTCCATAGTCTGTCGCTTGATGTGAGTGGATGGGAGAGAGGAGACTAGACTCCCTCAGGGTAGCTTGGTGGAGTGTGACACTCCATGCCATAGTCTGTCTCTTGATGTGAGTGGATGGGAGAGAGGAGACTAGACTCCCCCAGGGTAGCTTGGTGGAGTGTGACACTCCATGCCATAGTCTGTCTCTTGATGTGAGTGGATGGGAGAGAGGAGACTAGACTCCCTCAGGGTAGCTTGGTGGAGTGTGACACTCACCTGATTTCTTTGGCAAGGAGGCGGGTGACATGCCAGGCATTATCCGACTCTTGACGCAAATGGACGAGACACTTGCCATTGGGTGACATTTAGAAAAAGGAGCAGGGGAGCAGGGAATCCCTGAGGCGGCTTATGGGAGAGTCACACTCTCCTTTCCTTTATTCTTGGAGTGAGTAGCAGAGATTCAGGGAGACGGTGACGCATCAGTCGTTGTCTGTCTCTTGACGTGAGTGGATGATGCATGCGCTATAAATTGACACCTGAGAGGAGGAGCGGGAGAAACCAAACATTCCTGGGGGCAGCTTGTGCGAGAGTAAGGCTCACTTGAATTGAGCAGGAAGGAGCAGAAGAGATTCAGGAAGGTGAGTGACATGCCAGTCGGTTTCCATATTTTGAAGCGAGTGAACGAGACACATGCTATCAGATGACTCCTGGGAGGAGGAGCAGGAGGAGCTGGGAATCACTGAGGGAAGCTTGTGAGAGAGTCGTACTTGCCTGATTTTGTTGAGATAAAAAGGTAGAGATTCGAGGAGATGATGGGTGACACACTGTTGGACAGATTTGGAGAACCATGTCTGCACATAAACAAATTAGAGGCGGGGGAGATGTGATGCTCGTGGTGTTTTCATTCCTGCAACAGCACTTACTGTGTTCATTGGGGAGGCCAGAAATGTACAGGGTTAATTGAGAGACTCTTAGAACACTGTTTCCACTCCCCCTTCACTCAGTGAGAGGGGTGCACTGAAATGTGTCTTCGAGTAAGAATTCGGCTGCATTCTGGCTGAAAATTAGATATTTGGGAAGCCTAATAGTTTCACCTACAAAATACATTAAGTACTGCTTTGACCATGTGTCTGGAATCATTCAAGCATGCCATGTTTATCCTTTAAAAGTATCATTAAACAAATGCTGCAGTCAATCCTTTGATTTAGTACAAGCAGAGCAGAGGTTTTAAAGTGAAAACAAAGTCCCTGCCCTTCATGTGCTGGACAGACAGACTTTCATCTGGTGGTTTGCTGGGGACGGGAGAGCTAAAGTAAAACTCAAAACATTTTGAATGTATCTCTGGTCTCCCCTGTATAACTAAAATCTATTGAGCTGAAACAATAGCATGTGAAGTCGTTATTGGAAAATGGTCTTTTGTGCAGGCACTTCTTATTGATTTGCTGAGGACATGCGTGAGAAATCTGAAAGTTACATGTTCCAGTGCCATCAACTCAACCCAGCATAATATAATTAAGTGGATTAATCACTGGCGTAACAGAGGCCCCCACAGCCAACGCGGTGCGGGGGGCCCCACCAGCACATGTTGTGTGGGGGGCCCCTGGATAAAAAAAAAGATTATTTTTTTTTCAAAACATTTTTTTTTCTTTTTCAATTTACTCTGCATTCATAAAGAAATGATTTCTGTACCAGAAATCATTTCTTTATGAAGGCAGTGACTACAAAAAGAAATGTTCTTTTTGAAGTCCGAGGGCTCTGCCCCCCCCATGGCACGGCTGACCCTAGGCTGGAGGCCTCCATGTCATGGGATGGGGAGAGCCCTATGACTTAAAAAATAAATAGTTTATTTTTGAAGTCAGTCTGCCTTCCCAAAGAAATTACTGCCATTATGGTTCGGTCCTTAACAGAAATAATTTCTTTATGAAGTCAGAGTGACTTCAAAAAGAAACAATGGGTCTCATTACGGGTTTGGCGGTAACCGTGCCGGTGCTACCGGCAGGTTGCCGCCGGAACCGTAATGATTTACCGGTGCCCGACTTCCCGGGAACACAGGGAGATTACAAGCCCGTTGGTCCGGGAAGTCAGTTGCCGGCAAATGATAAGTCCCCATTTCCATTGGACTCTATGGGAATGGGGTCCACGGAAGCACCGGCACCATTAATAATGGTGCCGGTGCTTCTGTGAAAACTCTGCGGGTGGGTGTTGTTCCACCTGGCAGGTCTGGTCTAACCTGCCGGGCGGGATAGCAACCGCCCGCAGAGCTGTAATATGCCGGTCCGGAAACAACGGTGCCGGTAAGCTTACCGGCACCGTTGTTTCCGGACCGGCAGAGTTGTAATGAGGCCCAATTATTTGGGAAGTATTAAGGCTCCCGTCAACCCCATGACGTGTGTGTGTGTGTGTGTGTGTGTGTGTGTGTGTGTGTGTGTGTGAGTGTATGGTGAAAGGCTGCACAATTAAATGTATAGGTGGCTGCCTGTGTGAGTGTATGGTGAAAGGGTGAACGCTTTAATGTACGGGTGGCTGCCTGGGTGTGCCTGTATGGTAAAAGGGTGCACACTTAAATGTATAGGTGGCTGCCTGTGTGAGCATATGGTGAAAGGGTGCACACTTAAATGTATGGGTGGGTGCCTGGTAGTGTGCGCCTCAATGGTGAATGGGTGCACACTTAAATGTACGGGTGGCTGCCTGGGTGTGCCTGTATGGTGAAAGAATGCACACTTAAATATATGGATGGCTGGGTGCGCGTGTGTGTATAAGGTGAATGGTGTGTGTGCTTGCGTTCAGGAGCTCAACAAATCTACATTTCGGGGGGCTAACCCTTCAAATGTTGGGAGAGGCGGTAACTTCGTGGGTGGTGAGGGAGGGGCAAACTTATTTGTTTGGGGCATCTCATTTCTTTACACATTTTAATGAGACTATTCTAGTGCACCTTCAATGTTACAAGCAGTTAACTCTCTCCTTTAAGTTTGAAAGCACCCACTTATGGACTGCTGTGAGAATGAGTGATCTCCTGCTCCCTTCCTACCCTTCCAATCACTCGCTGGCATGCAAGTATTAAACCCACATCACGATTGCAATTGCCTAAAAAATGTGGCATTTGAATGCAGGTGCTAACTGTGAAATGCTTTATGTTAGTAATTGCTGGGGTCTTGTTAAGAGCAAAACCCAGGTGCCATTTAACATCTGTGTCCTGTTCTGTCTGCCAACTGCTGTGAAGGTCGACCAGGTTGAGTCATCATAGCCCAAAATTTCAGGGGAAGGGGGAGGGAGTGCTGAATCCCAGTCAACTCAATGGTGTTGCACCAATACTTGTGTTTAATGCCTTGATTACTCATTACTCCTAGCCCTATTCTTCCTCGTCCCAGTGTGTATGAGACAGCACTTGTGTAAGAGGCAGAGTGCCTTATACACAAGTACTGGGATGAGGTAGAGGTACATGGAGGTAATGCCTGACTTAGCTACCTGTATTCATCATTACTCCTAGTCCCACTTTTCCTCATCCCAGTACTTACCTATGAGGCAACGAGCCTCATCCATAAGCTCTGGGACAAGGAAGAGGGACATGGAGGTAATTCTGGGCCCAGAAGCTAAGTTTGGAGGTTGGGGTAGGGTTGGGAGGGAGAGGGGATGTGTGGGGGGTGCAGGATTGTGCAACAAATCATAAAGGCTGTCCATGTCCAGGCTAATCAGGCATGATATGTGGTATTAGTGGCTAGAGAGGCATTTTGGTGTAGCCAGTCTAGCCATTCCTCAGTTTGGTATGACATTTTTTTAACTGGGCATTTCTAATAAAGCAGACGTGCTAAGTGAATTACCTGGCAAGACTGCAATTTGAGTGCTGCTAGTCTAGCCGCTTCTTACTGCAGCTTTGTATATTTTTCTGTGCATCTGTGATCAAATGATATGATATTAGTCATTTATAATGCGCCTGTACACAAGTGTTTCTAGGCGCAACAAGACAAGGGTGGGAAAATAGAGGGAGGACAAGACAAACAATCTTACTAGGCCTTGTGTCATTCAGATCGTACAAGTGCAAGAACGAGAAGTGCAAGGGGAAAGCGAGGGGAGAAGTGAAAGGGAGAGGAGAGGGAAAAACAGGGCAGAAATGCTCTGAGTAAGTGCAGCGCGGCTCTGGGTAGTGCAAGGAGAACAAGGGACTGTATGGTTACAGTTACAGCCCCTAAGTGCGTGGTAGGCCCAGAGGCAGTGCAAGGGTGACTGATCAAGAAAGAGTCTGGACTCAGTGAGACTCTGAGGGTAGCCAAGCAACCAGTCGGTACAGCAGACAGGTAGGTCAGGTAGGCCAGCGGGGAGGGAGAGAGAGAAAGCAGAAGAGAAGAGGAAAGGTTTGAGCTGCTTCCGGAACTTCAGGTGGTCCGGCTTAGGTTTGAGAGGGGCAGGGAGGCTATTCAAGAGGGAGATGCCTGCAGAGGAGAGAGATCTACCACCCACTCTCTGCCTGGAAAAGTGTTTAACCCTTAGAGAGTTGTAGGTAACAGAGGAAAGGGCTTGAGAAGGAAGACATTTTGGAAGAGCGCGTTGGATGTAGTGTGGGTGCCAGGCCCAGAAAACCTTGTGGACAATGCAAAGGGTTTTGAACTTGATCCTTGCAGCAACTGGGAGCCAGTGGAGATCTTTCAGGGCTGGAGAGATATGATTCCCTGGGCTTGAGGCCAAGGATATGTCTCTGAGTCCTGTTCTGGATTAGTTGCAGAGGGTGGAGAATAGAGGAAGGCAGATTGAGAAAGAGGCTGTTGTAGTAGTCCAGCCTAGAGAGAACCAAGGCTCTGGAGACAGTGAGCTTCTGGGGGAAAGTGAGAAAGGGAAGAGTACCTTTGAGGAGGAGCAGCGGGTAGTGGGACTTCCTGGCGACATCCGCGATGTGAGGAGAGAACGAGAGAGTGGAGTCAAAGATGACACCAAGGTTGTTTGCCTCACAGAATGTCGAAGGAAGAGGACCCAAGGCGGATGGCCAGAGTGAGAGAGGGAAAGCAGGGGCAGGAGTCCAAATGAGAAGGATCTCCATCTTACTGACATTAAGGCAGAGATCATTAGAGGCACACCAATCCTGAATCGCAGATAGACAGTCAGGAATGAGCGAGAGAGGAGAAGAGTCTGAGGGGAGCCTGAAGGAAAGCAGAGTGTCATCCGCATAACACTGAAAGTTAGAGGCGAAGGTAGAGATCAGGTGGGCCAAAGGGGCCAAGTAGAGGTTGAAAAACCAGGGTGAGAGGATGGAGCAGAGAGAAAGGGACCAAGTTGGACCTGGGAGGGGCTGTCCAAGAGGAATAAGGTCAGCCACTCAAGGGCCTGATCCGTGATGCCCATGTTCTCATGGAGTCGATTGATCAGGATGGTGTGGTTGACCGTGTCGAAAGCAGAGGAAAGATCAAGGAGGATGAGGACAGAAGGAATGCTGGAATTAAGGTTAGAGAGCAAATCTTCACAGGTGTTCAGGAGAGCATTTTCCATGACTCTGGCAGCTCTGAAGCCAGACTGAAGGTCATGGAGCACAACCAACAGATTCCGTGTGGAGAGTAAGCTGGGAGATGGACAGCTTTTCCAACAGTTTGCCCAGGAAAGGGGTGATGGAGATTGGGCGATAGATTGCCAGGCAGGCAGGTTCGGCCGACAGCTTCTTGAGGAGTGGATGCATAAGGGAGTGCTTAAGGGGAGAGGGGAACGTGCCAGTGGTGAAAGTGTGATTACAGAAATCGGCCAAGGCTGGAGCGAGGGTGTGTGCATTAAAACACATATTCATATCGTTCTGCTAGTGCAGTGTGCGTCATATACCTTCAGCAGCACATTCGTGGGTATTGCACAAGCGTGATGATCTATGGCGGCCCAGAATGTGGTGCGACCAGTGATTTGTTTCTGAGTTGGGGGGCCCCCCTCAGCATGGCTCGCAGGGGGGCCCCCACATTTTGTGTTACGCCACTGGGATTAATGTAGCTGTGGCAGAGATCCCAGTAAGTTCCAAAGCCTGAGGTAAATAGCTCAGGAGGTAGCGTGCCTGCAGCAAAGAATTGTATTCAGCCTGCAGGTCAAGGTTATAAAGCAAGTAAGATAGGTCAGTGGGAAGTGTGCCTGTGGCAGATATGTGCTTGTCACATAGAAACATAGATTGCAATTCTTGCCCTCCAACCTTCTCAGTTTGCTAAACGGAGTCCTTTGAATTGAGTAAAAGTGACAAATGTTACTAAAGAACATGGTTATATGTATTTAACCAATTTGCCCCAGTCTGGGGCAGGGATATTTCCCCCAACATTAAGGTTGAAAAAGAGGGATATGTGTGTAATAAAGAAAAGGAGATACAAGTTTACAATTTAGAAACATTGGGCCAAAAGGATGTACTAGCAAAACAAGCAAAACAAATAAGTAAAATAAACATGCACATTCCAATTAAAGAACTGAAAATCAGCACTGGCCCTTCCCTATAGGGTCAGCCGAGAACCATGGAGGACTCAGCATTCCCTATATAGGTTTGTCTGGGGTCTTTTAACGTGCCCCAAAACATCACAAACATGCCCCACACAAAAAAGGAAGAAAAGTATTATCTACCAATAATAAGACATTTTTCAAGTGCCTCATCCCCATTCAGTACCACAAGTAGAAATCATGGCTTTAGCATCCCAAAGGTGTGCATTCAGTAGCACTTCGGCAGTCATCAGGGTACTAATTGATGTAATCACTCTTATTGTGTTTCATTGCATTGCTGGAGCAAGAAGGCTAGAGATGGGGAGGCCCAGAAGGACAATTTGAAAGTATGAGGAGACACATCCCAGTCTCCCTCCCAGTGGTTGCATACATGCAAACTATTCTTTTGGGCTAGTATTAGATCTTTGGGTGCAGCCCAATAAGCGACACCTATAAATGCACAATTATACAAACTTTCTGATAATGTATTCCTTTTATAGTTATAGTTATAGTTACACAAACATCTTCCGTAGACAACAAAGAAAAGAAATGCAATCAAGGAAGGATATACATATTTTAAAGTGTTTTTTGTAGTTTACAAAGTGTTTTTCTTGTCTACAGAACTTTATTTATTAAAAAGGTAACTATTCGGCTCCCCATTCGGATTCGGACGAATACTTGTCCAACTATTCATTATTCGGTTGAATACTTAAATCTACTATTCGGTACACCCCTACTCAGTGATGAATGAGCCAGTACAAGAAAATGCACTGCTGTTGCACTATGACAATGAATATCAAGGAGGCCAACAGAGGAGGATTCACTTTCAGTGCATCCCAGCATCTCTAGGGGAGTTGTTCCGGTCTTATTTAATGAAGATTAGGGAAGATCGACAAATGAAGAACTAGAACAGCAGGAGGAAACTGAAAATGCCGGGCCTCTATTGCTGCTGCCCCATCCCCTGGGGCTGGCAGTAATCATCATAAAGATGATTAGATGGATGATGATGATCTAGACAAAGATTATGCTCCTTCAGAGCTCCGGTGGAACAAGCATTGCTTTTGGAAAGCAGTGACACAGAGCTGGACGAGGAGAATGACACCCCCACAGAGGCAGTAGCATTAATTAAAGCTCGGCCCGACTTGTGTACAGACTCTTTGTGAAACAGACCTCCAGTTGCCCATCAGAAAGCACATCACATCCAGAAATACGCCAGCGCCACCACCTCCGGCACTATCACGCCCACCTGAATCCATCCTGTGTGCTGTTAGACCACTGTTAAATTCAAAAGTGTGGGAGTATGTCACAGAAAACAAAAAGGAACCGCATTTGGCCACATGCACAATCTGCCAAAAACAGCATGTAGAGGGAAGGCAGAGAGAAACCTGAGTACCACATCTATGTGGTTCCATATACAGTGGCACCATGCACAGCCCAACAAGTAGCATACCTCCACCAGTCTGCACTATTACCCCTGAGAACACTGCAGTAGTTGCACCAATGGTTGGCACTGGGAGTAGCAAACACATCTGTGCTTCAAAGCAGTTATTCCCCATTGCCCCAAGCAAGTGTTACGAAATGCTAACCTGGTTACAATGTTGGCAAAAGATCGCTCGGCCTACTCATATGTGGAAAATGCTGGATTCCGGCACCTTATGTTATCATATGTTATCTTGCATTGGTATAGCACATCCTGCCATAGGTTATGGCGTCTAAGTGCTTTGCCTGTCAGAGGCAATGGAGGAGTATGATAGAACATGAAGAAGTGGTAGGGAGGAGCAAAGTCAGGTACATAGTTGGGAGAAGTGCAGAGGATTGATAAGTTGCTCAGGAAGGCGTAAAAAGGAAAGGGTGGAGGAGCACAACTCTGCTACTCTATGAAGCGCAGCGCCGAGAAGAGAGGTAGCTGGAGAGAGGTGCTTGCTGCGCCAGAGGGTATACCTGATATTTACTCACCTCTTGTTGAGCCTGTGCATGTTGAAGCCACGGCCAAGAAAAAACAGATGGCAAAGCCCTTCTACTTAATTCCCTAGGCTCCCAACAACATTTGGGAGGGGCTGAATGTCGGAAATCTGATTTTCCAAGGTTTCAAAAGCTCCCTGAAAGGTGAGCAAACAAATCTTGCATTGGGCCTCATTACGGGTCCGGCGGTAACCCTGCCGGTGCTAACGGCGGGTTGCAGTCGGACCTGTAATATTTTACCGGCTCCTGACTTTCCGGAGCACTACCACCTTCTTTGAGCAATGAACAGTCCTACACAACCTTCAAAATATTGTTAAAAACCGGCTGTTTAACAAATATGCAGAATCTCTGAGTGTCTGTAATTATCTGTCTATAACACTACCTGCCAACTTTCAGTACCAACGCTGTGATAACCCCGGGTCTGGGCATTTCATAAATGTAATAAATAAATAAAATAAATAAATAGATCTGGAAATGCCCACACAGCTCTGCTGAGTGGGCAAATACAGATTTTGGGTGGGCCTTGCCCTCTCAGGCCCTACACTGTTTACATCTCTGATTGGGTGCATGAGTGGCACACTCTTGATGCCCAGGCAATCCTGGAAGTTCTGCAGATTATTTACCCGGGCATTGGCAATACATTGTTCCCCAGCCAAACTCCAGAATGTTAATTCTCTGGTTGCCAAGCCTGAGCCAAGAGCGGCCTAGTTAAGGATAGACTGTGTATAAAGGTGAATGTTATTGGTAACAGAAGGAAAGGGAATGGAGTGGTAAAACTAGTCTGGTGAAATTGAAAAAGCTTAGAACCTTGATGTCAAAAATGGTCACTATTAAGAGTATGTTCTGCGTCGTGTCATCGGGACTATATTTTGTACTGGAAACACAAAGGCCTTTCTGAGAAGCCCTTGTAGTGCCTTCCAATACACAGCTTGCCAGATTGTTTAGTGAACTGTATACTTTGAGTGCTGGATCTGTGTGCAAACCTTAGGTTGCAAGCACACATTTTTAGATGGATTGACTTAGATTTGGGGTGAAATTAATACATTATTCAAAGCATTATGAAAAGGAAGGTATGGCTCCAGCAAGTGCTAGTTAACAGCAAGCTATTGACATTATTATTTGATTCTTTGGGGCTCTTTCTACTTGAGTCTGAGAATCTCAGGAAAGGGCTGGGAGGATAGCTCAGGGGCAATGTGCTTATCTTGGAAGCAAGACAACGCAGAGTGACGTAGGCTCGACTCTTGGTCCTGCACTTAGAGACTGGTCCATTGAGCACGTTACAAAAAATGAATGTAATTAATTAATCCAGCAGCGAGGTCCTCACCACTACAGCTCCCTCTCTGGGTTCTCAATATTTATTGCATGAAGGCAGCCTATAGGATGTTTCTGCATGTCATCGTTTCAAGCGGTGAATCTGTATTCACGTGAAAAGTGGAGAACAGGGGCATCATTTCACTAAAATGCCAGGGGTAGCGGAAAGTGACATCACATGGCCCTTGACCTCTGAGGACATCACAGAAATTGGTGTCATTTAACCACACCCTGAAGTGGCATCACAGGAAGCGATGGAACACAACCCTGTGCCCCTTCTCGCTTCCGCTCTTTTCAACTCCTTGCCACTTTCCACCGAAACCGTCTCCCTCTTTCCATCCGCTCTACTTCCTCCTTTACTTACTTTCGTACCTCCCTAAAATCCTATCTCTTTAACTCAGCTCCTTAAAACCCTTTGCTTTCTCCTACTTCTTTTAATTCTCCCCAACCCCTCCTTTTCCATTCTTACTTCCTTCCCCCTTTCTCTCTCTCCTTTCTCTCCACTCTCTCCATCCTAATTTCCTGGACATTTCTCACCCTCCTCTATTCCTTCCTTCTCCTCACTCGCTCTCCCTCCTCTCATACTTCTTCTCTCTCCTTTTCCCGCACCCTTTATCTCTTCTCTCTCCTTGACCCCTCCCTCCTCTTCTTCCCCTTCCATAATGTAAACTGTTTTTGTACTGCTTTCTGGTTTAATTCAATTGTTATGTAATGCTTGCTGTATATTGTTGGTTCCTCTTGTAAAGTGTTTTGGATTAAAACGCTATATAAATTCAATAAAATACAAATACAACCTTTCACCCATGACAAAACAGGAAGTGGCATCACATAGCATTGTTCCTAACTACACTACGAAAACTATGGTCACGATATCACAGTCATGTGATACACATTTCATACAAGAATGGATCACCATATATATCGTATGGGCCAGTGCGTAGGCCCATATTACCAAATTATTGTGAAAACAAGCAAACGTCCAAGGCCAAATGATAATTACGTGTATAGCACTTCCCCTTCAGCGCTTTATATAGAACACATATACATAAAATATCACCTGTGTTGGTACTCATTTATCTACCTCAGAAGGATAAAAAGCTGAGTTGGCCTTTCTGCGTTTCAAACCTGCAACCTGCAGATCACACACACTTTGCAGCAGTGAGCGCTCAACCAACTGAGCTATCTTACCGGCTATAGTAAAATGAGCAATTACATGTCTGAATGCTCTCAAAGTCAGAAAGGAAATTGCACTCTGTAGCAGATAGCATTAAACTGGTAACTGAGATTTAACAGCAGGCCAGTTCATCTGCAAGTCAGGTGCAAAGTTGGCCACATGTCAAGCCTGCGTGGATGTACTTTTCAGGCTTCAGAGGTTGGCAAAATGCATACCATGGGGAGGGTTCATAACACTGTATTAAAGAATTTAAACTAGCGCGGCGAATGCAGCGCACTCACACAGCATCCTGTACTCTGGGCACTCTTTGCCGGATGCATGCAAACAAACATCCTGATCAGCATGCCAGGGTGATAGGACAGATAGACACATGTGGCACAATGAAGTCAAGGGGCACTTTATGTGCTGTGGTCAAACATTTCTACACTATACACACGCTTTTAGGCACAAGGCTTTTGTCAAGTGGGCGAGGACACCAAGATGGAATGTCTTGTGATGATCATAACAGACAACGGCAGAAAAAAGCATGCTATAACTGCAACTTGTGAAAAGAAAAATACATAGTCTGAAATGGATGCTTATTCTACTGTAAATGCTCTTTGGAAGTTTTGGTCTGCATTGTGAATTTGAGGTGCTTAAGAACAGACTAAATCAGTGACTCACCCCTGAAGTGTGCCTGAAATAACCCTTTTATGAGTCTAGCAATTATTGCAAAGAATTCCAGAAAGACAAATTATTTGTCATTCCTATTCTTTCTTATTTAGGGTCACTGCTCAAAGTGTTACACTTGTGGAACCCCCTGCTTTTTAAGAGGACTGGACAAGAAAGCCAGCCACTCCAGAAACAAAGAGCCACAGCCCAGGAGCATACATTTGTAAAAAAAATAAAAATAAAAAAAAGGTTTCTTTTTTTTCTCAATTTTTTTTAGGGGTAACAGGGGAGCCCACTGGGGTAGCAAGACAGTCATAGGAATAGCAGGCACCAGCAACAGGAACTGGAACACTGGCGCCTGCCGATAGGCCTCGAATTCCTGCACCGGTGCTGCGAGCCCCACTCGGAAACTCCAGTTGAAAGCTTCCAGATGCAGTTCCTGTAGGCGGGGAATCATTTGATAATGGGGCGGATTCGGAGGGAGACAATCCCTACCTTTCACTGTGCCTTTACTCTGCATCCACCTCCCGCAGGATGGCGCTATTCCATAGGAAAGTCGCGTGCAAAGACACTCTGGGTTTCCCATTAGAATTTCCTGCAGGATTCCGGTTTGCCTTCCCATCGGAAAAACCCACAAGATGATTTCGTGCAGCTATGTAATCGGTGAGGACCCCCCTCCCCCGCCGCCCTCTCTGCAACCTGCACCTCTCCAGATGTTTTGGACTACGACTCCCATGATCATTCACCTTTGGTGATGTAGGCTGCCGCTCATGGGACATGCAGAGCTAAAGGTGGCAGACCCCTGCCCTATGCAGTGCTCATCGATACTGCCCAATCTGCAGCATGTTCTGACGGTCACTGCACCCCATTTGGTCTGTCGCTGCCGGTTCTGGACCCCGAGTTTCTGCTCATTATTCCCTCGTATTATATTCAGGCCACGACCTCATATCTGAATAAATATGAAAGAAAAATGGGACTTTGTCAAATGAAAATCTGAATAAAGAGATGATTTAAAGTTTGCATTTCTTCGAAAATGACACAGTGCAATGGGGAACATCACATTGTCTTGTTTGTGTTCATATCCAGTGCACAGATGCCTCCGGGTTCGATGCGCTATACAAATAACAAAAATAAATAAATAAATAACACAACACATATGGCAAACATATCTAATGCAGACATGGTCTAAATGACTCAAGATTGTCTCTGTGGATTTGAACATGTTTATCTCCCATGACCTTGTTTGGTTTTGCTCCTCCCCACGTTCCTTCATGACCCCCCGCGCCCCAGATGTGGGATCCTGGGGTCCCACCTGATCCCACACATTTTCTACATATTTGCTATGGTTCGGCTCCGTGCGTCTTCCCAGTGCATTCTATTGCCTTGGCTGGCTGAAGCGGGAAAGGGATGCATGCGTTCCAGGTTCGTCCACGGCCTGACCGCGTTTAACATCGCGCCGCGTGCCGTCCAACTCCACTGGGGGCAATGGTCGTGCCAAGGAGAAGTCAGGGAGAGCCCCCCCCCCCCACGAAGGTGACATCATCCCATATGTGGGCCCCTCCCTCCCCCCTCCCTCCCCTGCTCTGGGTGCTGGACTGTTTCAGAAGGACCCCAGCTGCTCTGCATTCCTCAGCAGACCCCGGTGAACTGAACTATAGCAGAACGACTTTAGTAAAGAAAACAAGGGGGGAAGGCACATTACATGTCAGGGCCATCTGTTCACCGTCTAGAGAGAAGAGCAGCCCTGCACTTCTGGGAAGAGGTTTGAAACTGACATATGCTCTGTAAGGAACACTCCTTGTCAGTTCCTGTTGCTTCAAACTTTGTGTTGAAAGTGTGTTGCAAAGCAACGGATTTGGCAGACCTTTAGAGCGGGAGGTTAAACGTTACAGGCCTGGACAGATGTGTGTTTTTGTTTGTATTTATTTGCAGAACAGGGATGTCAATTTCAATCAGAAATGACTTACAATAACACATTTACAGTGCTGCCTGCACAAGAGCACACAGACGAGAGCAAGGGGTGAGCTAGTGCCTGAGGGTGTGAACAAAGAGGGACATAGAACAGTGGGCAAATTTTTTTTTAAAAAAGGGGTGACTTACAAAGGTAACATTAAACTTGGGGCAGGGGCTGGGGTTAAGTGCTCCACGTGCAAATATACTGAATTGCACAATTAAATGGCACGGTTTGGCACTGAGGCCTCCACCTGGCCTAATACAAACACCCATGCCCAGGCTTGGTGGTAGTGCCACACCCGGATTTTAAGAGCCACCTGCCGAAGGCAGTGTCTAGCAGTCACTCCATCTAGCAGCACGGGACTACCAGGTGGATCACCTGGCACCAAAATACATGCTTGTCTGGTGATGCCTACCAGAGCAAAAGGAAGAGGTTATGCTGGGGATAACCCCCACACCCTGCCATTCCTCCCCACAACCATCATGTGCTACTGAAGTGGCCCACCTTAGTGAAAGTGTGTGCCCAGGAAGGGGAGGCGTGAGGGTTGGATATACTATCAATGTGCTGGCCGCAGCTATCACCGCTGAGAAGTCTCCCTGGCCATCTCCCACCAGCAACTTCAAATTCTGGACATATAGTAGAGGTAAGAAGGTGGGGGTGTGACAGGGGTGTGAGGTCTGGAGGTCAGAAAATGGTACGTGTAGTGTCAACCGGGATGGCTGTAGGCTTGCGTATCACGTTCCTATCACCTCCCTATCACCTGTCCCATAATTTTGTGCAGTGGAGTTGCTAGGTCTGGAAAAGACCCGGGGCTAAGCTGATGTTGGAAATGTTGGGATTGGGGGCTAGCTAGTCTTTTGGCTGTAGCTCCTGAGATTCTCTCCGGGGCTACATCCAAAAGATCAGGGGCCATAGCCCACTTAGCCCCCCCTAGCAACGCCCCTGACTTTGTGATATGTGTGGAATAGCAGTACACTATCACCCGAGTAATCTGTACGCCTGTGCAAACTCCCATTAAAGTGACCCATAAATATTTGCTGGGTCATATTTGGGCTATTGAACGAGCCACACCACTCCCAAAGCACCTCTATGGCGTCCTGGCCCTCGCTTCTCCCCATGGTTTCCCTCCACCATCAGACCCCATGCAAGAGAAAACACATATCTTTCTAACTCCAGCGCAAGAGCGATGGGAATTGAAAGTAAGTTAAACATACCACTCTGCCCTGCGGGGACCTGGCAGGCCCCTCAGGACAGTGGGGCATGCTAGGGTGTTTTGGGGGATTGAAGCAGCCTGTCTCCCCTTGAAAGCACCTCACATTTGACTCTTGTGTGTGCTTCAAACATTTCCATGTAAGGTTGAATTTGGAAAATGTATATCTCCTCTTTTGTTCTAAAAACACAGTCCCAGACCAGCATTTTGACTGAATTATGTAAATGTTAAATCCTGGTTCTTCACTGTGCATTTCCATGCCTTGACCTGCTTATTCACTTTCATTTTTGAGTTGAATTGAATGCTTGTTTTCTCTATATATAAAAATTGCAGAAAAAGCCACTTAAGAAATAAAAAAGGCTACTTTTACTAAAACCTAATAATTGTTTAAGGTTGTTGTCTCAACTCATGTTAGGGATCCACTGAGCCTGACATAAGAAACCTAGGAAGGCTAAAGAATTTACTGCCCTAAAATACGTGCAGTACCCTAAACTTTAGAGGACAGGACCACCCATTGTGTATATATATTTCAAACATTTCCAGGGCGAAACTCCAGAAATGGTCAAGGGTTAGCGGGACCTAAAAAAAAGAAAAAAATGCGAATCGCTTTGATCTCTGAACTAGTTCGTCCAGCACTAGTCACTAGTTCAGTGTTCAATTGGAAATGCCATTAGTGGGATGCGAGCAGTGCCCAGTGAACCAAGCCTCGCTACCTTTCACAAAAATCGACATCACAACCAAGGTAGGGTAGCGTATTTTATAAGGTCTGGATCTGAGTTGCTCCTGGGCCCGGCGTCTTTTTCCTAGGGCGTATGTTTCCTAGGGCGTATGTTTCCCTTAAGGTTTTTTCCCCTCCCTCCTGCTCCCCATCACCTTGGACATGTATTCTAACCTGATTTCTGCATTCTAATTCTAGAAACATCCATCTCCAGGATTCTCCAGTCAGCGATATCCCAACTGCATAGTACAGTTGGGCAAGGTGGGGTGGGAGACTAGCTAGGCAACTGTGGGTGCCAGAGGTTTACAGGTGGACAGGTGAAGCCTCCTGGTAAAGCATTAGCCTTAGTGAGGGCTGTCAGTGAGCAGCAAGGCATTAGAGTGTAAAAGGATGTGTTTGGGAGGATAGGCTTTGGAAAGAACGTTGGCATTGTTGGTCCGATTAAGGTGGACATTTTGCTGGAATGGAACCCATTTTTGTCCCTCTTTTTCTTTTTTTTATTTGATTTTGCTTACTTTCTGTTTTTGGTTTTAACAAGTGATACATATATTGTATTATGGCGATGTATGTATTGTTTTTTGCGGGGATGTATGTTTTTATGGAAAGGACTACATTTTCCAAAATAAACTTGCATAAAGTGAAAGGAAACCATTATTTTGGCCAACATGAACTTATCAGTGCTGCGCCCGCCATATAAATAGCAGTGGAAATGTGAGCCTCACAATTTGACCCAAAAGGGAACTGTCTGGCAGAGGAAACTCACACTGTTTTTTCAATATGCGGTAGAGAACAACCTCAGAGTAAACGGTGAGAAATCGAAGGTGGTTCTCTTTATGAACAAGAGATCCCAGAAAACCACGACATGGAATGTGGGTGGAAATCCCCTAGTCAGAGTGGAATCCATTAAGTATCTTGGGTACCATATTACCAACACTTACTCTAAGGAGAGATGGAAACTCCTGGTCTGGGGCAAGGCTATGCCATTGTTGACATAAATGAAGAGGTTTTATAGGCATTTGTGTCAATTCTCCTTGATTGATTGATTGGTTATTTATAATATGCTTAACAATACCTAGAGGTTTCTAAGCACAGACCCGGGGATTGAACCTGTGTTGCACTGTGTCGTCTTGCTTCCAAGGCAAGCGCGTTGCCACTGAGCTATCCTCCTGAGACTGCTAAAGCCCTCTTTTACAACACTACTTTTCGACTGTGGAGCCTACCATAATCTACTGCATGGATCTTTGTATTTTTGAACTGGAGGTTTTCCTTAATGCCATTCAGGGAACGTTGTTTAAAAAAACTCTAGGACTGTCTATGGCCATTCCCAATGTCGTTATAAGGCAAGAGTTCGGGTTGATCTCACTGGGGACGAGAGCCAAATGGAGAAAAGTGGCGGAATATGCAAAACTATTAAATCCACCTGCTATGTCTTTCCATCAGAGCTGGGGTTACTATCACAAAATTCAAGGAAGAAATGGCAGAACTTCTTACCTCGATAGGGTCATCTACTGGAGACCTTTGTCATAACCCGGAAAGTTTGTCAAGAACAAACTGCACAAATACGACTGGGTGATCTCTTCAGAACAGGTGGGGAATTATAGTTTGTACATTGAGAGTACCAGGGCTCTATAGACATTGAGCTTCTCTGGGGAAAGGTGAGAAAAGTGAGGATGCCTCTGAGGAGGTGGGGTTGGAAATGGGTCTTATTGGCAAGGTCCATGATGTGAGGGAGGAAAGAAAAAGTCAAAGATGACTCAGAGGTTTCTGGCTTCGGATGAAGGAGGTGGAGGGACCCCGTGGAGGGTGACCAGAGAGAAGGGCGGAAGGTGGGAGCAGGAATCCCGAGAGGAAGGATCTCAATCTTGCTGGCATTGAGACAGAGGTCATTAGAGTCACACCAGGACTGGAAAGCAGAGAGGCAGTCAGCGATGATAAAGGAATTAGCAAGAGGGTCAGAGGGACGTTTGAAGAAGAGTTGGGTGTCATCTGCATAACACTGGAAGTGGGGGGAGAAAGTAGAAATAAGGTGAGCAAGTGGAGCGTGCTAGATGTTAACGGGCCAGGGTGAGAGGTTGGAGCCCTGGGGGACACCACTGGTCAAGATAGAGGAAGGGGAGGAGAAATAGCCCAGGATGACCTGGGAGGGACAGACAGTGAGGAAGGAGGCCAGCCAGTCCAGTGCCCGCTCTGAGATACCAAGGGTATCATGGAGTCATTTTATGAGGAAGTAGTAGTTGACCATATCAAATGGAGAGGAGAGATTGAGTAGAATGAGAACAGCTGGAGGGTTAGAGTCCAGCAATACGAGCAGTTCTTCACAGGTGTTCAGGAGAGCAGTGTCTGTGCCACTCGATGCTCAGAATCCAGATTGATGGTCGTGTAGGCAACCAACCAGCTCAGTATGCTGCGTCAGTTGTGGTAGGACCAATTTCTCCAGGAGTTTCCCAAGGAAGGCGGTGATAGAGATGGGGCGATAGTTAGACGGACATAAGAAGTCTGCAGAAGGCTGTTTTAGGAGGGGTCGCACAAGAGAGTGCTTCAGGTAAGAAGGGAAAGACCCAGTAGCAAGAGAGTGATTGCAGAAATCAGCAAGTGCAGGGGCAAGGGAGCCGATATTGTCCTTAATAGTTCTGAAAGAACAGGGGGGGACCTGTTTGGAGGAGACCTTCGTAGAACGGACAACCCTAGAGCCCTCATCCGATGTGACAGGAGAGAAGGAGGAGAGGAAAGCAGAGGGAGGATGCGAGGCCACAGGTGGCAGGGGGATGTGAGAGGGGAAGCCCAACCCCTTTCCTATCAGAAATTTGGCAAATAAACTAGGTTATCAGACAAAGGAGACAGAGGGTGCAAAGGCCTACTGGGAATTGTCCAGAGTTCCCTATAGGTCACTCCACCCCTGGCTCAAGGCCAGAGAAGGGGTGTGTGACAAAGCAGAGCCCTCCTTTAGGAAATGCATAATTGCAAGTTGCATGTCTGTGCAAAACAATGCAAAACAAGGACAGTATGCAGTAGGTGAATGTATCACACTGTTTTGTTCTGTGTTCGTAAGTCTTGAAAGTACACTGAGAATACTTTTTTTGATACACAACACTTTGCATTCTGACACTAGTAGGCTTCCATTCATGAGGGAGATTATAAAAAGCATACTATTTCTGATTATCATACTTTTTCAAATGTCTTATATTTTGTCAGGTTTATTTGTCAGGTGATTTGGGTACTTTGAAAGTAATCTCTAACATAATTCTTGGAATCCTGACATTCATAAACAACCGTACAATGTTGTACTATTAGATCCATTTTTATTTTATTTTTTTTGTTTCAAAGAGCTCTCCATGACCCCAAAGGAGGGGGTCATGGCACTGGAACAAATGGAACAGAGAACCAAATAACTGCAGTAGAATAACCTAAGTAGACAGGCGAATAACTATGGTGAAAAGGATAAAGGAAACCAAAGGACAACACTTAAAACTGCACCCGAACTTCTAGAATAGAACTTGGGGTCCTCACCCCTAAAGTGACACCTCTCCATTCAGAGCCATTAGCAGACTGGCACGGAAGCTCATTCCAATGGAGGCCAAAATCCACCAGGCTAATTTCAAAGGCAACATGAAGTGTTTGGAATGTTAAGGTGATGGCAAAAACCATCTTATCTGGCCTGGCTGCAAAGATTCACCAGCATTAAACCCAAGGATGACATCTACTGGGTGCAGACAGCCATCACGCCACCCATCTGCCAGCACCCTTCATTTGATGGGCCCCTAGAGCAACATATGAAGGACCATCGATTTGGCTGTCTCGCAATGCGTGGTCTGGTGGAAGGCGGGCAGTATCAGCCATTCATGAACATAGCAGCAGTTGGATAGTTCATCCCCAAACAGCCTCCCAAGATGCCCAGAAAATGGCTAGAAGACCAACACAGTCATATCCTCCCATCCCACAGTTCAGGCAAACACAGAGCTCTGCCAGCTCCTCAATCCCTCTAGCTACACTGGTCAGAAGCTAGGCAGCACGGCAAGACACGGGTAGTATAGCTCAGTGGCAACGGGCTTGTATTGGAAGCAAGACTATGCAGAGCAACACAGGTGCGGATCCCGGGTCCACACTTAGAAACATCTTCGTTTCTAAGTGTGTTATAAATAACCATTTATAATTATGATTATTGCTTCAGTCCAGTGTCGCTTAGTCTAGTGCCATGTTCCTCTCTGGCCTCCTTCAAACAGGCTCTAGAAACAAGAACATCACCTCTGAAACTCTCATACAGCTGGGAAGGGATGCAGACAAAATAATGAATCCCAAAACCCTGCTTCCACGTGAGTGTGCAGGGTGCAAAACGAAATTTCCCACTGATCCCCTTCATTTTCAATCAGAAGTGTGAAGCCTTGTATTTCCTTTACATGTGTTATGGGACAAACAAAATTGCCCCTTTGTTCCCATTGTGCTCTGACCCAAACCACAAAGCCCTGCCTGTTCTTGTTAGGTGTGGGGAAAAACACATGTTCCCATTGCTTTTCTTTCCCTCATATTGCATCTGTGGTAATAAGTGAAAAAAAATACGATTTTTCCCCTTGAATCCCTTTTCCAAAGAGTGCATTTCTATCAGAACCCCAAACGATGTTCCCATTGTGTTCCCACTCTCTGCCACTGGCCTTAAATTCAGAGGGGTGAAGTCTAATTTATGTTTGAGGGTGGTGGTTGCTGGGAGAAAAAAGTATTACAACCAAATCAACAATCACTGTGTGTCTTGAATTGTTCTTTTTCTGTGTTGGTGGGTGTATAGAAAAGAAAGCTGCGGGAAATTGTGCCTGCATACCTCAGTATTATCTCTGTGTTGGTGCCATTAAGGAAGTCATTTTTTTCTTTTTTTGCCACAGCATTGGTGGCTGATGTTAGACTGTTTGTCAAATTTGGTTTAAATAAATTAATAAATATATATTCTTCCTACACACCAGCCTAGTTCCTAGTTCATTGTGGCGCTGGGTATTTGTTGAGGTTGGATGCGAGACGGGTTGGAGGCCTTACCAAATTGTAACTGAATCAAAATTATAGTGATTTGTTGTGTGCCACTTTGATTGGGTGAAAGGAAAACCCTGCGTTGAGTGTGACCGTGTAATAGTACACAATATGGAATACAGACATGCAGCTCTGTATCATCGTTCCACAAACGGCTCAGTGGAAGATATGAACAAGTTTGTAAAGGGATGTGTGCAGGTGGTGGTAGCAAGTGTTGCACGTTGTCAGAGGATAGTGGCTGAGATCCTCATGGCTAAACGTCTCACGCCACAATCCGGCACGTGAGGGGAGCTGATTGTTCTAACAAGGAGGCCCAAAGTCCACTGGAAGTCTTAGCCTATCACGACTGTACAAGAACAACAGAAGAAGGGTAAGTATGCAAGAGATTCGACAGAACGTCAGGAACTGCCAAAGAGCTTCCAAGAAGTATCATGGCCTCAGACATGCAGTGAGGAAGGGAGGAGGATGGGAGGAGGTTAGGGTAAGGGTGTCCAGGTATGTCCCTCAAGGGCTCTTCCAACTACAGGTCAGCAAGAAGAATGAATCGTGATCTGCAAGGGCAGTCTTTTACTAGATGATGGTGAGAAGTTCTCCATGAGAGGTGCAGTAAATGCCAGGCGACCACTAGAAGATCCCTAGACGTCGTTCTAAAAAGAAAACATCTGCACAGATGAGTCTTGTCCCAGAGTAGACAAAAAGCATAAGGCAGGGTGGCTGGCAAGAAAGCCAACATCTACAGTGCAGTACAGTACTGTGTCAATATGATAGCTCACCAGGTATGCATTTGCCTCTCATTTGGGGTGAGCCTGCAGTTTGCAAGTTTCAATCCCAAGGCATGCCCGACTCAGCCCTTCATCCTTCTGAGGTTGATAAATTGAGTACCATTACCAGGGGTCGAAAAACCACATGTCAATACAGTGTTAGAAAATGGGAGGAATCGGCCACGAAGAGCTATATAAGAACACACATTTTTGTTACATCGATATTCCATTGGATTTGCTGCAGGCCTTAGGCAGTATATCTTGTCATGCCAGCTTTCCAGCCCACCTGCCCTGGCCATAGCATGGTATTGTCGCTCAGAACAAGGTGATGTCATACCATCTCAGGCAAGACAGTTATGCCTTATATTCAGTGACAGTTTCAGCAGGGCCTGCAGGGCCAGACTGGCTTAGGGACAGGATGAGCTATGTTCCGGCCTTGAACGCTTATGTCGCAGACACAACATCCTCTTGTGGTTCTGGATTTTTTATGTTCAACTAAAGGAAGGAAGTTTCCATGCAGAACCCTCGGCTCTGGAACTCACTCCCTATCCTTTTTCGGCGCTCACGTTTTCTCATCAAGTTCAGGAAGGAATTGACGACTCATCTATTTGCCTACACCCTCAAGCTCATTCTACATCCCAGTGCCTAGAGGCAATTACATTTGCTTGGCTGGTTATTCAGCGCTTCATGAATAAACTTAACCAATCCAACAATCAAGGCCTTAAAAAAACAAGTTCTTAGTTCACATGAGGGTCCTGCCAGGATTGCACCATACTGTTTTTGGAAGGATGAAGACTGAGTCACGCAGTCGAGATTTGAACCTGGGACCAGCTGATTGAACACAGGTTAAAGCTCTTTGAGTGGTCGAGGCGCTGAACCACCTGGGAGGATCTTTACAGCTTTCTTATAGGAAGTCGTCTACGAGTACAATTGTCCTGCACAACACATCCTAAAGGAACCCTACACGAATCACTATGAAATATGCATATAGGAACTCTTGGTAGAATTTTCTAAGAATATCCTATTGGAATTCTATCATAGACGGTTCCTACTGTTCAGTTAAGGATATCTTAGCTGTCCTATAAGAATCCCCTAAGAATCAACAAGAACAACTATTGGAGCTGGGGAAATTGCACAGTTGCTTAATGAATGCTCATTCTGAAGACTTCTCCATTAAACCTCCAGACTAGAAATTTCACTGGGGTGACTCTGCCTTTTATCCCTATGAATTGAATGAAATGAGTGCCAGTGAGTTTTGTGTACCTTCCTCCCTACATAATCAACGTGATGACCACATCACCCTTCCCCGTTGGGATGCCTCCACTGAGCTCTACCAGCCACCCACCCAAGAAACTCTGAGAAATGCTTCCCCGTGCCACAATCTACCACTTGATGCCAGGAAAGGCCCTAGATGTCCATGATATGTCTACTTTGGGGTTTGTGCCACAGAGCGGGGCGGCTGCTGCTCACTGCCCTATACACGTATGGCTTCATTTGATTCAAGGCAGCCGAATATTGGGGTAGAGAAGCAAAAGAGAAGACGAGGAGAGGACACGAGGAAGAAGAAGGACATGAAGGCAAGGCAATGAGATGGATAGCTTATAACAGAACCAGAGAGCGGGGGTAGGATGAAGGAGAGAGAGACAGAGAGGGTAGGTGGCAAAAAGTGAGACAGAGGAGAAATAAAGAAGGGCCGGGCAAGGGATTGTGGGCCAGATGTGAGACAAGAAAATATTAGGAGCAAGAGATATTGGGGAAGAGAAAAAGAAAGAAGCCCTATGTATGTTTTTCGGCATTAACCAATTTGATCAAATGAAATCGATCAAATGGTACATTTGACCGAATTGGGCCAGTACCATTAGATCGATTTGATTCAATCAGATTGGGTAATAAATATCGAACATGGGGAGTAGAGATTGTGGGGGTGTCCCCCGTTCCCCATTTTCAGTATTTTGAGCTTTGGGGAGTGCAGGGGTGTCCCACGCTTCCTGAAGATTGGAGGCAGGGGACGAAAAAGCAAAGAAAAGAAAAAAAGAAAAGGGGACCCTTTGGCGATGTATCTCACCCACGTTAGAGGGACGGAGCTCATGCTGCAGGGTCAGGAGAGTCAGCGGACGTGGAAAAGGTAAGTGGGGGATATGTAGGGATGTATTGGGGGACATAGATCCGGTGAGTTACGATCAATTCCGTCGCAAACAATTCTGCCACAGTCAAACAACCCAGATCCTTTTTTTCTTAGTGAGTCTTATAGGATTCTTAGTGGATCTTTTGGGGTTTGCTACTCGAAGACTAGGAATTTCCGAGGGGAACAGTAGGGGAAGTTCATGCTAGGATTTCTACAATTTGAGGTCTTCCCGAAGGATTGCATCCCTGAATTGATGCCCCTCACAACAGTGAGGCACAGGTGCTTCATAAGGATCTGAATTAGGTGTTCACCTGTGTTTATTGCTGCCTCTGTGGCACCCAGTGCCAGCGAGGTAGGCACAGAATGCAAGCACGTTTTTCTTCAGTCCCCACCCCTCTCCCTGTCCTCAGCATCCTCCGATTCCCACTCAGGGAAAGGAGGCTGCTATTGTTTAGGATCACCCTCGCTCTGGCACAAAGTTGTCCTGGTTTTCCTGGCTTTCTTGATTGCAGGCCTGTCTAGAGAGTGGTCAATGCAGGTGGGCAGGATTTACACTGTTCTCTTTCATTCTCAGCTGGGCTCTCCACCGGACCTCACTGTCCAGGCTCTCCCCGTCTACAGTAGCACAAAAGCAGGAGCTCTTCCAGGGTAAGATGTGGCTGGGTCGATGGATAGGGCACACCTCCGCCCACAAGCCATGTCCTGGGACCAAGCTGGGGACCATGTGCTGGACAAGGGGACTTATCCCAAACAATTATGACACCTCCCATGCGCTATAAGACTGTTAGCACATATTGGCTATAGCAATATAACCTCTGAATTTGTGGTTATAATGTAGAAAATGTTGTTTAATAGTGAGTGAAATAAATAATCTAACCATGTTAGTACATTAAATGTACTTTTATTTTGTAATAAGGTTGTCATTATAGATTCAGCATTTTAATTGCAAACTTTGTTTTACTTGAATGGTTTTAGCATGGACATGCTTTAGGGATAATATAAAAGTGAACTGTTGAAATGAAAAAAACATCCTCACATAGAGGAAGCATATTGTTAAACCAAATCTTACCTGGAATTTGCGTTGTTGTTTTCAGTCTGCATTTGAGCATTCAGAATGCAGTCAATACCAGTAGTTATTGACTGCACTCCAAGCATTATGAATTTTCCTTAAGGTCAATATATGATTTAATTTTGCTAACAGGTTTCATTAGCCAAACTATCTTACACTTAGTGATGTAGCTGGTGATAGGAGGTTCCACTGGGGACTGTGGGAATAATTTACATATGGAGCTGTTCTAGGCATGCGAGTCTGTGGCTGCATTTAACATTTGGCACGATATGGGCATATAAACCATTAGCACCTTGGAATGGGGTGCTGGCCAATCAGGATGCTCGGAATGCAGGCTGTATTGTATGGTACATTCAATGCTTTCCCAAGCCTGTTTCATTGTTGAAGACCTCACAGTCATCAACATTGAAAACGGACTCGGGAAACAACAGTGCGGCACCGGGCTGCGGGGCGAAGTATGTTTCTTTAAAAAACTGAAATGTAACCATTAATACCTGCATAGAAAACTACACGGGTGCCAATGGTGATATGCCCCTCGGTGGTGGGCCGATCCTGTCGATAAAACCACTGCCGCCCGCGTTAAGGGATTCTCACATCTCTTGGGTCCTTAGCTTGGGCCTGCCGCCTTGGCCATATCGCCTCCTTGAATATGCACCTGCACTGGACCGAGGAGCGAAGTTGTGCTGGGGAACTGATGCTGTCTCTGGGAATCTGAGGTTGCGCCTGGGCACATGATGCTTGTGCCTGAAATATGATTGAGCAGAGAGGGCCTACGAGGTTGAGCTGGTCATATAAGGCTCTACTGGCCACACTAGGCTTTAGCTCAATATGTGTGGCCATGGGCCAGTGAAGCTGCACCTGCAACTATTAATCTGTCCTTGTGTATACAATGGTTGTCCCTGGGCATTTCAGTCTGTGTCTGGGCCCAAGGAGATGTAACCTGTGCAGGAGTCTCTTGCCGGCTAAATGAGGCTGTGCCTTTCCATATAAGGTCATTCTGGGCAGAGTAGTCTGTGCTTATGCACATGAGGCTGTACATGGGCTCTGCCTGGGAATTTGAGGCTTAGCCTGGGTATCTGATGATTGAGCCTGGGCAATTAGGGATATTCTGGATGCAATTTGCATGCAGTATTATGGCAGTATGCTTTGATCGCTCCTCACTAACACAAAAGGCATGCAAACTGTCACATCCCCCCTCCTACCAGTGTAAATGTATTATGTTTTTGTAGCTCTGAGGCTTTATTGGAGGGGGTGAGCAGGCCAAAACTGCTTGCAGGGTGTAGGAATATCAGGGGATCCTATAGCAGAATGTTGCAAAGGCAACTCAGCAGGTTAGGTGATTGCTGCTGCAATGTTATATGTGTATGTCTTCCTGTCAATCATATGATTTTTTTGCTAGTCGTGCTGCAACATGTGCTGCAAAATGTGTTGTTTTGACTGGGGGTGAGCATTGCTCTCTCGCTTCACTCTGTGTGGGAACTTTTGCCCCATAGGAAAAATCAAAAGCTGGCACCCATGAATATACGCACAGTAAGTGAACAATTAAACTGAAATCTACAAATGTAGTTCAATTGACCTCCCCATTAGAAGAAAGGTTACAAGACAAAAAAGCATTGGACTTCCAAAAAAGTAATGAACAACGAAAAATAACCTGAGAGAGGAAATGTTCCAATAAACATGCTGCCAAAGTATAAAAGATGCTCATCTTTTAAACCCAGCAATCTGTAGAGAAATATTCCCTGGAAAACAAAATCCCAGAACCAGACAAGTGCTTGTTTTTTTCTTGTGGGTACGCGTCTGCACTGGGAACATGACACCCTGAGTAAAATCCTGGTAGTCAAAAAGGTAAGCAAGCTTGCCAACTTAAAACAAACTTAGGGGTTGTGTCCACCCTCTGAAACAAAGTTAGGCTGTCCACCCACATGTATCCTTTACTTGTGCCCTAAAAAGCAGCCACAATAAGGGAACAATAACTTCACCAGTCTCCAGAATTACAACCTCTCTTACCACATCCTGGGCAAATATTCATGCCTCAGTGTGTGCCAATGCAACAATAATGCCATTCTAGGTGATAGCCTTGGGAGCCACTAACTAGGAGGTTGTGTCCATAAAATCATTCCATCAGCCCCATTGTAAGGGTGTCTTTTTCAAATAGTGTAGACCTAATCACTTTCCATGACTTTCTGCAGTTAGGTCAGAGAAAGATTTAATTATTTTCCCAGGATCACACACTTTGGCTAAACAGTGAATCAGGAATTGTAAGCCACTCTGCAATTTAGGCGATTGCCTACGTACCTTGCAAGCTTTACTCGGTTCAAATATTTAAGTTTTTGATTTCAAGGCCTACAACAATACTGTTTTACTGAGTTTACTTGCAAAATACACGAAATGCACAGTAAAGCAACATGGCAACGCATACCTCATTCTAGAAAGATTTTATGCCAGAAGAATGTAACTGTAGCTGAATTTAACGCATGCTAAATAGAAAACTATAAATCCCAGAATGCAAAATAAAGGAAGCCTGAACAAGCTCTTCACTCCTCTGTACTTTGAGCCACTTTCAGCCTATGTACATCCAATGCAAGAAGTTGTGTTATAAACTCATTTAGGTATGGACTAGATTGCAGCTAAGTCCCACGATACAAATTCGGTCCAGCTGGAGACAGTCTCCTTGACTCGCATACTCTCCCCACAGACTTCACAGCACCTATCCACAAGTCAGCTGTACAATTGTCACTAGCAGGGACTTAGCAACCCCTACCTACTCTAAGTACCGGCTAAAATGCGCACACGCATTGTAACTTCCTCGGACCAATCTCTTTTGGGAGTTTTCTGAACATGGCTTCGCTGATGAAGCTGTTTCCGTTGCTCGGGCACACTCGGTGAGAACAGACTCCTTCCCCTCATGTAACTGAATAGGGAGGAACAGCTGTTCTCTAATTTTCTGAATGTCAGCTAAACTGTGAGCTGGTTTTTCATCACTTTTGACTATAGAGTTTGGATTTTCAGATTGCGAATTGGTATACAATTTCAAAGTATTTCCTTCCAGTGTGGAATGCCACTTGAAACTGGAAGGACACAATCAGGGTGTTCCAAGACCTGTCAGGATTCACCTCAGCTCGCCGAAGAGACTGCCGGCCGCTCACACAGTGGTTGGCCGACAAGGGCATTACATACAGCTGGTCCTTCCCATTTGCTTTGTCGTTTGAGAAGGGGAAGGCAGACTATTGCGTGACCAGTGGTCAAGAGGAGCAACAGGTACTCCAGGTCCTCAAAGGAGAGATTTGACGAGGGTCCCGAGGGATCGTTGGTTTCATCGGTGGAGCAGCGTGGGCTGAGGGGTCCACAGAGTGCAAAGAAGAAGATGCCAGGTGGCAGGAAGTTTAAAAAGCTCAATATCCCTCCGCAGAACAACTCTGGAGACTCTGGATGAGGGGAGTAGGGTAACATGGCTGGGGCACACGTGAAGGCTAATATCATAAGAGTGATGTGTGAATGGGGGGAGAGGTAGAGGTAGTTTGGATGATGGGTGCGGCAAGCAGTCACCTCTGGTGGCCCATCGTAAGGTGGGCGTCTTGGATGGAAGTATGTTCTGGGGGTTGAGAGGGAGGAGGGAATTGTGGGTGGAGGAATGGGGGGTCATTGGTAGGAGGGTTAAGGTGAACATATGTTTGACGGTTTCCATGATACGACGAGTGGCACAGTTGGGGCAAGAGTGTATGCACTCAGATGGCGCATGCTGAGGGAGGAGGCCGGGCTGAGGTTTGAATTCACCCACCAAGCGTTCCCTGCTTGGAAGAGAAATCTGGAATAAGGACCTAGACGTATTGCTGGTGCAAGAGCCACAATTCCTTCAAGGAGAAGAGAGATGCATTACAGGGGCACATATTGGACAAGCCTATTGGGCCTCCGGGCCTTCCGAGAAAAGGGGAGTGGGTATCATCTTTAACAGAAGAATTTGAATAGTTAATCCAATGGTTTGGAGGAGAATAGATGGGAGGGCAATATTGAACTGAGGGACCCTGGAGAGCGTGCAGCTGACCATTGCCGCGGTGTATGGCCCAAACATGGGGCAGATGCAGTTTTTACGGGAAGCCATGGGGGAGATACTCGATCGGGCGGTGGGCTTGCTGCTATTGGGGGGACTTCAACGTGTGGGCAGACCGGGCCGTGTATCATAGTGGGGGGCTAGACCGCGGGGCAGTGGAACCGGGCTACAAGATGGGGGACTCATGAGTTGCATGTTAGATCATGGTCTTGTAGACGTATGGAGGGAATGTCACCCAACAAAAAGAAGCTACACCTTTTTCTCCCCTGTTCACAGATCCCAAACACGGATTTATTAAAGTTTTTTTATACCAGTGCCATGTTAGTAGGGTCACCAGTAGCGATCATTCACCCATCAGTTGGTCAGATCATGATATGATGGTTATGGGCATAAAACAGGAATCGGTATGGCAGTGCAATGACGTCCTATTGAAGGATGCTGTCTTTCAGAAAGAAATGAGGGAGGCGATTGAAGAGTTCTTCCAGTTGAATGACACGGGAGAGGTGGAGTTGGATAGGACATGGGATGTGGCAGAGGCTACGTGGTGGGCCTCATTGTCTGAGAAGGGGCAGCTAAGAAGAGAATTCATACCTTACTGGCTAGAAAATTGAGGGGTGAGATTCATAAACTTGAGTTTGCTGAGGGTGAAGGAGAAAGGGAAAAGGAGGAAGACCTGAAGCTGGCAAGGGAAAAGCGTCAGGAGTTGAAAGACCTGAAGATAGGGAAGGTGATTGCTGGCCTGCAATTTCTGAAACAAAGCTACTATGAAAAGGGGGAAAAGGCTGACGCTCTATTGGCAGCTAGGCTTCGGAGTCAACAAGCTGAGAGATGGGTGGCCCTGGTCCAGGACCCAGATGGACAGCCACGTTCCCTTGTGGGAGAGGTGCACAGGAATTTTGCCGCGTTCTTTGAACGCCTTTATGGAAGGGAGAGGGATTCCAATTAAGAGGATTTGAGTAGATATTTGGGAGAGGTGCCTCTGCAGATTCTTCAATGTAATGAAAAGGTGGAGATGGAAAGGGACATCACCCAGGAGGAAGTGCTGAGGGAAATTGCCGGAGTTAAATCGGGGAAGGCTCAGGGGGGAGACGAATATATGGTTAGGTTTTATAAGACCTTTGCGGGATCCCTCGCCCAACACTTGGTGAAAATATTCAACCATATCATGACCACACGGGAGTGGGGGGGTCTTCATCCGGGAGGGCACTGATAACAGTGATACCAAAAGCAAGCAGAGACCCAGAGTGTTGTAAGTCCACCGTCCCATTTCCCTACTTCACGTTGATGCAAAAATCTTTACCAGAGTGCTAGCCACACGGATGGAGGGCATTATGCCAAAATTAGTCAACTCAGTTCAGGTGGAGTTCATCCAGGGTAGACAGGGGGCTGATACATTGCACAAGTCATTGCACCTGATGGAGGCCTCAGCGAGGAAGGAGGGGAACCCGGTCCTGGTGGCCCAATGCCGAGAAGGCCTTTGACCGGGTGGACTGGTACTTGCTGGATGGAGTCCTGCAGAAATTCGGTTTGGGGACCAGATCTTGAGAGGGATAAGGGCACTATACATAGACCCGTTGGCACGGGTGACCATAAATGGGCAACTGTCGAGGCCCTTTGAATTGCAGAGGGGAATGAGACAGGGCTGCCCAATCTCGCCTCTCCGATTTGCACTAATGATGGAGGTGCTAGTCGAGCGATTAAGGAAGGACCCACAGGTGGAGGGAATCATGGTGGGTAACAGAGAGTTCAAATTAGGACTATAAGCGGACGATGTGCTGATGCACTTGGTGAACCCCACCAGCTCCCTCCCTCCTGCCCTTACAATAATAGAGGATTATGGGCAATTCTCGAGCTTCAAAGTTAATAAAGAGAAGTCGGTGACCTTTCCCTTTGCTGCGGAATATCTTAGAAACTTTGAGGCGCTCAGGCCCTTGGGGTTGCAGGTGCAGCTCGCCAGTATCAAATACCTGGGCATCACCATTGTTAAGCTAGGAGATGAACTGGAAGGAGCTAACTATCACCCCCTTTTCGATAACAGCTTTTCTGAGACGGATACATGGAGTAAGGGCCAGCTGTTATGGATGGGGAGGCTTAATGCTATGAAAATGAACCATCTCCCAAGTGTGCTACTTGTGTTCTCGGGGAGAGGAAATTACTGATGGGCCCATTGGTCAGTACTCAACCCCCAAAAACTTGTAATACAAGATAGCTGCACCATGTGAGGACAGGGTGCAGGACTTACATACTCCAGCACAAATCAATACTAGGGACTCAGTAAGTTGGCAAAGGGAAGTCCGTTTAATAATACATACATCAGTTTATGGATATCAGCAGCATCGCGAACACCTGTCTCGCCCCGACTTCCCCGAACTTCAGTCAAACAGCCTTTTTTATTGGCAAATTCCGTCATCAATGACGTACACTTCTATAAAAAATCATCATGCAATATAATTGGTTGGGAAAGGTAACTTAAATATAGGTGTTATATTCTGTACATGAAAATAAGTCATACGGATTGGATAACTCTTATCGGGTGGGTGTCTATGCCCATCCCTCCACACCACACGTGATTGACGTCACTACAAGTACGACGTCACATTGGTTACAATGTCTATAGGACCCTAGATTACATGGTCCCTTGTGATTGGGCAAGTTACACCCCTAGACATAAATCTCCACTTTAATTAGCAGCATGCAGAATAGACACCCTGGTGCCTGGTGTCCCAAGATTCACCCTGCCTCCCTTCCATCAATCAGTGGTTTAAGGCTATATGTCAATTAGTTTGCTGGGTATGGCCTCGGATCTGTAGTCTCTTATCAGAAAAAGTTATGGCACCTTTTGGTTCTGGATGACATCAGGAGGTGGTACATCTTCACGCCTGTCTGGTCCCGTGTTCGTCCACCGTGAATCTGCTTCAGTTTCCAACCTTTTGTGCATTTAATTCTGTATGCGCTTGGCCACCTGCATGGGCCTCTCTTATCTTGACCTTCACGGGCAGGCTGGCATGTTCTGAAGTTGGAGCCTCGTGAGCTCATGCTCACCTCCCCTTCTCTGGTTGACCTCGATTTCCCCTGCATGAGCCATCCTTTGTTAAGATTCGATCCCGCTCTTTTCCTCCTCTTGGGCCTGGATATGAAACTTGGCCAGTCAGGCCTTGGCCGTCTGGGAGTACTTCTGTTTATACAAAATGGAGTCGCACGTGTACATTGTGCTGTATTGAGGTAGATGTATACAGTCGGCGCTTGCCGCTCTAACTTCTACTAAGCATTGCAAGCAGACTCGATTACATAGCATCTTGTGTTTCAAGCTTATTTACACACGTTCAATAAGGCGGTTGCTTCCATCTTGTCTCATGGCACCATTCGCATACGTTTTTCATAGTGTCTTTCCCCTTTGTCCATTACAATTATCCTTGCAGTTGTCGGTACTGGCATGCATAGCTTTCCGTAGCCACTTCTGGTTGTTCTCGGGGCTGCCCAGGCCCCTAGTCTATTTCCATTGGCCTTCCATTGAGGCCTTCGGGGTTTCCTCGTGGACAGTCTGTAAATACTCGTCGTTTCGTACCAATGGCAGGTATGGTTGTCTGATTGGGTACCGTGCTGCCCAGGGTTGCCTGGTTACGGGCATTACAACAGGTATTGATCTTCTAATGTACACAGGGCAGGGGCCCATTGCAGCCCTCTGTTGGTTCAGCTGCTCCTCGTACGTCACATACCTTGGTGAGTACCTTACTGGCAACTTGCAATGGGGGGCAGGGGTGCAGGTCGTATCTGGGACCTCCTCTACACTTGTGTTTCAGATGTTGTTGGTTCGGGTCCCCGAGGCATACCTGAGGGATGCTAATTCGCAGATCCTGAGGTTCCTTTGGCAGAACCAGAAAACCAGGAAGGTGTCATGATGCCTACCCCCGGGCATCAGGACCAAGGACCTCAGCTCCGGGAGCAGGCATCCAGACATTTGTTTAAACCTCAGCAGCCCCGGCTAGGGGCTGTCTGGGTTCAGGCCTGGCGCCTTAGGCGCCAGGCTCATCATAGAAATCAGTCCTGGTGCCATAGGCGCCAGGCTCATAGACTTTACTTACTTGATGCAGACCATGCTGCAAAAGAGTCCAAGCCTACATGAGGTCTGGATGGGACTATTTTGTTGCAGGGACTATTTTTTACTCGGACGTGGCTCTAGGGAACTTCTTACCTGGAACTACTTTGGAGGCTATTTAAACCACACCCGAACAGCAGCACATGCTTCGCGTTATTCTGCATCCAGCAGCGTGACGCTCACCGTGCCTGCAGCCAGCATCCAGTCTTCTGCCACGCCCGCGTGCCTGCAGCCAGCATCCAGTCTTCTGCCACGCCCGCCTCGAATCTGGAGCTCCTAGAATAAAGAAGAAGAAAAGGACAAGGTTAGAAAACAAACTTATTTCAAATTCCTCACCTAATTCCGGAACCATTTCATCTCTGGACCTGGAAAGTACATCAGTCCTGCACGCGTTGCTTCACCAGCTCCAGCACGGCGCCATACTCACCAGTTCTCACAGCATCTTTCGATCTGGCACTGTCTCCATCATTTCTTCGCTGTAATCCGGCACCTAGGGGACACAAGAAAAAACAAGGTGAGCCAAGGGAATCAACAAATACAACCTCTTACCACCATAGACTTATCTGATTTACCACCAGCGGTATTATTCCATAACTCTCCACATTTTCATATGCCGCATCTGTAAAGAGGGAGAAAAACAACACGTTAACACATGCAATAGTTACCGGACAGCGTTGGGTAACACAGACTCTTACCTGAACGCCAGCAGCAGCTACGAGACCTTCTTCTCACGAACTCAGTTGCAACTTAAGGAAGGAAGGGGACAAGAGTGAACATCGGGCACATTGAACTCTTTGAACTTGATACTTACCAATCCCGCCAGGGACTTCAGAGTCAATACTTACCGGAACTCTCCCAACGCCTTCAAACCAGTGAAGTAACTGGTATCTACGCGCCCCTGCAAGACACGGGATGGAGAGCTCATCTTTTACAAACATAAGGTGAGGTTGCTAAGGGGATATCGGAGGTGATTAGTGGGGGAGAGCGAGAACAGTTGGGAGGCCATAACTAAAACCCATAGGTGGTTATTCCCTGTCTCCACTTGCAGGAAAATACTTCTTCGGGTCCAGCAGACAAGACTAGGCGGGCCAGTCCAGACAGTCATCTCTGCACTACGCATCACGTTGAAGGAGACCGCAGCTGTCCAGGTCCGATCGACACCCCTGTGGGGTCCAAGTGAGCGTAACAGAAGGGCTATGAAACGTTAATCCTGCCAAAGGATTGCGGGGGAGTGGGACTCCTGGACCTGATGTTATGCTACAGGGCTACACAAATTAGAGCGATGGTTCCACACTTGAGAGAGGACTCCGGGAAACAATGGGTATATCTAGAGAACCAGCATATGCTTGCGGCAACGGTGGGGGAATGGCTCTGGGTTCCTAGAGGGAGACTCTCGAGGAGAGTTCAAGAACATCTGTTTCTAGGGGTCTACTGGGAAGTGCTGTGCATTGGGGGAAGAACGGGCAGGATTACCACCTGGCCCTCTCCGATGAGTCATATCTGCGTCCCCCCTGTACGAGATATTATACCGAAGGTTGCAAGGTACCAGTTAGGGTTTGAGGGAGGACTCACTCGGGTGGGCCAACTGTGGAAAAAAGGGAAATTCATCAGCATTCAAGAACTGGAATAGACCCTGGGCACAGGTAATTTATCAGTTCCCCTCTACCTTAGATTGAAGGGCATGTTTGCAGCCAAGAAATGGAAGGTGTTGATACAGAGGGACCTCACACCGGAGGAAAGGGTTCTGGGTGGGCACACGGAAATGAAGGGACTTATCTCTCGTCTCTAGGGGGCCTTACTGGAATCAAAAGGGGGTGCAATCCAGGGACTTCCCTGGAAGTGGGAGAGGGACCTGGGTAGGGAGTTGGATGAGAAGCTCTGGCAGAAGATGTGTCAGAGAGCATTTAAGACGTTGGTATCTTGCCAGTACAAGCTTCACAGGGTAAAATTATTACACTGCTGGCAGTATGACCCGGCACGCCTTTCTAAGATGTTTCTGACGGTGAATCCACACTGTTGTCACAGTTGCCGTGAGGTGCCACATTACAGCACATGTAATGGGGTTATCCCAGAGTGCAAGTGTACTGGGCTGAAGTCTTGGGTTGGATTAAGGATGGGGGGTGCGTGCTTGACCCAATGCTGGTGCTCTTTGGCCTTGAGAGACAGGGGGACGGATGGCATGCTCTCCCTCCACCGGTGCACTTTCTCCTACGAGCAGCCAGGGCATGCTGCGCCAGGCATTAGAAGAGGGCAATACTAACTACCGTGAAAGAGTGGGCTGGCACGGCAAGAGACCTGAGCTCGATGGAAAAGGTTACTGAGGTAATCCACAGGGGTGGTGCTACTATAGAAATGGAGTGGCAACAGTTGGCTAACACCTTTGAGTGAGGTGGTGGCGGGTAGGTGGAATACTTGATTTAGCCTGGCTGTGCTTTTGAAAACACTAGGACATTGAGCTGACTGTTGTTCCGCTGGAAACCTGGACACATTGACAACAGGGTTTTTTCTTTCCCTTTCACTTTTTTCTTAGGGGGGCGCAGGAGTGGTCGTTGGGTGCAAGGGTGAGTCACAAAGCCGAATTGTTGAGGATGGGCTTGTCCCTCGGGTTGTGGTGCAATACTGTTTGTTCGACTGTGCATTAAAAATCAATATAATTCAATTTACAAAAACAAAATTATGACTGCAGCCTGACCAACTGCACGAACAGTTAGGGAAGCAAAAAACTGTCATGTGATATCCAAAAGACCAAGGTCTAGGAGGGCCAGCGTTCAAAAGCAATCGCCACCGATGGGTTCCAGTATTCACCAGCCCTAAGGGACCCACGAGAGACTTAGCATTACTCTTTCAGTGCAATCTAAAGCTGATCATTAACTGTTGTGTAGTAGGACATCTGGACACACAACTACGGTCCACATCTGGACAAAGCTCTATCCTATAGCTTTCTCTTGGACCATCACTACTGCTGTTGGAGGTTCACTCCTTGTTTGTAGGTTTAACCGTGTTCCATTCTTTTTCACAGTAAATCGTCAGTTTATCTTACCTATCAGTCTATGAGCCGTTTGATGATCTCTCGGTCTGTGACCAGTGACACTTGACAGAGGACCAACAACCATATATTTACTGGAACGGCCATCGCTGGACTGGAATGAGGTCTACGGGGCAATGCAGAGGCTCAAGAATATATGGACTCAGTAGCCATTAATATTCCAAATTTCTGAACATAATCTGCTGCTATTACTTGTTCATTGCAAACGGGTGAGCCGCAAGCAACCCTCTCATGGTTTAAGCGGCAACACATCGGGTGCCCCCTTTTTAACCGCCTGATACGTGCTTTCATGATTCTTAGATTTCTAAACAGGTTGCATCCTACACTAAAGAAACAGGTGGCTGGAAATGGCCCACACCACGCAGTAGCAGGAGCATGGCGCCTGTTGCCGTGACAAAGACAATGCCATGGCTGACAAAAGATCGCTCCACTGGAAGACCTTCTCCGCTGCGCTAATGGTGATCCGACGCTATCTGTTAAGCGTTACCTTCTGGTCCATTGGCTCCCTAAGTGCCATTCAATAGACTTCATCCCTGGCTCATTTGTGAGGCTCTTCCCGCTGCTAGGTGCACATTCGCCGCCCCCGGCAACAAACAATGCGCCTTATAATTCCATTTTCCCCATTCAGCGGGCGCAATCGGCTCTGACGATAAGGTGTCGCTAAATGTTGCACTTGACCCGCTATTAACTTCCAACGTCTATTGCTGGGCGAGCCTTGAAAAAAAAAGCACAAGACAATCTGGCCTACAGAAGTGGCACTAGAGGCCTTCGCGGAACTCGCTGAGCATTGATGGTTGACGGCAGAGATACAATGAGAAGCTTCACTGCTTGTGTCCTTCAACCTCCTCTTTGTGTTTCTGATCCCAAAATGCATTAATGGAAGGCTGTTGTTCTAGGGTCGACTTAACGAAGTGAAGAGCGCAAGCATTGACAAGGTTTGTCCGTGCATTCGCGGGATTGCAACATTCCGGCGTGATGACTGTAGGACTTGAGTTTCTTTGGGAGATAAGAGTTGTCTTTCTATTAACAAGCGTGTAAATTGGGATGAGCCCCCTACCATGTCCTCGTAAATATTGATGACTGGTCTCAATGTAAGTGGTGGTGGGGGGATTTTTGGTAGAAGTGTTGATGGGTCCTAAATCAGAACTCAGGTGTGCAAAATGATGGGAAAGTGGCAGAAGATTGACTTCCTAGAGTGAGGTAGTAGGGTTGCTTTCTGGTCGAAGGCCGGGCCCAAATCTTTCCCATTCTCGAGCGAGGAGGAGACACAGTTAATAAACCATTGAATTCAAACGTTAAAAAATAAGATGAAGTTTATCAGGATGAATACTTAGACAAATAATATGTATTTACTTGGTAAGATCAACTGCGGTTTATTTTAAAAAAAAAAAAAGAAAAATCAGCCGTGCCTTGGGAAAGTTGGACATGATTTTATGAAAATGCAGGCAGATTTGATAAAAGCAAAGGAAGAGCCCGAACCAGTACAGGCGCTATTTTCGGGGAATTTAAAATGTGTTCAACCAGTTTAAACCTGCCCTGCCACCACGCCGCCCCTCCCACAGACGATCCTGCTCAGACACTAGCATCATAAGCTCTTCTTGATGGATTCCTTGAAGGGATGCAGGTTTATTTTGCATTTTTAAGGCGCTCACACAGCACGGGGGCATCGAGGCGCTGTTACAGTAAATATGTCTTAGTTGTGTATTTATACCCAGAGGTTTCGAAGCACAGACCGGGGATCGGACCTGTGTTGCTTAGTGTCGTTTTGTTTCCAAGGCAAGCACCTTGCTGCTGAGCTATCCTCCCGGGCTGTGGGCAGTGGGGTCGGAGGAGAGAAGTCAGTATTTGCTGATCTTATGGAAGAGAACAGATCTCCATGAACTCCAGCTGGTGTCCCACGGACTAGGTTAGAGACTAATGAGTGAAGTCATTGGACCTCATTGCTTGGCGTGGAACGTGTTCCCCGCTAAAGGATAAGAGAGACTTTGCTGTATTTTGGGTCAAAGATGTTCCAACGATTTTTTTTTCACTAGCTTCGCAATGAACAGAGATCCTACACAAAGAGATTTAGAAGTTCGACATTTGCACTGGCCCAGGCCGGACCCGATGCAGTTGGCTGTCAGTATCGTGAATGCATTGATCGTCCCTCAGTTTTCCTGCATTTTGTCTGGATGCTGTTTCTTGTTGTGGCTTAGAAAGGGCACGTCTCCATTCTTCTCTACGTGGTGACACAATGGCAAGACACAGCACATATAGTGGTGGCATGGCAGTCAGCGGGTGTGTACTACCATCTCCCACTAACTGGAGTTTCCTGCTTGCAGGCAAGGGTTGGACGAAATGCCCGTCTGGGGTTGGTCATGGTACTCTTGTTCCGAGGAGAATTGCCCTGCATGTTGGTGCTGCACTGCCCTTATGTGTGGGACAAAGACGAATTGGAAATGAATGCATTTTCCTCTGCCAAGGTTACAGTGAGCTAAAACGTGGCCATTGTCGTAGCGGGGGTCCCTGCAGTCCATGCGATGCGTGTCTCCCCACTACATGCCCTGGAGGTGGGGACGGACCATCTGACATCAAAAAGAAATATTTTTGTTACAAGCAAACAATTTCTTTTTGATTTCATAGTGCTACCCCCACCCTATAACATGGAGACCTCTAGTTCCTCGTCCCAGTACTTACCTATGAGGCAAGATGCCTCATACATAAGTACTGGGACGAGGAAGAGGGATGTGGAGGTAATTCTGGGCTAAGGAGCTGATTTATGGGTAGGTGGTTGGAGGGAGAGGGGACATATGGGAGGATGGGGGGTGACGGTTGTGCGCGAAATAGTACTGGTCATCCATGTCCAGGCTAAGAAGGCATGATATGTCTTATTATTGGCTTGACTATCATTTTGGTGCAGCCAGTCTAGTAATTTCGTACTGTGGCTTGACTTTTTTTTATTCTGCATCTCTGATAAGGCAGTCCTGCTAATTGTAATTACCTGGATACATTAGAATTTGGGTGCAACCTGTCTAGCAATTTCTCAGTGGCAGCTTGTCCATAATGTGCGAGGGAGCGATGACCCACCAGCCACCTTGCCCATTATGGAGGAGCCGAGGAGCCACCCATTGAAACACTGAGCGCTCCCTCAGCTGCTTTTTCCAGCTGAGGGAGCACTCTTGGGCCAGCTAATCTGTCAAAGAGAAATGCGGATTCTCTTTGACATTTCTCCCCCAGCCGTGCATGCTCAATGAGCCATGCATGGCCAGGGGCATTTTGCTTCCCTAGCCTTGCATAGCCCATTGGAAATGCTGGTTGGGGAAATGCATGTCTTTATCACACATACAAACAGAGCAGGATGGAGCGGGCCATTTCATCACCCATTCTCAAGCTCTTCATTCCTGATTCCTGATCATGCTATGAGGGAGCTGGAGCGCTGGGCGGAAACTGCAGGACTCGGCCAGAAGGTACATTTATGTTAATTTATTTATTGTTTATATATGTGTGTGGATGAGTGTATGCTTCTGTTACGGGTGAGTGTATGATGATGGGTACTCGTGTGAATGAGTGAGTGCATGCAGTGTGAATGTTGTGTGAATGTGTGTGTGTGTGTCTGTGTGTTTGTGCTGGTCTGTGGAGCTGATTTTTTCAAGTTGGGGGGGAAGGATTGTAAAACACAGGCATGTTAAAATTGCCTTTGCTGCAAAATCTCCCTCCCCACCAGCGAAAATCAGCTCTCCTTCTGTGGTGCTGTGGGACCCAGGTGGCAGGGATGGTATTTCCTTTACTGGAACTCTAACATAGATGTCTAGTAGAAAAATACCATACTTTCCCCCTGGGCCCCCCAGCACCCCACATGGACACACAATTACATTGATTGTGTGTGTGTTAGGTGCTGTGGGGCCAAGTGGACAGGGATGGTATGTTTTACTGGACATCTATGATAGATGTCTAGTATAAAATACCTTGCCTGCCCCTTGAGCCCCCCAATGCTTCATATAACACATAATAACAATCATTGTGTGCATGTGTGAGGAGCTGTGGGGCACAGGGGGTACGCATGGCATTTGTACTGTGCATCTGTGATAAAGCAAGCATGATAAGTGTTATTATGTGGCTGGACTGGCAGTTTGGTGCAGCCAGTCTAGCCATTTCTTATTGTGGAATGACATTTTGTATTGGGCATCTTGGATAAAGCAAGCATGATGTGTGTTATTATGTAGCTAGACTGGAATATTAAGCAGCCAGTATAGCCATTATTTACTGTTGCATGACATTTTGTATTGGGCCTCTTTGATAGAGCAAGCATGATACGTGTTATTACGTGGCTGGACTAGACTTTTGGTGCAACTAGACTAGCTATTTCTTACTGTGGCATGGCATTTTGTATTGGTATCTTCAATAAAGTAAGCATGATAAGTGTTATGTTGCTAGACTGGATTTTTTAATGTGGCCAATATAGCCATTTCTTATTGTGTTATGACATTTTATATTGGGCATCTTTGATTAAATAAGCATGATAAGTGTTATGATGTAGCTAGACTGGTATTTTGATGCAGCCAGTTTGGATATATTTTCACACTGTGGCATGCATTTTGGTATAGCCAACAGGAGTATGTTGTGGAGATACTGGAATATATTGGCAGAACCAGCATGGACATATTGGGCCTCATTCTGAGTTTGGAGGTAAGTACCGGTCATTACGGGCATGGTGCAAATAGCGTGTCCGAGCTGGCAATAGACTGCTAAAAGCAGCCTATTACAACTCCGCGGGCACAAGCTTTGCACCATGCCGGTAATGTACCTAGCGCCATGCCGCAAAAGGGCCCCAAAAAGCCCTTACCGGCATGAAGCGCACCGCACATAACACTACCGCCATAGAGTAAAGCGGCATTAGCGGTGACCGTTAATAGAGGTGACTGCTATTTACAGTCACTGTTAAATAGCGGAACCGGAAACAGCGTCATCGCACATGAACTGGAAGGAGCACGGCGGCCATCTTTAAAAACACAATCCATTGCCATCCTCACCACACAGGACCTGGAACCTTTTACTGATTACAGACATCGACCATCAACACCACCATCAAGCCAAAAGCAACAAAAAAGGGAGCCGCCCCCCTCAGGGAGGAGCGCTTCAGCCCAGATGAGCTCCAGATGATGGTGGATACTCTCCACGAGCATTTAGACACTGTCTTCATCGGTGACATGCGGAGGGTGGCAGTAATAAAAAAAAGAGATCTGGGCCATGGTAGCACAGAAGGTGAGCGCTGTGGGCAACACCCCCGCACCACCAAGGACTGCCGAAAACGGTCAGACGACCTGCGGCTGAGGGTGCAGAGCATCCTCTGGGCCAACAGAAGCCAGGCCCTGGAGACAGGGGGAGGGCCAGGTTCCCCCATGAAATTGATGCCATGGGAGGAGATGTGTGCGGCCATGATAGGCCCAGAAGCCATTGAAGGGGTTGGTGACATGGAGTGCGGGGCAACGTCATCCGTCGATGGAGATGAGTGTCCAAAGTCAATACTGCCAACGCATTTGTTATGAAAGTCACTGCTAAGGGCTGGGCAAGGTGTCATGTCATGGTTGGCCAAACCCCCCCTTTAAATCATGCCAAAACAAGTGAGACCCAGGCTAGTGCCAGGTGCAAGGCTGTAACCTAAAAGGCACATACCACACGAAGAGGCCCATTCCGTGAGGCACACAGGGCAGTTGAAGTAAACAGTGTGCATGTGAGCCATCACAGTACCTGGCCAACATGAGTGACACAGACATATGCATGCATTTACCATCCAAGCATAGATCAATGTGCCGTTCACCACCCAAATGCCGACAACCCACTAGAATCTGATTGTGATATCGTAGGCATGTCCAAATGCTGACTCTCAAATCATCACTCATACCGTCCCTCAATTCCACCCCAACAGGCAGCGAGCATGACAGTGAGGACCAGGCAAGCAACCAGCCCAGCACCTCCAGGGGCCAAGTCAGGGCCCGCCGTCTACCTGTGAGCAGGAAGACACCTCAAGCCACACCACCAGCCCCAGCAAGGCCTGTGGAGGGTGCACAACCCCCACCCCCACCCCTACCACACCCATCACTGGCGGCAGACACCTGCTCTACGCCGCACTCTGAGGAGTCCAGTGTGGCTAGGGAGATTGCAGCCACGTGCCCCCTCGATGTTCCCGACAGCACCTCATGCATATGCAGAGAAACTAAGGAGGACACTTATGAGATTGTCCACACCCCTGATGGCCTAACCAACCCCCAGGTGTCATATAGTGACTCTGGTGACAGTGAAACACCTGGGCTCACGGGGCATGGAGCAACACTAGAACATGCCAGTCCTGTGACCAGTTCCCTCAGTGAAGCACCAGAAAGACATGTGAGCCCGATTCCCAGCGGGCCAACCACATCAACCACATCAGCCATTGATGCAGAGCGGGCTCAGCAGCTCACAGGCCTCATAAATGACTTCCTGCAAGACAATCGGCAGGTCAGGGAGGAGTGGCGGAATGAACTGCGGGCACTGGGCGAGGTCATCACAGCCAGCACAAACCGGCTCTGGAAAATAAGGGTTGTGATATGCCATGCATGTGCCCCACTGTGTGCTGGTAGGTGCCTGTGGCAAGCAAGTGCTGCTGAGACACTACCTTCAGTAGAGGGGAGTTGGCGGTGCGTATTTCAATGAGGCTCACTATGTCGTCATGTATCAGGTCCACTATGGTGGTGATGGTGTCACCGTCAAGCCGGTACAGGGTGTGGATCTGCTCTGGTGTTAGGTTGAAGGGGGTGGCTCTGATGCAAGGGATGGGGGCTGCCGGCGTGTGGCTGCACTGGTGGGGCATTCTGGGCCTGTCTCATCCTCCTTCTCCTCCTGTGTTTCCTTTGTGGTGGGGCTGTGGTTGTTGTTGCTGTTGTTGTTGCTGCCTTGCAAGCAGGGCCTCCAGCTCCAGTAATGCTACTACTATTGGTATCATCTTGCTGTGGGAGGGGGTGTGGTGTGTGGGTGTGCTCCTTTTGTGCTGTGCCAGACTCCATTGCCTCCACCTGTGCTGACTGTGTGCGCCTGTGGCTCTTGGAAACACTGCTCAGGGTTCTTAACACCTTCTCGGAGATGCCGGTAATTACTCCATGCCGGTAAGGTACTTTTCGGGCTTCAGGAGGCCGTTATATGCATGTCCGCATTACTTGGGACCAGCTCCGGTTTACGGCATGGCGCAAATATTGGCATGGTGTGTCACGTGCGTGACCCTAGACCGCTATGTACGGCATTGTACTTTACGGTGCCGTAAATAGTGGTCTGGTTGGTCAGAATATCCCGTAGCAGTAAGCAATGCCGGCAATCCTTTACCTGCATCGTTTTCCCTTACCTCCAACCTCGGAATGGCCCCCAGTGTCTTAAAGTAGCATTACTGGCATTATGCACAAAGCAAACATGAGTATGTTCTTATCTGAGAATACTGGCATATATTGGAGCAGCCAGTATGGAAATGTATGGGCACAGCCAGGGTTTTTATACCTAAACATATTGTGGGCAAAGGCATCATGAAAATATTTTAGCGAAATGCTCCTGTGCACTTTGGTAACTTGTATCTATTGGATCTTTTCAGCTACCCTACAAAACCAATTGAAAACTGTTTGCCTTTGCGTGTTGGATCCTGTGCACATAGTGCGTTGCACTTCCTATAATGTGGCGGTAAGTTCACATGGTTTGTGTGTGGCTTTTCCTGACGTGAAATTGCAGGAATACAGTTGGATCTGCGCTTGACTGCGCATGGGATTTCTTTGTGTGGCCATCCCTAAACATGCCAACGTTAATCGTGGTTCTTCCTCATCTCGCTGATAGAATGGGGAATATGCATGTTTCGCCCCCTATTCATTTCTTTGCGTAGGCCCATCCCACACTTTGCACGAAATGTCATGCAAAGCGCTTGACTGCACGCTAAAATGAGACAGACCCACTCAGAGTCCTGGAAATACCTGCAAACTCCGTACCATGAATCAGTGAATGAGCAAAGTCACTTTTCAGGGCACAAATATTCCATGAATCAGTCCCCTAGCGATATCAGCCAACATGTTTACCACTTGTGTAACATCTGCCTGTATCGCAACCATATCCATCTATTACTGCACGGGTGCACAACTTACCACACGCGGGCCAGGAACAAATACTTTCCTAATGGAGGGCGGCCCGCAAGCAGTATCGGCCGCCCTCCATTAGGAAAAGTCTTTGTAACTCTTCTCGGCCCAGACAAAACATGGACCCTCATTGGCTCAGTGCACATGCACCACGTAGCTCCTACGATTTACGTAGTGCGTGTGTGCTGCACCAATGCCAGAAGGCATTTCAGCCTTGCCACACCAGCCGTAGTAACAGAGACCTCGCCAGTGTTACAGCACGTCTGTGGTAAGTACCTATTTGGGAGAGGGGGGATATCTGTCCTACGTGTGTGTGTCGGGTCTGCCTGTATGTTTGTTTTGGTGTGTATGTTTAAATGCGGGTGTGGGAGAGTGCCGGGTCTGTTTGTATGTTTGTTTTTGTATGTATGGGAAGTGTATGTTGAGATGCGGGGGCCGGGGGTGTGTGTAGGGTCTGTCTGTATGTTTGTTTTTGTGTTTATGGGCAGTGTATGCTGAGTTGGGGGGTGGGGGGTTTGGGTCTGTATGGGTGCATGGTGTATGCTTGTTAGTTGTATGCTGAGTTGGGGTGGGGGGTTTGGGTCTGTATGGGTGCATGGTGTATGCTTGTTGTATGCTGAGTTCGCGGGGTGGGGTTCAGGTCTGTATGGGTATGTATGCATGGTGCATGCTTGGTAGTCTGTTTGGTGGGGGATTCGGGTCTGTATCGGTATGTATGCCTGGTGTATGCTTGGTAGTCTGTATGGTGGGGAGGTTCGGGTATGTTGGTAGGGGTGTGGGAGGCCATGGGGCATAGGATTTGGTTGGGGGTGGGGGCCACGGGGCATAGTGTTTGGTTGAGGGGTGGGGGCCATGGGGCATAGTGTTTGCTTGGGGGTGGGGGCCTTGGGGCATAGTGTTTGGTTGAGGGGTGGGTGCCATGGGGCATAGTGTTTGCTTGGGGGTGGGGGCCTTGGGGCATAGTGTTTGGTTGTGGCGTGGGGGCCATGGGGCATAGTGTTTGGTTGAGGGGTGGGGGCCATGAGGCATAGTGTTTGGTTGAGGGGTTGAGTCCATGGGGAATAGTGTTTGGTTGGGGGCCATGGGCCATAGTGTTTGGTTGGGGAGTGGGGCCATGGGGCATAGTGTTTGGTTGAGAGGTGAGAGCCATTGGGGATAGTGTTTGGTTGAGGGGTTGGGGCCATGGGGCATAGTGTTTGGTTGAGGGGTGGGTGCCATGGGGCATAGTGTTTGGTTGGGGGCAATGGGGCATAGTGTTTGGTTGGGGAGTAGGGGCCATGGGGCATAGTGTTTGGTTGAGGGGTGGGTGCCATGGGGCATAGTGTTTGGTTGGGGCTATGGTGCATAGTGTTTGGTTGGGGAGTGGGGGCCCTGGGGCAGTGTCGCACTCCAAGAGTGAACACAATAACAAAGCTAAAACAGGCACAGTTAGGAGATGTACATCCTTTGCTTTTGTGGAAACCTGACTCAACGAAGGCCATACTCCTCTTTGGCAACCCAAACAGCAAAGTATAGCAGTCCAAAATAACGGAATGTCCAATCAAGGGTCAATAAAATATATAAAAGACAGAAAAGTAGGTGCACACCAGAATTTGATATATTTGCTGTGTTAGTATTCTATATTTCTCACGAGGTGCAGGGGAGGAAAGGAGGGCTTTGGCACAAAAACCCTATAGTAAACATGAACAGAGGAAGAGGACCCAAGATTGGAGTCCTCCCGTCCCCTGCACACTCTGGGGCTACGCAGCAAAGGCGTAATTATTTAGGGAAAAATGGCAGTGCTCTATTAGAGAATTTTGTGACGTAACATGTTAGATTTTGTTGTTCCTTATTGAAATCAAGCAAGAGTACTGTTAATGGTGTTAAAAATAAAGGAGAAAGATCTCCCATTTATTCATAAATGGTAATTGAAGCAGAAGCAATCACGAATAGCAGTAGATTGTCTACATAATCATAGGTGACAGAGATTCCACTTTGGATGGCTTGACGCCTTTCGAGGACAATCCTCTTCTTCTGAAGCCTCTGTGGAACTATTGTTGAACATAGTATATACATAGAAAAAGCAAAGAAAATATAAAATAGTGTTGTTAGACAGCTCCAGTAGGTTGGTAACTCATTCATTGTGAAATCACACATATAGTGTCTCTTACTGTATAGAGACATTCATCCGTTTGAGGTTTGTACAGGTACCATACATTTCTAGACCTTAATCTATTCTAATACGTGGCAAACAGGGTGAATAGTATATCATATAACATTCAGGGAATTTCAGTGGACCTATAATGACTATGATCAGAGAAGCATCCGATGCTGTCTTAAGTTTCAAGGAGGAGTCCTGTTTAAGTACATGCACAGTAGTAAACACGTGCATAAAAGAGGGAAAATAATAATACCTCAATAGTTAAGTGGAATGAAGTACTGATAGGTAGGATCCATGTCATGCGGCGGATCAACAATCACACTTTTAACCAATGAAAACATCACATATTCAAAATTGCGCTAGACAAACTAGCCTGACTGCTGCGAGAATCAGCTGCTTCTAGTATCTCTGATGACAGTTGCCCAGGGCCAATTCATTGTAAGGCCATGCAGGCACTTCCCGCTCTTCGCAGGCACCTTGCTTATTTCCCCCATGCTAGCTTGCAGCTCCCATAAGAGAACAAATCTAACCTGTCCCTTTTCTTGCCTCATGATTCCTAAAGCACACAACCCCAAATAGGCAATATGTGAGGCTGGCTTGGGCATGGCTATGGTCTTGGATTAATCAGTGTCTCCATGCCCACAGTTTGCTTAGACAACCTAAACACACTATCTTACTACCATCTATACGTGTTAAAGGGATGTCCCTATGGTTGTAGATGTTAATTGACCCTCTTAATGGACACTCTTTTCCACTCATTACCTGGCCGTTCCTGCCCTTTAACTCAATATGGTCGTGCTTGAAAAGGTTTTTTGAAATCAAGACCCCCCTTCCACACACATCTGTGAAACAGTCTCTGGAACATCTGTGACCTTGCGTATGCCCACCGACCCCTCCCTGAGGCCCTTAACTAAAATCCAGGTGCTGACCTACTAATCGGTGGCACAAATCTTCAAAGTATGACTGATTGCCCTCACAGCTACTGCTGGTCAAATGGGATTTGAGTTGCTAGTATATTGGTAAAAGCAAGGTATTCTTCCTTGATAAGGAATAAGCGAGCAGATGGTGTCTGGATAGCATAACACTACAAACTGGCTCTTCTTACAGATCCATGTGAGTACAATTCCATGAAATTATGTCCCATCCAACCCCTGAAAGCAGTAGTCAAAGCTATGATGCATGGGTTTGCTTACAGTGACTTAAACTGATGTATTCCGGCCCTTCCCTTTTGCAATGCTTGAAGGTTTCAATTGCCGGTGTGATCACCACAGTTTTTACCGGATTCATATCTGGCGATACCAGTAGCCTAAAGACTTCAAGAATTAATTTGACTATTACGCATCCCTTTGAATGATGTGTGTTTAGAATTGGATCATCTGAATAATGATCTGCTAGGACAACAGTGCGTTCGTAAATGTAGGCTTGATTTATGAAATATGTTCCAATGTCTTCAGCAGGAACTCATGATCATTCGGAGCCGCTTCCTCAGTAGTCATTCACCAGCATTGGGATTGAAATCCGCAGCAATAACTTATCAGTGGGATCAACATTCTCATCAGTAGCCACCAGCAATGGGATCAAAATCCTTAGCAGCAAATCACCATCAATAGGATCAAAATCCTTAATAATAATGAAAACCATGTGGTAGAGCTTCATTAAGGCTACACAGGTTTCTAATAGGAGATCAGCCGGCACTCCATCAGTTTGATTGCCATGGCAGGGCTGACTTAACCTTTCATCTTTCCAAGGTCAATGAACCAAGTGCCATTAAAAAGAAATGGGGCAGTACCAATAATTGCAAGCAGCCTTCCACACCACCGTTTCTTAACCAGTCTGTGCCATTGCAAAAGGGGTACAGCCATATACAAATCAGTCAGATACGCCACCAATGTGAGCAGTCCAGCCCAAACTGCCAGGCCAGGTCCCCTGTGCACGGAAACACAAGCAACTCCAGACATGTATAGGCCTTGTTGGGCCTCCTCAGTGAAGTGCAGCTTGGTTCCCTATGGCGCAGCAAGCAAGTGACCCACGTCTGGGCATACCCTCTCTCACATAGTGAGACAAACTACAACCAAGAAAGTGATGGGTGGAAGGTTTTGAATGAATCTGAACCACTGGCATTGCTCTTGGCAGCCGTCCACATCACCATTTCTTACCCTCTCTGGGCCTTTGCAAAAGGGGTCCAGACATATGCAAATCAGTCAGGTACTGCCACCAATGGTATGTGCCCTAGCAGTCCGGTGTGGACTGCCCATTTGGGGGTGGGACCAAGCCTGATTTGTAAATGGACTTTCCCCTTCTGTAATGGCTTGGCAGGTGAAGAACAATGGTCTGGAGGGTTGCTCAGAGCAATGCCAGAGGTTCAGATTTATTCTAAACCTTCCAGCCATCACCTCTTGTATTTTGCTATCGTCTCCCTTAGTGGGACAGGTATGTCCAGATGTGGGTCCCGTGCTTGCTGAGTGTAGAGACCCAAGCTACTCCTCACTGGTTAGGCCCATCAAGGCTGAAACAGTTATGTGGATGCTTGTGGTTTCGTGCAGAAGGGATGTGACCTAGCAGTTCAGGCTGGACTGCCCCTTAAGGGGTGGGACCAAACCTGATTTGCATACGGACTTTCCCCTTCTGTAATGGCTTGGCAGGCGAAGAACGATGGTCTGGAGGGTTGCCCAGAGCAATGTCAGAGGTTCAGATTTATTCTAAACCTTCCAGCCAACACCTCTTGTGTTTTGCTGTAGTACCAATAATACCTGTTATTACAGCGCTTGGAAGCTAGCAGAGTCTGGCATGAAGCTCTCTAAAAGAAAACAATGCTATTTTCATTATAAGGCAAGGGTGGTCAATGGACTTATCCTTTATTAGTTGTCTCAAAGAATGAACTTTTCCGGAACATTCTTCCCAGCACTGGAGAACTTGCACAGACACTCAAGTGCGCAGGTGTGCACCATGGTAAGGTTTGGTCATAACCGTCAATCCTCCTGCAAAGAGGAATGAAGCACGGCTTATCCTTCCCTCTGCTCTTCTTTGACCTTGCACATGAGACTCTACCCACTTGCAACCACCCTTTTGCCTATGTACCAACTTTATATGTTCTAAATATGTAAGTTGCTTCCAGGACTTCTTAGAGGGAAAAGGCAAACTGTGTTCTTCAGGTGCTTTCTGCCCTGAACAGGACTGATGACATTGTTCCCCTGGCAACGGCCTAGAGCTTGTGCCCCTGCCCCCATCCCCTGTAGAATGATAGGAGGCTGTGTAGCACTGAGGTTTCCAGATGCTCGGTGCAAATGGCAATGTACACAACATCAGTAAATTAACATCAAACCCCTGTCACAAGTGTGCTGGATTTAAAAAGCTGTTCCAACTGTAATCCCTAGCAGGATTCTATTGAATAGCCATAGACACATATTTACAGGGTAATTCATGGAATAAATGTGTGCCAAAAAGGGGAGCGCAAGCGTGAAAAATGCAACAAACGCATGCTAAAGCCGCGCATGCAGCCGTTCGTCGATTCATGGAATGCGCTGCGCGTGTAAACTCTGGGATGTGCGCCAAATCCGTGGGTGGCGCACGCGGGCGCTCACTTCACCAAACACTGTGCGGGAAGCGCACAGGGAAAGTGCACAACGTGTGCGCACACAAGAAAAGTGGGCGGAACACGGGGCGTAACACGCGGATGGGGAACAACGCATGAAAATGTGGGTTTTACGGGGGAAGTACGGGAGGTAAATGCTCGCAACGCCCACACGCGCGCTAACAACACGTATTCATGGAATCGAACAGGGGAAATCCGTGCGCCAAAAAATACGTGCAAAGGCCTAAACACGTCCGCCACACGAAGGCAGGCGGTAGCGTCCCTGCGCATAATAAAAGTGTGCACAAACAACAAGCACATATATACAGCTACGATGAATGTCCCATTCTGTGGCTCCCTAGGAGAAATGACGTGTCACGCAACGTACAGGCATCCCATAAAAGCAAGAAAAAGAGATAAGTGACCCCTATAGCCCACGTGCGTGTCAGAAAACACAGGCAGTACGCTGTGGCAGCCAGGAACCCCAAAAATACATATGTGATCACCACACAGGCTAGTATGGGCGGAAAAAAAGGGGTACGCGACAAACAGGAACACCCGCAGTGGGAAAAATAGCATGTGCGGCTCACCATCTGCCTTTGCGTGTAGAAGAACATGTAGCCAATACCCACCCACTGTGAAGTAATCGTGTGTGAATCCCAACTCCTGGAAAACACATGCACCGCTTTCCACGGAAAGCACGTACATAGCGATGGAAACCCATGTGGGACCCTAAACCCCTTGCAGGGAAACTCCCGCGCATGTTACGTCACATACGCGCTTACGCGCTAAGGGCCTTAACTCGAATTACACGCTGACGTGCATTTTTTTAACATGCCAAATCACTCCTTATCAAGCTGGCCACGCGACAACACATGGAAGACCACGCTCCTGCCCAGAAAGCCAATTTACTGCCCTCCAGAGCCCCGAGCAGCCTCCCACGAGCCAACTGCTGCTGCCTGCCTGCCTGCTGCCACTGTGCCCTGCCATTTGGTGCCTGCACATCTGCCATCTGCAGGGGTCCAGTTGTTGTGACCACCCCTGCTGGAACAGAAGACTCCCGACTGGTGTTCCATCACTCCACTGCCCAACCCCAGGACCCAGTTGCCCACCCACACCTGCCTCGGGGGTCGCCATGTCGGGGCAAACACCATCAGAGACCACTGGCGACCCCCAGCCAGAGAGGCAGAGGGCTACCAGCTTCAGTGACAAGGAAGTTGGTATCCTGGTGGAGCAAGTTCTGGGGCATTATGATGCCTTCTTCACACCATTGTGCGCCGACAAGGAAGGACGGGAGAGGATCTGGGAGGAAATAGTGGGTGCCATCAACGTGGAGGGGGTGGCACCCGCGACATCAAACACGTCCGGAAGCGCTGGGAGGACTATAAATCCAGGACCCTCAAGAAGGCCCGGTGTCCCTTGGAGGCAGTGGATGCAGTGGGGCACCAGGCCCATCTTACCTCCCAGCAGATGAGGGTCCTGGAGCGCATTTGCCCAGTGCTTCACCACCAGATTCTCAGGATGCAGGCACGTCTGGAGTCAAGCGGTAAGTGGCCATGTATTCACGTTTGAAACAGTGCATGTTGAAGCGTGGTGGTAGTTAGCTACTCGGCTGCATGTGTGACATGGGTCGTGTATGGATGTGTGTGTGCAGGGAAATGATGGTGATGCATATGAGTCTAGTCAGGGGTCACCCACATGGATGGTGTATGTGTTACAATGCATCATGAGCAGCATGCGGAATGTACACATGTATGCATGCCTGTGTCTGTACCTTGACATGTTTGTGGTGTGATAGATGTGTGCTGCTGTCATGGACATGCATGATGTACATGTCCATGTGTCAGAGTAGTGTGTGCGCCATGGATGCATGACACATGTCCGTGACGATGTGGTGAATCACTGATACAGCCTACTCATCCTTGTATGCACTGTGTCTGTGGGCATACGGGGCCATATGCATGACCCTCCGGTGATTCGTGTGCATGTGATCAGTATGTCTCATGATGCATGTGAGTTTCAGGCCACCATTGGATGTATGTACGGTGCGGTGGACATGGATGCAAGTTTTTGTTGCATGTGCCATGCCGGTTCCTGCATGTGTGTTGCCTGCACTGACCTATGTGTTGTTGGGAGACATGATGGAAGTGACGTTTGACAGTGCGACTCATGTGCTATTGCTTCCTGTCTAGGGGACTATTGTACAGTACCCTGATGCTTGTGTTCTATGGCTCCCTCTACACAGCGAGAGTGAAGAAGAGGGCGGAGAGGGCGCTGTTGAGCAAAGCTGCAGGGATGCCTCCACCGGCCGGCGAAGTAAAGCCCAGTCACCCTCCCAGGAATTACCATCATCCGGGAGCGAGGGGACTGGTGCCGCGTCTGCCACTGTGGCTGCAACGGAAGGGGCAGGTGAGCCCCCAAAGGGGCTTGCAACAGCGGAAGACGGTGTGGAGCCATCCAGGTTGATGGTGTGCACAGAGGAGGAGGAGGCCACTACTGAGCCGCACATGGGGCCTGGTGGTGGTGGTACCACTGGTGCAAGTGGTGCAGTCCAGGGGCAGAGGAAGGAGGTAGCACAGGTCGCTGTGGTGGGGCCTATGCATGTCACTGTCCCTGACACTGTGACTGCACCACCATGCACCAGCAGGGATGCCCCATCCCAGGCCCGCCCGCAGGTAGGGGGGAGGTCCATGTCATCTGGCACTCCTCTACCTGCGGACGAGGGGACCCGTGACCATATGGAGTCCGTCCTGATTGGTGTTGCGTTGCGCACGCGTGACATTCGTGATGATGTGCGTGCTTCCTGGGGGGACCACCCACGTCATCACGAAGAGCTGCGTGCCGACATCGCCCAGTTGGGAGGGGTCATGGTCGGGGGTTTCCTACATGTACCGGGCACTCTGGCGGCCCTCTCCTCCTCTGTGCAGACTATGCGCCAGTCATTCCCCATGCCGTCTTCCGGCCCAGATGCCACCAGGGCCCCCTGTGGACCTGCCCCGACCAACGCAGCCAGCTCGTTGGAGATCCCATCCCTGCCACAGTCAGGAGTCGGAGGTCCAGCAGGGGTGGACACCCCAGCAACCGGACCCCAGCAGATGGAGGATGTGCCGGCATCATCGGGCCGGGCACGTGCACGACGGCATAAGTGGATTCCATCAGCCCGGATGCCGTCGTGCTGGCAGAGGCAGTTGCTTCGGAGGCAGTGGCAGGCTCAGCATGGGAGGCATCATGGCTCGGGGCCATCAACATCAGAGGGGCAGGCATCGGCCGGAGGGCAGCAGGACCCTGGAATGGAAGTGTCTTCCATGTGGCAGCGGTTGGGTCAGCGGATAGATGCGGAGCGGCAGCGGGCGGAGGAGGCACGGCTTACTATGGTCAGGGCGGAGAACTTCATGTGGAGAGCATTGAGGCGGGATGAGTGCCTCGAGGCAACTCACAGGGAGTTGGAACAGGCCATGACTGCATCCCTGCGAGACCTCGAGGACAGGGAAGAGGCCCGCCTCCGGGACATCGACGTGGAGTTCGATGATGCCCTGGCCCGGAACATCACTGAGTGAGCCGTAGGACTTGCCCGCCGCCACTGTATATAGTTCATTAGTCTTAGGTTTCCTTTGTTTTTCTTTTATTTTGGAGTTAATGGACATTGCTCCACTTCGTGTATATAGTTTTTTCTTCATAGGACTTTTTTGTAGGTTTCCTTTTGTTTGTGGATCATGGACCATTTGGACTTCCACTGTATATAGTTGCAGACTTGTACATACTTTCTTTTTCAATATTCCCATGGATCAATGTTTTTTTTAATTTGGATTATGATTTTATTATGGACATTGGCAATGGACCACTTTTTTATTGTACATGATTTTTCTTGTTTTTACTTCATTGGATTTACATTTTTTTCTTAACCTGTCATTGTACATTGATTTTCATTTTACAATTCCTCCAAGTCAGTTCATTGTGTATTTAATACATTTTTTCTAACTTCTAAATTGGTGTTGTGTTCTGTCATTGGTTTTGTGCATGTCTCATTGAACATTTCCTCAGTCATGTGTTGCCACTGTGTGGCTCCGTTGTGTATTCCTGCATGGGCATGGTGGTTCATTTACACTATCATGGCATGGGTAATTTGGGAGTGGGTTCTGTGGATGGTTACATGCTTGGACTGGGGGGCAAAGGGAATTAGAGTTGGCTTTAGGGACATGGCTCTGTTTTGTTAGGACATGGTTTTTGGTGGGACATGAGTCGGGGCCTGCTGGCAGGTGCACGTCACTGCTGGGTGGGTGGCGGTGCAGGGAGACATGATTCGGGGGCTGCTGGAAGGTGCCCGTCACTGCTGGGTGGGACATATGTTGGGGTTCACAAGTGCATGGTGCCATGTGGGGTGTAGGGTAGTCCCCTGTGGTGTGGACTGCCTGCAGGGCCTGGGGAGGGGGGAAGGGGCCCACCCAGGAGGACCCACACTGCCAAATCGTGTGTAATACTCCAAGCGCACCCCTCAGAATACACGTACCCCGCTCATGCCAGGCCAATAGCGTGTAAAACTTCACATGCACCCCTCAGAATACACGTACTCTGCTCGCGCTAGACCAATAGCGTGTAAAACTTCACACGCACTGCCAGAATATGCGCAGTCAGCCCAGCCACCCTGGCCATGCCCCGCAGGCAGCCCTTCACCCTTGGGCATGACCGGCAGGCAGCCCAGCCACCCTGGCCATGCCCTGCAGGCAACCCTCCACCCCTGGGCATGCCCCGCAGGCAGCCCACTCCACAGGGGGAACTTTTTCCACGTTTTACATGCTATTGGCCTAGTGCGAGCGGGGTACGTGTATTCTGAGGTGTGCGTGTGAAGTTTTACACGCTATTGGCCTAGCGCGAGCGGGGTACGTGTATTTTGAGGGGTACGTGTGAAGTTTTACATGTGATAGGCCTGGCGCGAGCAGGCTACATGTATTGTGAGGGGTGCATGTGAAGTTTTACACGCTATTGGCCTAGCGCGAGCGGGGTACGTGTATTCTGAGGGGTGCGTGTGAAGTTTTACACATGATAGGCCTGTCGCAAGCGGGGTACGCGTATTCTGAGGGGTTCGTGTGAACTTTTACACGCTATTGGCCTAGCGCGAGCGGGGTATGTGTATTCTGAGGGGTGTGTGTGAAGTTTTACACGCTATTGGCCTAGCGCGAGTGGGGTACGTGTATTCTGAGGGGTGCGTGCAAAGTTTTACACACGATAGGCCTAGCGCGAGCAGGGTACACGAATTCCGAGGGGTGCGCCTGTACATTTTCACGCTTTTAGCTGCCGTGAGCGGGGTACACGTGGTATTTTCACGCGATTACAATGTACCGGCCCTGTGAGCTGGTGCAGGGTTAGTGTGGCCCTTTGCGCTGCATTGGGGATTTCAATGCCTTTTCCTTGCGCAAGGGGTGTTCTTGGGGGCGTAACTGGCGCTGCGGGATGTTCTCTGCGCCAGCGCACAAAATGGCTTGGAAATTCCATGAATACACGGTGCGCCAGAATGCTGTTTAGCGCACACGGCTGGCGCACGCTAGCGCACGCTCCCTCTTTGCGCTGCAATCTATGAATTACCTACCTAATGTGAGACAATCTGAATTCTAAATGCAACAGAATCCAGAGACCGATTCTCTGGATACACTTTATCCAATAGACTCCCCACTTGCCAACCAAGCATCAGCATTGATGCATTTGGGTAAGATTAGTCCTTCCTGCCAGGAAAGTATCCATGTTTTGTTTATAAGTAGGCCTAAGGGGGCCAACATAGTGCATATATTTAACTAGTATTGTCCTTCTCTGCTCTCTTGGCTCTCCCCTCTCCTTACATTGTTTTTTCTCTGTGAACGCGCATATTCATTATCTGAACACTCTTGTGTTGGACTCATTGGAATCACCACTGAGTACTTGTGTTTCTGGAATTCTGTTCATTGTTACAGTTTCTAAACTCATGTACATCAATGGAATAGGCAGGCGTGTTCGTGTCCTTTTTCACTTGTGGGCACGGTCAATCTTTTTTTGGGATGCACAATTCGGGCGATTGGCCAATTTTATTATTACACACGGCTTACCTTAGCCTTGAGAAAGACCTAGGTGGGTTGAAACACGTGTTAGCTATCAAATTAAAATTGTCTCGCATTAAATATTTGTGTATGGCTATTCAATAGAAAACATCCGTCTGGATTACAGTCCTGCGAGCTTGTGACAGGGGTCCCCTGTCTGATGTTCATTCCATTGAGAACGGACAGGCACCGGCTCACCCATAAACCCCCAGACATGCAGCAGGGAGTTTGCATTATATAACCCATTAGCGTGGCTGATTCCATGCTCTAGTGCCCCGCCCCTTGCATTTGAATCAGGTTCCCACTTGACCTAAATACTATCAGATCTGTAATTTCTGATTTTTAACAGTATGCTGCTAAATGACATTATGCTGAAGTAAGGCCAGAGCAGGACAAGGTCAGTTGTAAGCAACTCCCCAGCATCAAGTACAACAGAAATATTGGCGGAAAATTGCACCTCTTGGAACCTTAACACATCGCTTCTTATAATAAGAGACCACATGTATTATTTTACGCACAAAATCTTTGGACGGAGCGATTCAAACCACTGCTGTTACGGGAGTCAATCAGTCTCATTCGGTGTTTGGTGATATCCCTGCAGTAATACCACCGTGATAGCAACAAACATGATTACCGTTACCACCACTTGGTCCGGTGGTAGCTTTACCACTGGATTACAAGTGATGGTAGGCGATGTTAGTCCCCATTAATTATCCCTAGGACTCCATGGGTATTTCAGTGGTATTATCGCTGGTGGTATGATCACCAGCGGTAATACCACCGATTTGGCCATTTTTGGGTGGTCATTTACCACATCACCAAACTCGTAAAGAGGACCAATGTCTTAGTTTTCTGCACATTTTACAGTACATCACATCTGTGAGCACAGAAATGGCACCAATTTGCAGAAAGGTGTGAAAAAGGAGTTCTGAATGTGTGCATTTCTTAAATGTGTGCATTCTGGTGCTTTGTGGATTTGGATGGATATTTTCTGGTGCAAGTCATAAGACACACGAGAGCACCTCATCAGTTGCGGCCAAAAAAGATGTGAGAATCTGCCCCAATAACTCTTAATTATGTATTTGGTTCACACCACTGTCCCAATTACACCTAAGGGAACACACAATATCTGAACAAAAAGTAAGAAAAACCTTCATAAGTGCTGGGTGAATCTTATTGGTAAATAACACTTGAATTCATATGAACAGATTTCAACACTTTAAGCCAATGATATTCTATAATCAGTTGCTTCATTAATCAACACGTATTGCCATTCAGTATTTGTATTCTCCAATAGGACGGACAGTCAGAATGATCCAATGTGTTTCGCATGGAGACATCCTTCTTCAGGGCAATTTCTGCAAAACATGAAAATTATAAAATCCTATTAGAATACCTAACCAACAACTGACGCTGCCTAAAGAAAATAAAGCATATTTTAAATTAGCTTCCTTCATTTCCTGAACTCACAAAATGTTCTCCTTCCCTTTTCATCCTTGCTTTGACACTGGCCCTCATTACGACCCTGGCGGAGGTCCATGGTGCAATTTGCACCATGGACCATGGCGCAGAGCTGCCAACTCCGCCATGGGGGTTGGCGGACTTACCGCCCCATTCCGACCTTGGCGGGGCGGTAAATCCCCAATCCCCATTTACCCTTCCCCATTCCCATTTTTGCCCCATGGGGTATAATGGGAGTGGGGAAGGCGTTAATTACGCCACCGTAAAATACGGTGGCGTAATTAACGAGGGGACCCATAGCGCCATGGATTTTTCCGCCCGGAAAATCCAGGCGTAAAAATCACCATGGCGCTACGGAAAGTCCTAATCTGGCGGAGAGGTACGCCATGCATTACGCTGGCGTAAACCCCTCTCCGCCAGGGTCGTAATGAGGGCCACTGTAATCCACATTGGTGTTGGTAATGACTAATGTTGTCAATGATTTATATGGGAGGCTGTAGGTGCTGTAACAGATGCTAAACCATGGCACGCTCCTTGGTCCAGTTTGCTGGACTAAATAGGCAACTTTCTCCCATTCTTCCTCTGGCCCCATATTTGTGCCTGTTTAAACACATTTGTGGGTGTTTCACTTTATTTAGCATCTCATGCCTGGTAAGGTTTGCTGAGGCCCCATTTCTCCGCTCTTCGCTACCCAGATTGTGCAGTACCAGGAACCCAGAGCCCTGGGTCAAGGACAGCAGGAGAACACGGGGACATAAGCAGCCAGGAGCAGAGGGTGGTATACAAGTGGAGTGGGAACTGGACATCAAAAGCAAGAGGGTGGTCTACTAGGGCAAGAGCAGGGTTAACACGTCACCTGAAAATCACATGAATGCAGTACTATCTATTCTATGTAAGGTTAGGTTAAGGTAGGGTCATAAACTAGACACAAGACTCCATCTCTCCCTTTTCCCTTAGCCCCCCACCGCCCGGTCTCGTCAGGGCCCTATGCAACTGCTCATCAATAGGAGATACTACACTCACAGGTGCTCAGCCCTTGGCAGCATTACAAGCAGCATTACCTATTTTTCCTGTCCCATGGTGTACACAATGGTAGGATTGGCAGCAGCACCTTGAAGGAGTACTTTCACCAGACCTCCATCTCAATGGGCTGCATAGAGCGAGATCTGTACGCTTTATCATTCCAGTATGTCCCTTTGCATAGTCCCACTTGTCCATGCACTTCTTCAGTTCTTAACGTATGTGCTCAGGCTTTTGATATGCTGTCACAGGTCCATGCAGTTCTTATATTTCCATATGTCTAGGCACCTATGGCACCTATATATTCCAATATACGCTCCGGGTCTGTGATAGAGTACAGGGAAAGTAGTGACAAAGTCATGAATTATGGTAGAAAGAAGAAATATTTCTAATTTGTTATTGAGTTGGGTTGTCAGGATTGGCTATTTCAGTTCCTGTTGGGATTCAGAACTCTGTCCCACCAGTCAAAGATTTCCTCAGTCCGTATTGTTTTTGGTCTTTTCAGGTATTAGAACTCAACTGCCCAGAATGCAACAGTTGCCTAATCAGGCTTTTTCTCTCGAGTAGTCTGGGCTCACTTTCCCAATATGACTCGTCTCACTTTCCCAATATGACTCGTACTGAGCTCATTCAGGGAACTGGATTCAAGGTTCATGCGGCCAATGATATTCCCCCAAGGCTTCCACCAATTGTCTTTGGGTGAATATGATTGATGCTTCAACAAATAGTATTTTATTTTTGCACAGTGGTTCGTCTCAGTTCAACGTGTGACCTTGGACTCTGTGTCCCAGCAGTCAGCATTTCCTAGTCCAATGGTTTATATTAGTTTGCTGTGTGACCTTACACTCAAGATCCTAACACCCAGTGGATATCCACAAATGGATCCTTCTTTGTTCACTCTTAACTCAAGGTCACATCATGCCACAGTTCTCTAGAGATTGATTATTTTATTTCACTCTGGGACCTTAAACCGAGCGTCCCAGCAACATTCTCTCATCAATTAATTCCCTCAGTTCGCTCAAGAAGCAATGTTTTCTAGACTTTCTTGTTGAACTTGTCCTCCGTGTACCCTGCAGCCCTCTATTCTGTGGGGTGCATTTAAAGGCTACAAACAAAAGTCCTTTTCACATGAAAGGCAGGATTTTAAACACTGAAACAAAAACGGCCTGGCATTTGTTTTTCGAGTAAAACTAAAGAGCCACGTGGAAAGGGGCCCACCTGTCATTACCAATGGATAAGCAGCATTTCATTTACAAATGAAGGAGGAATCAAAAATCCCTGTCACGTAGAGAACAGGATTGTTAAACATTGAAAACAAAATTGGCCTGGTTTTAAAAATGTAAAAGTGAAAAAATATCACTGCTCACAGAAAAATGTAATAAAAACAAAACATGATGTGTGGGCTGACCAAAAGCAATGTATATTATGTTTCACCTACAAATCTCTAGTGACATTTGAAGAGCCACTTTGTCTTCATGGAAAATGTCAGCCCAAGGCAGACCCTTTTGCTGGCTTTGGGCAAAACTTCACCAGGAAATTTCCCACTCCTAGCCTGGATGTCACATTTCCCACCACAATAAAAGCTCCTGCTAAAGGTGCCAAAATTCAGTCTTCTCCAGACTTGCTGGCTCTGAAAGCATTGCCTTCAAGAACAAATTACCCTTGGCTGGAGCATGACTGATATGTGTGAAAAGGGGGGTACCCACTTCAAAGAGCAAGCTTCCAGCACAAAAGACACGATAAAAAAAACTTGGGGCACAGGCTGACCCAGTGAAAACAAACGGCCGGAAGGCGGGAGTCAGGGCCATTTTCCCAAATGAAGATTCACAATTGATTTTAAAGGACTATTATCATTTAGGCCTTTTTCTCAGCCAACATAAGGCGGATGGATTTCATCTATGTACCATTTTTTATGTAATTTCCAGGCAATTTGGGGAATATAACATTTATCTACCTGTTGCTCTGGGAAATATAATGGTCAGTTAAACTAGGTTTCTTGCTGATCTGAACATGTTCCAAATGTGAGAGTTGGCGAGCAGGTGGAAATGATCTTAGAGATATGCTTAATTACTTACATATTCATAACTGTTGTGCTTCTTATGTAAATGGAAGAAAGGTGTCACATAGCCTGCTACATGGTATGGATTTGGTGGTCAGCTTATCTAATTATCCGTGATTAGCTGAATCCGAAAATACATTTAGTATGGCAGTTGCTAGTAAAATTATGAAGTTGTGATACATAACTAGTTTTTGCCAAAAGGTTTGTTGCTCCAGACCCCTAACCCAATCCTTGGAGGCTGGGTTTGGGAGGAGAGAGAAGGGTAACTGTCAAATCCAAGTGGCAGGAATTATTGCAGGGTACTTCCCCAAAATTGTAACATTGGTGGTGTCGTCGATGCTATATAAGTGGGACTGCAATAGGACAGGGGACACTCACAAGAAAAGAGAGAAAAGGAGGAAGAGACAGAGAGAAGTGACAGACCATCAGGAAGGCAGCTGAAACTTACCATCTGGCAGCTGTAAGGAGACACCAGAGGAAATTGCTGAGAGTGCATCTGGGTGGAGCTGTCTATTTCTAGGAAGGTCTCAAAGCTAACTGGGTCCTATGGTGGAGAGCGGGAGGCCATCTTTGAGACTAGAATGACCAGATCACTGCCCTATCTTTCCAGAGTGTCCTGAGATGCAGCTGGCTTCCCTGAACCTTAAACAGAGGCTTGCTATGTATGTAGAACTGAGCTCTGGAAAATCAAAATGTGGGGGAGTCTACTTGCCTTGAATCATTTCCCTTTATAGTGGGTGGGAGGGGCGCAAAACTGTGTAGATCCTTGGCCTTTTTAACCAAAAATATGAATTTAATTAATTCCCCATTTGGCTGATCACTACCAGGTGAATTTTGTTAAAATTCACAAAATTAACAAAGCTCACTTCCCAGTGTGCACTGAAACTATATCCTATAATTTAATTGAGTAATCCTTGTTGTCCAGCTGACCCCAACCTCTTTTAGGAAGAGGGGTGTCTTTGTTCTTAAATCAGTTCAAACTTTTTTATTTAGCTTCCCCAAAACAGGCCTTTCAGTAATGTTAAGTATTTCAATCAGGCGATACACCCTGGTCTCAGCCTAGTATGCAGCGCACAACTGAAATGCTTATTTTGTTGTATATATAGGTTCAATATTTGAGAAATGCACCACTCATATCACAACCCTTATTCAAATACCCGGGTCACGATGGACCAGGAACCAGGCTGGTGGGTAAAGGTAATATTTATTCATTTATTTAAAATTCAAATCAATCATATACTTTTAATAAGGAGCAGCAATCATCAATGTGATGATAATACAATAGGAATGTAGGCAATGCACTTAAATGAACCCTTTAGCAACACAGATTGAAAACACTGAGACTAGAAACACTTTTGGATTTTTAGAAAGATAGCACTCAAGTTAGGATTTCCCCCTGCAATATTCCTCAACCCCCAAATTATCATTTCTAAATAAATATAAGGAAGCAGCAGGTCATCAGGAAGGAGGAATAATAAACAAAATGTTAATCCAACCGTCCCTACCCAAACAAGAGAGAAAAACGGATTTGAACCCTTGCAATGTTAAAATGACACTCAGAAATGGTTGAATAAAACAATGAATGTGTGCAAAAATCCTTAAATAAGTACAAATCTGTACTGGAGCAACATTGGAAAGATACTAGCAATCATAAGCAAAAGATTGAGCAAAATCATACAATTTGAAATTGAATGGAAGGTTTACAAAAATGTATAATCGAAATAACACGTGTAAAACTTTGCAAAAATGTTAATTCCCTCCTCAAATTAACCAAATGGCTTTTGATAAAAATGGGCGATTTGGAGTGTTTATTTTGGTTGGGGTGTAGCTATAGATCCTAGATGCAATCAGGAGGTGAAATGAAGTCTCTAGCTATTAAACTGAGGGAGATATGCAAGGTAGTATGAGGTGCGTTTTTGGAAAAATCGGGTAGTGAAAACAGAAAAGAAAATCAATTTTGACAAGAATAGTTTTACTCTATACTAGAGCATTCAGGCTAGAATACCAAAGAGGGACACAGTAAGCTCCAAGGTTGATTCATGAGTTCAACCCTAGTTCCCCAGCACCCGCCCTGGCGGAACCAGTCCGATCACTCGAAATAGGATTGATAGCTTAAGATTTACAAGACAAGGTAAGAATGACTAAAGAAATGCCGTTTAGCAAGATAACTCAATGACAGGGTTGCAATAAGTATTTTGACAATGTTACGATTTATTAAGGTAAGGATAGGATGGTTTAGAGATTGGGATAGGACAAGGCAAGGTATACTATGATTTTCTATGGTTCCTATTGAAATTCACAGTCCACTTTTTAGTTTTTAGATATTGGACACTCAAGGGTTCTGGTCACGACAAGGCAAAGCTCCTGGCCAGACAGCTCGGCAGTTCGGTCACCGGAGGGCAATGGACTGGCACTGGACTGGCACTTCTGGTTACTGGATACTACAGATCATCTGGATGGCAGGTTTGCATTTAGTGAGCAGCAAGCCAGGTTAAATTCAGGATGCTTTCCCAAAACACCACAGCTTCCCTTCGGTTATTGGGATAATTAAAATTGAGGCCTAGCTAAAGCAGGATCAGCAAGGTTTGACATTGTGGTTGTGATCTGGATTCTAGATGGATAATTGCAAGAAGACAGGAACAGACAGGACGCCGGGCAGGAAATCAGGAATCAGTCAGGAATCAGTGTGTTGAGCCTAGTCAGGGGGCCTTATTTATAATGCCAGATGGCATAATTACAGTATATGACAGGGGCAGGATTCACTACCCACGCCCCTAAAGATAGGATAGGACAAGGGTAGAAGTCTTAGCCTAACTCTTTGCTGATTGGATTTCAGGAAAAGGATGTCATGTTTATGAGGTGATTTTTACTGTATCTAGAAACTCCCAAATTTACTTTACTGAAAATCCGATTTTGCCAAAAACACATACTTCTGCAGTTGCAACCTCTTAGTAAGGCAGAAACACAAGTTACATATTTTGTGCTGCACCGATCAGTCCAATCCTCAAGTCTGTGGGACCTTGCTTCGCTTTTCTGATACATTTTGGTAATTTGAAACATGAAAGATTTGGCCTAAAATTCCCCAATTTTATACACAGACGCGAGTTATCTCCAAGGATGTATGTACAAAGTGTTATGTTTGCAAAATGGATGCTTTCCTTGTAATAAAACATATAGCACCATTTCTGTCCAGAGTGTGTTAAAACATTCTACCAAGTTTTAAAATACAGGCCGGAATTCTACTTTTACGCTCTAAAAATTACACTTTTTTACCAATTTTGGCAGCTGAGATACAAGCCATTGTCTGTCATTATTTTTATTTCCGGGTTGACACCAGCTGGCAGTTTCTTTCAAGCAGGGTACAGACGAATGTCTTATGAGCTTGTGAAGTTTCTTTGTCCTGGTCCATTTAAGGTTTTCAGGCTGGCAATTAGCACTTTTGGTGCCCTGGAAGTTTATGGTGTGCCTCTCTTCCTGAAGGAAGTTACAGGGATGGAACAACTGGTATTTCTTGAGAGCCTGCAAACTCAGCCTATGTGTTTTAACCTTAATTCTCCCAATTTAAGTCTTCAATTAAACAAACCTGGGGAATCAAAATAGACTATCTATGTATTATCACCAGCCACATAATCCTTTAACATTGCTAAATAAGAAGGCCTTCACTCAATAACTTACTTTTAAATAGGCAATTCTTTCATGAGTCAGCAAAACCAATTTTACCACATGTGTTAAAAACTGCAAGCATTTCTTTCTTTTAAATTCGGTTTTCATCTCCAGCAGATTCACACACTGCCATGCAGTTATTCTCTTGAATGCTGGAGTTGTTCTGCAGCATAGATAAATTGAAACAGTCATGGCTCAGCTGTTTAGAGTCTTTCTCTGAACAGCTGATTTTTAGATACGTTTGCAAAGTAAATAGACACGTTTCCTGTCTAAAATGAGAATAAGCCCCTGGTTGATATCTTTGCAAGCTAAGATGACTGGGCCTGTCATCCAGGAACTAGGCCCGGTTTTGCTGAGACACAATGGATGGTCCTGGTCATTGCAGGGCCCTTTTAATCACAGCAGTTTCATAATAAAGGGATGGATTTAGCATCACACAGCACTTTTAAAAGAGAGAAAAGGGTGTAATTTTAAAGGGAATTTTGGGGGTTTTCAGCAAGGCAGTGTTGCCTCTTTCACTTAATTCCATGTTAACTGTTGCAGAGCACACTGGCACATTCCTGCAGTGTGTACTCTGTCACCACCCCTGCCTGAAATGTGTGTGGCAGGGTGGTGCAGCCATTTTTCTGATGGTTGTAAAAATGCAATGTTGAGATCCTGGCGCGCACAGGAGTCAACGCAGCGATTTTGCTGTTTCTTGCACCAATGCAGCAGAGTGATGTGGTAAAGCATATCTGAGTGGGTCAATATATCCCACAGTAAGGGTGTTCTAAAATTCCAAACCCCCGAAGGCATTCCAATTTTTCTGTTTGACTTCCCAACAAAGACCAAAGCAAGGGGTGGGGGTCTGAAAAACAAAGTGATAAATCACCTTGTGGTTATTTTAAACCAAAGGTGTGGGCAAGATCCTAATGACCAATCTTGAAATCCTACTTCCAGCCTTTTAAGCCAGCAGGAAAATGAAAATCGCACAACATTATATGATAATTGCCTTCGTTATTGATCAGTGTAATTATTTTGTGAAGTGAAATTTGCAGAAATTGAAGAATTGTGATTGAGTTCTTTTCAACTCATTTTGTGACTTATTTATGCTGAGAGAGGTTCATTGTGCTGTGCCACGGATAAAGTGGTGTCTGAAATTTTTGTGCTAATTTCTATTATTTTAATTTAAATAAGTACCAATATATTTCCTATACAGTGGCCTGGTTCTTGGCTCATTGTTAGCTCAGGGGAGAGGGATCCCAGGGGCATAATCTGTGTCTGAGATAGGGCTAAAGAAAAGAATCTGTTAAACAGTTTGTTGTGTAACCACTTGTGTGGGGAGGGAAGGAACTCCCTGTGTTGAGGGTGGCTTCGCAATAAACCATTACAAATCATCTTCCACTCTGCGTCTTTACTTCTTGATTCTCTCCCTGTCTCTCTATCAGCCTCCTCCCTCTGTGTCAGATTTTGGGATTGTGCACATATCCTCCCACTCTGATCGTTGCCCTTCTCTTTCTCACTCTGCTTGAGGCTCCGGTCTTTAAATCAGAGCGTGGGACCATGTTGAATTTAGCCACGCGGTAGCAACTCCAGTTCTTGCTCGCCACACCAGTCTGGCACTTCTTGTTCAGCTGGGGTTACTCTTTCCTTGTCCTCAGTCTCCACCAGGCTGGTATCTTATACTGGCAGGGCCCAGTGATGTTGACCTCATTCCTCTGATTATTTCTAGGAACACAGGACAGTTTGCCTATGTACTCGGGTGACCAGATTTTCTAAATAAAAAAACCAGGACAGGCCACTGACATAGAAGCAGGGCTACAGTTTCAGTGGCAATAAACACACAGAAAAGAAGGACTAAACCACAAACCTGATGCCGATGAAACTGTAGTCATCCTTCTATGTCGGTGGCCTGTCTCTGTGAATTTTGGAGGCACTGAATGCTGATTGGAGGAGAGAGGACCTGGTGGAGGGAGAAGGTATGGGGAGAGTACGAAAAGTAAATGGGAGGGCAGTTGCTGGCCCGATACTGGATTTTGCAACCGTGCGTGGCAAAATATATGGGACAATCTCCACCAGACCCTCAAATCCCAGGTTAGGGATTTTAAACTGAAAAAACCTCCATACACCGGGAAGGAGGGGCAAATACTGGGACAGTCCTGGCAAAACCGGGACGTCTGGTCACCTTATTCTGTACTTCACTTTGTTTTCAAGCACTGCTCGCTGTTCCCCTGCCACTCTACCCCACACAGCACTGATGGCCACGCTTTGTTCTCCCAACATATTTTTGGAGGAAGCAATGGTGCTGTGGCGTCGGTCACACGACTGTTACCAGGGAGGACAGGCTGCCAAAATTTGCTCTCTCAACTTGGGGATATCTCTGATTGATCACTGATGTTTAAAGTGCTCTCAAAATGCCTTGGCAAGAAAGCAAGGAATACTGAATGTACCCAGTGGATTACGCATCAGCTGCACCTTCAATCATTCTGCCTCCCCCGCAACCCGCAGCCACAATCTATTTTTACGAAAAGGCAGTGGGAAGAGAGTCATGGCTAGGGTAGGCTGCAGTACACGTGCCCAGATACAAGTATGATAGTTTAGTAAATATATCTTACAAGAGAAAAAAATCTCAAATTATGGATGCCCTGTTGTATACCACACTATCAGCAACCCCTATAATGCAGTGATATTGTGCATGTAGGCCACCTACAATAAGCTAGTTCACCTTTTGGACTAGATGAGACTAGTGCTTCTTATGGAAGATTTATTTCTACGACAACAAGGACTGCCAATAGAAAGAGGCTTGAAATGACACAGTGAATGGGAGTGCTATTGTGAAACAGTGATGCGTTGATATCTCTGCAATGCATAACTTTAGGTAAAGGATATATATATATATATATATATATGCTTCATTCGAAAGATAATGGTTGAAAAACAATAGTGGCTACAAAAGCAAATAAGCAATTTGTTCATCCATAGAATGGCAGTCAGTCTACACAACTAGGATATGTTTTGCAGGAGTGACCCAATGCTTAGTAAGACACATATAACTCTGATCATCCAGAGGAGTAGGATCATTGAGTGAATTAAGAGTGAGATGAATGGTTTGAAGCCAGTACTCAAAGGCTTTCCAAATGTAGTTATTAAAACATAAGGAATCTATTATAGTGAAGTTGTTATTAGCTAAGTGTATTTTTATTGGATTCCATCTGATTCTGATCTTGACATTATTTATGCCCACACATCCTATAGAATCATGAGTTAATGTGCGGAGCGGGATATCAATCAGAACCAGTAGTGGAAAATGGTCACTTTCCTCTCTAGGAACGACTAACATGTCCAGCTCCGATGGAAAGAGCGATCCTGAGCAGAATATGTAGTCAATAATGGTAGCACTCTTGCCATAAACTCTGGTAAATTTTCCAATAGTGTCGTGATGACATCTACCATTCAGCATGCATATACCTAAGGCCCCCAAAAGATTGGCCCATTCAATACCGCGTCTATCATACTTCATCTGCAGTATGTCTGCATCCAAGATGCCTTCGTCAGTGTGCAAGTTAGGGGGTATTTTGAATTGAAATCACCCATGAGTAGGATTTGGAAACGGTCCCTGTGTAATTCAATTAGATCATGGGTGATACAACTCAGCCTCGAGCTTTGGTTCGGGCCCAGTGGGTCCTAAATGTTAATAATCAATAGGGAAATAGTGGAACCATCCCCTAATTTCCAGATGAGAGGTCCAGCCAAGAAAGTGTCAGAAGAGATGTTTAATTGGCCAGTTTAAAAGGATTAATACATCTGATGAGTAGGCCACCCTTAGGCCGGTTCACAGGTCTGTTGGCAGCAAGCTTTTGAATGGTAATACGACCATCCAGTACGATTTCCTCAAGCAGCCAATTCTCTTGCAGTTCGATGACGCTTAACGAGTCACAGTTGCTCAAAAGGCCATCCTCATCAAATAGGTGTCCAAAACCATGGCTGTTCCAAGAGAAAAGAAGCTTCACCACCAAAACACTCCTGGTCATGCTCACCTACAAAGTCTAGGCACTGGCAAACCCCAACCAAACCAAACCTGATCCAACGTAAGCCTTCTAGAGCCACCTTCTGCTTGCACGGCAGAGCTTAAATGCACCTTCCACTCTCTACAACCTACCACCCTAAACACAGAGACACCCTCTTTTACACCTTCAATGAAAGCCTTCAGCACATCCCAGAACTGCAAGCCTTCGGTTTCATGGTAAAGACAGTAATTGCAATTTTAATAAGAGTGACATGCACAAACATGAGATAACGGAGAAGAAAATACCCGGTCACCTCCTCTTACTTTTGAAATCACCCGGGAAAATCTGTATGATTCCACCAGTTTATGGGGCTCTAAAATAATGCACTAGCGCAGTCCCACCACCCATCTTCCCCAACCCACATGCAAATGTTTAGAAATCACTAGAAAAGCAGCAAACTGCATTCATGAGGATCTAACAATGATAAAACAACTCGAAACTCTTAAGGGAAGCGTATTAGTGCTTACACATTATGACCCTGAGCCCAGGATCGAATGAGAGCACTAAATCACATATAGTCCAGCAGAGACCTCTCTAGGAACAGTGTAGCACTCCTCAAAGGTAAAATCCCAACTGGGTACTTAGCAATGTCGTCAGATAGCAAATGATACTTGAAACAATGATCTTAACCCAATAACAGAAAATGCGAAAATCCGAAAAAAAGCTCAGATAAAAACTGCAAATCAATTCTTAGAAACAAAACAATTTTGCGTTCACAAAAAAAATCATGTGTTCAGAAAAAAATAATCTCATCAGTCCAATGTATGTAAAGCACAAGGCATGAAGTTCATGCACCTTTGGTATCCTCTCTGCACCCATAACCAATCGTCCATATAAACGCCATATCATATCATATCATATCATATCGTATCATATCATATCGTATCATATCGTATCATATCATATCATATCATATCGTATCATATCGTATCATATCATATCATATCATATCATATCGTATCGTATCATATCATATCATATCATATCATATCATATCCCGCAGCGCTATTCTTTCTCAATGGAGAACACGTACCTCCCTTCATAGATCATCTTAATTCCACGTCGAATCTCCCACAACTGCCATGAACGGTCCAACCATAGGACAGTCTCATTGTAGAAAGATACAAGACGATACTTGTGACGTGTGCATGCACCAGATCTAATTCAGAAAGGATCTTCTATGCGGACCCTTCAATCAAATTCATTCCATTTATGCCAAAAGCAAATCACATCAAAGTTACTCTGCTTCAAACAGAATCTCCTATAACCACGGGTGCAGTTACACACCACTCTCGCCTCCCTTCAGCTCCACCTTTCTATATACCTAACCCCAGGTCACCCGTTATCTTTTTTTGCAGTTAAAGTAAAGATAATAAAATGCTGCCAAATGTAATTTGACCCGCTCAATAGTCAAACAAAGTGGGGAATACTGTCTAAGTCTCCCTCAGGGAGCAATCTAGGTAAGTGGTCTGCAACCTTTGGCTCTACAGATGTTTTGGACTACAACTCCCAGTAGTCCTAGTCAACATATTCAATGGTAAAGGATCATGAATTCGTAGTCCAAAATATCTGGAGGGCCGCAAGTGTCTGTTCTAAGATCCCCAGGATGACATAGGTCGGATCTTTGGTCGCTTCAGCTACTCAGCCCCACTCGGTCCTATCCTTACGCGCTCATCTATTCCTCTCCCTACATCTAGCTGTCACTCTCACTTACCTCCTCCTACACTCCTCCCTTCTACTCTGTCCACCGTCTCTCCTCTCTTTTCCTAACACTAACGCCTCTACCCGCCAGATGTTCTCTCTCTAGCAACTACCTCCACACTTTGCTATTACTCACTGCTACAGTCTTCCCCTACTCCACTACCTCCACTACTCTCACTACTCTACGCCATCACTACTCCTATCTCCTACTGCTCCCCACTCCACCCTGCTTCTACCCTCTCCTCTCTAGTACCACGCTCCCCTCTCTATGCAGTTGATACTCCCCTGTCTCCACATTTTTGCGACTCTCCCCTCGCCATTGTACTACTACTCCCTGCTCCACACTAGGACTCCTCCCCTCTCCTCAGTATAACTCCTGCCCTGACCTGAGTTTTGTGATTAAAAACAGATCATGCTGAGCATGGCTCTATATCAGATAAGGGAGTATCCCTGTTGGCTATGACATTGCCAATATAGCTCAGTTCACTGGGCAGTTCCATGCGATGTCTTCCCTAGCAGAAGGAAGTTGGAAGGCTAGGTAATGAAGGAATAGCATGTTCTTGGCCTTCCTCGGGTTGAAACTGACTGATTGTTATTCAATGACGTTCTTCATCCGGGGAATCCTGAATGCCGTGCTACATTTTATTAGGTTGCCCATTAATGTCTTAGACAGGTGCGCTTTCCTATTAGTTCAAACATTTAAAAATGGTGAGACTGGTGTCAATGCTCTGTGATCCACCAGATACGCTCGTCCTAGTTCAAGATGTAGAGCAGATGTCGGAGCAGAGAAGGGTAGGTCAAATTACCCAAGTTACATTACCCAAGCCCCATAGCCCCATGCCATGTAATGCTCCTGATTTTACCTTTGCCTGGTAAACGCGCAAAATAGGGTACACAGACTGTGTTTTAAACGTAGCCTTTAGAGTTTTTTCAATGTCATTTTTACCGAAAAAAATCCAACGAAAAAAAAACTCATCGAAATAAGGGGTTAAAAGGGGTATCAAGGGGGTTGGAGTGGGTGTAAAAGCATAGGGAAAGAGGGGCTGGGGGGATCCCCCAAAATAAAAAATAAAAATGTCTATGAGTGTTTTCGTTGTCATTTATTCTGTAAAAATGACATTGAAAAATCTCATGTCGGTAACGAACCAATAATACCACCAATTGCTTGCGTCCTTTTGATGGTTTGTTTTTCCACTTGCTTGCCATTTGTTAGGAAGGGGATGAAACAAATGCGTAAGCAATCAAAAGAGACCATGTGAATGTTAAAACCGCTGATTTGCTTTCTTTATCATCGACCCAAAGCATACACGTGTTGTACATTGGTGTGAATCAATTTCTTGCAGTGCGTTGGGTGGGTGTCCTTGCTGGCAACACACTCTCATCGGCGTAGGATAAGTCTGGGATATTATAGCCGGTGATGTGAGTAACAGCAGCATTAACGTCAAAAAAGCTTGATGCAGTGAGTGTGTACATGGTTGAAACTGGAGGGGGCCAGGGCACATCCCTGCCTGATCCGCCATCTTAGCGTTATCGCTTGAGTGGCTTTGCTCCTTTACTTTATCTGGCCAATGCTTCGCTGTGGTTGTGCACTGATTCCAATAGAAGATAATCTGGACCATAGTTTAAGGCAATTTAATGAATCAAAAGCCGGGGCTTAGACCCATGACTACCACGTGTATATCTTTGCATCGTGTGGCTGAGATTAAATATAGGTTTAGAGCTTGGAGCTCTGTTCCCATACCTGTGCGAAATCCAAGCTGCGTGGGGAGAAGTAAGTCATGTTCGTCCACCCGAGTCCATAGCCGGCCCAAGACGACTCTACGAAAGATCTTGAAATAGTCTTCTAGTAAAGATATGGGCCTCCAGCTTTTGGGGCTCGATCTATCGTCTTTTCTATATATTGGGTATATCATGGCACTGTTGCAGCTTTCCAGTAGTTTATCTTGTGGCACCATGGCCTTGAAAAAGTTGATAAACAATGGTGCCCATCAATATGGGTCTTACATAGCACTGAAGCTAGAAAATAAGGTACTGGGCTGCTACCAAATTTCATGGTAACCAGATCTCACCTTCTGGTATGTTTAGTGGGGGACTGGCCTGATTATTGTGTGAGATCCTAGATTCTATTTGCTCGACTTGAGGCAAATTGAATTCAGTGGGCTGTATATCATAGAAATCCCGAAAGGGCTGCCTCTGCCTACACTCCAGGTTATTAGTTTGTATCAGCTCAGGCGTGTCCAACTCCAAGCATCAAGGGCCAGATCCATGTCGGGTTTTCAGGATACCCCTTCCTTACTATTCATGAGTTAAATTTACATACAATGATTCTAATTGTGTGCACATTTTTCCTCATGAATATTAATGAGGGCTATCCTGAAGACCTGTCAGGATTCCGGCCCTCAAGGCCCAGAGTTGGAGAACCCAGTATTAGCTGATCATGGTGATAAGATAGACACCCCCCAGCCCCTGCTATCGTTTGCCAGAATTTACAGGGTTTGTCGTCTCTTACGGCTTCCAGTAAATCCTCCCACGCTGCATTTGTGAGGTCCCTGTTCCATTGTCTCACAGAGTCCTTGAAAGCCTTTCTTAGTGTTAGGATATGTTCTGTGCTCTCTTTGATCATTTTGGAGCCTTTTACTGGTTAACTCTACACATTTTACATTCTTTATTAAGCCAAGAAGGTTTTCTCCTGCTCGCCAACACCACCATTTTGGATGTTGAATAAGCTTTCTCAAAATTGGAAATTAGATGGTTATACAATTTCTCCTGTGTTTTTAGCTTCTGTTGGGCAGCCCACGGTGGAGTTTAAATTCTTCTTAATAAGAAGTTTCGGCTTGTGTTTGCCCATGTCATTGTTACACCCTATGTGGCGCCAATTTGTTGACACTGTGCCCTCTACAATATTCAATGTGCTTTGACTTTGGGAATTTCTTACTTTGAAAGGGCTTTGTTTTATCACTGAGATGCGTAGTGATTTCCGCCAAAGCTCTCAACCATGAGGTCAAAAACAGATCACTGCAGTGGATGCATTAGCCCACTGAGCCAGAGGCAGAGGAGCCGGGCATCTCAGGTAAATCTCTCCTGAGCATGAATGCCAGCAGCAGCTACAGACGCGTGCTTCTGTCCCCTTGGGGGGCATCAGTGAGCTGTGGATGAGGCACCGAGAGTCACCGAGGACCAGCTGAGTGGGTTCAAGCACACAGAAAAAGATACTTCCGCTTTTCTTGATATGATAGGTTATTTATCGTGCTTAATACCCAGAGGTTTGTAAGAGTGGACCCGGGGATCGAACCTGTCTTGCTCCAAGTCGTCGTGCTTCCAAGGAGAGCACGTTGCCCCTGAGTTATCCTCCCGAGAATTGCTTCCCAGGAGTGGGTCTCTAACATTGATGGATGGGTGAAGGTGTCTATTTTAAAAGGTAATTCGGCCCTCAAACCACTACAAAGGACTCTGGCGGAAGAGGATAAAGTGAAGAGGAGTGTAATCAAATGGGAAGGACGGAAAAGAGGGGGCAGGAAGGTTTGAAGCTTTGCACTGGTGCAAGTGAGTTTTGCACGGTATTAGCACTAGGGCAAAATATGCCCAAAGTGCAAAAAACATTGGGCACACATCAGTAAACCTTGGAACCATGGCAAGTGCAATTTTTCTGGTATTAGCAGCAGGACAAGCATGCCCCTAGTGCAAACACACTTACTTTCAATGTATTCTTTTCTTACACGGGGATAAACTTTGCACGGCAACAACATTGCATTGAAAGAATAATTTTTTGCCCAACTGCAAACTTTGCCCTGGGGCTAATATCATGCAAAAGTTTGCTTGTCATGGTGCATGGATTTTCTTATATGACCCTAATGGTTTTTGCACAAGAGCAAAGTTGCGCTAGTGCTAATGCCGTGCAACTTTGCACTTGCATCGGTGCAAAGTTTCTGTAATCTGGCCCCTGAAGTGCTTACTCCCCTCCTCCCTGTCTACTCGCCGGGTGATGTGACTAAACCCAGTCGACTCTCTAAGGGTGCACAAAGCTGGGAGCCAAAGAAGTCATCTTTTAGGATCAAAGCCAGATATGTGACACAAAAGATTCGACTAACGAAGGGACACAACCAGTTTAAAGACATCTCTCTGCACCACCACATGTAATCGGTGGCTTTCTTCTGATGACAAAGTGATTGCTCATGCACGTTGTGGTGCATGTTGAATACGTCGAGCCCTGGCTAGCGCTCTGACATCCTCACAGGCCTTATCGGCGCTATATAAAACTACAAAATAATTTTCAAAATTAGAAAGTATCAGTCAGTCCGGTTGCACAGGAAGTGGTGATAAGCGTCTTTTCTCTTTCTACGGTGGCCTGCAAAGGACAACCGAACCTCCTTAAGTTTACTGGGTGAGGCTTTTGATGATTGGGAGCCTTTCACTTTGTTTACAGTGCACTGTAAACATCCATGCATCCAACCCGCTTAAGATGGACAGTTTGTGTGCTGAGGGTATTAAAACAATTTGATATGAAACAGGGGCCTGATTTACCAATCCTTTTTCAATGGGGTTTCCCCATTCAAACGTGTTTTTTTCAATCAGACCCTAGTTGTGATGAAGGGTGGCCAATAGATAGCGGTGGGCGAATCTTGTCTCCAGAATTTGCATTGAAATTTGCGTGAAATTCAACAATGAATTTTTAAATTTCGCAATGTCGTGGCAACTTTGTAACTGAAAGTGGCGCAATATTGCAGAGCTGCGTGCGTGAGAAATCCCAAATATTTGGGTGCAGAATTGCCACGTGAAATCATTTTCTGCCGGCAAAATAAATGCTGCATTTGTTAATTTAGCTATCGAGCAGCCAGACTCTGCAGAGGACAAGAGGACACAGCCTCCCCCCACAAAAGGAGGGCCCCCACCCAGTCACCAACCGTAAGGGCAGTGAGGAATGCATACCATGAGGGCTTATTTTAATACAAGTCTAAATTGCATGGATGGGACTGCCAATGCACTTCTCCCCATACAATATGCGTGCATTGCACTGTGAAATCCAAACAATGCAGGTAAAACCTGGTGGACCTGGGTTCAAGTTTTGCATTTCGAAGCACCAATAAGCGTAATTGTCTCCCAGAGGCATTTAACATGAAATCCTATGGAATCTGCCATCTTTTAGCAGGTGCAAAAACAGGATGGATTCCCTATAAATCCTATTCTGTAATCCAGAATCCGAGTCAGATTAGGGGGGTAAATCACGTCTTTTTGGCAGGCGGGGTCTATGGAGTAGGCGAAAACGGTAATTACGTTCTGTGCCTCTGCTCCACCTGCCAAAACATTGAAAAGCCAGAGAGTGTTAAAACAGTGATAAATCAGGCATGAACCCTTTGCGCCTGGTATTTACATCTGTTTTAACACCCCAGGAAATTGAAAAATAGCTCGCGTGTGGTTTTCGTGAAATTTGCATGAGCTAAATCGTGCACGGTTGAGAGGTGCAGTACCGCCGAGCTTAATCGCGGGAAGATAGCTCAGTGGCAACATGCTCGAAGACACAAAGCGACACTGGTTCGATCCCCCCGGGTCCGCGCTTAGAAACCGCTGGGTGTTAAGCGCATTATACATAACCTATCATGTCATACCTTAACTGACATCCAAAAGGTGCGCATTTCGGATAGGAGCAATGGAGATGCCTAAAATGTTTTTTTTCCTGGCTAGGGCAAAACGTAGTGTACAGATTGGTGCATTCGGATACCCTACATCCAGGGAGTGCACGGCGCACAAGGATCATTAGCCACCCTCCTGTGGCATTGATTGACCCCGGGGCAGCAGAACGGTGGATGGCTGCTGTCCACTATACATTGCTATCTGCCTTTGCATTTTTAAAGTGAACATTGCGTATTTCTGAAATACAGTGTGTGTATGTGTCATGATTTTACCACTCTTGCAGCAATAACCCATAATATAGCTGGGCCCCTGAGGATGCCGCATGCGGTAACATTATCTATTCCATGCGGTATCCTTAACACAAATACTCAGAAATCCATCATTTGCGACCCCTGCAGAAAAATGTCCCTTATACGCAGCTATCTGACCAAGGAAATGTCTTACACGTGCCAATTTCACTGTTAGCAGAGTTTACGGATTTTTTTTAATAAATCTTTGTGTGCCCTGTAAAGGCAGGAATGACAAAAAAAGGAACATTTCATTAATTGAGCATTCCACTCATTGCGAGAGGTCTAGGAGTTAACCAAACAGCCCCAGTCGCGAGGGGTTGACTGAGCCCCCCCCCCCAAGGAGGACACACGGCTCGCAGCCTCCCCGTGCTCCTGTCATGACCCATCTTGGGGTCCTGGCTGCGTGCAGGTCTCCCATTTAATGAGAACAGTCTCATTGCGCATCTGGAGTCCATTAGGCGTGATTACCCTCGCGGGCTTCCAGATCCTTCTTTCGGTCTGCGTGTGTCAGGCCGCCATTACTAGGCCCGCTCTCGGCGAGCTCCGTTGCAAACACGGTTATTTGATTTCCTGTGCAACCCCTCTTCTGTGCGCACACCCCTGGGAGCTCCATCACCTGTTTCCTCAATCACTGCATCGCTCCTAGAGGCCCGCTCCTGGGGGAGCGGCACGGCAGAGCAGGTGTTCATGGGAGGAGAAGTGGGGGAATCAGCGGCCCAGTGGCGGAACAGCTCCTGCATTCTGCAAGTTGGGCGGCTGATCTCTCGCAGCTTTTGCATCCAGCTGTCATGAAGGGTTCCAGAGCCCATCTGAGACTGTATCTGAGAGCCTTTTATTGTGGGGCCAGCGGTGGTCACGTGGCTGGCCTCACTGGTGCTGGGTGGCCCAACACCATGCTGGTGTGCCGGGGTCACCCGGACTTATAGGTCGTTGCAGGGCAGGGCTCTGTGAGGCTGTGGGGCACAGGCTAGGTGCCGGAGCAATGTGGATGCTGGTAACATCCTGGATGGTGGGTGCCTGGGCTAGATCCAGGGCACCAGGCTGGTGTTGGGGGCCCAGACCAGCATGGACCTGCAGGGCCGTGGTCACAGGGTGTGGGGCCCGCAGGCCAGGGCCGCAGGGCCTTGAGCACACAGTGTAGGCCTGCAGGCCCACAATGAGAGACGGGACAACAGGAGTTCAAGCACTCGTGAGGAGCTGCAACCCTTATGTTGCCCGTTGCACCACTTCTTGGTGGCGGGTGTCAGGGCCGCCTGTGTTGGTTGGACAGACATGGGTGATAGGGTGTCTGGCCTGCGCCACTTTTTCTCTTCCCTGCAGGAGTCCCTGCCAAGCAGGGCCGGTCTTTGCATCAGGCAGCTCAAGCGGCTGCCTGACGTTGGTCAGCCTCTAGGGGGCACTCGCCTGAGGCTCAAGCCAGTGCAAAGACACTGCAAAGCCACTGGGCCAGGTCGCACACACCAGCCAAAGGAATACGAAAGTAAGTTAACACATTAAAACGATGCATCATTAGGCAGCCTAAAACTGCCTAACGATGCATCATTTTAATGTGTTGTTAACTTACAATCGTATCCACACTGCAGCAAGTGGCAGCCTCGTCCCTCAGGCAGGGCAGCAATTGGTAGGCCAATTTGTAACATTTGTTGCTTTGACTTCTTGACTTCCCGGGTGGCGCCAGTGCCGTTGGCATCAGCCAGGCCCATGGGCGCACGTGCCATCCTCCAGAGCATTTGCGCGCACACAGAAGTGCACTGCAGCACTGCTACTCGTCTCTGACACGTATTGGGAGCTGCTGGCATTGCTGACAGCATTGCAGTTGAAAAACGGACCCCACGAGTGGGTCGTGCAACCGTGCGCACAGGTAAGTGTTTGGGGCGGGGAGGCAGGGAGGTGAGGCCTGTGTTGCTCTGTGTCGTCTTGCTTCCAAGGCGAGCACGTTGCCGGACACCGAGGAGGTACCTGGCCGAGATAGTCATGATTGATGACTTCAGTAACAAAGGTAATTGGTCACCGGATAAAGTTTGAATGTTGTGCTGAGAAGGGGCAACGGAGCCCGCAGACCCCCTAACTCCTCTGGTCTTGTAATGTCTCAGACATCTCTCTGTCTCCTCGGTGCATTCTAATGGCCCAATGGCCCAGTGCTGCAAATGGCTCTGTGTGGTTCCAAGCAGAACAGTTGCTCTGGCTTACACTCGAGATGTAAATAACTTCTGCGCAGATAGAATTACTAGCATGTACGTGTGTGCATGCTCTTGTGCTCTGCTTTCTGCATTTGTGCAGCAAAAGCTGGAGGCGGAATATTCCCGAGACAAGTTACCCCGTTCACATGTCGTATCTAGTATGCGTTTGATCTTTAAGTGACGATTCTGAAAAGTTATTGGTCTGAAAGAGTTTTAGACTCTGGCTTTGATTCTGTGGGGCTCGCTTTGTTTTGCGTGTTAAAATGCCTGAAACCTATTTTACAGGTGGAAACTAGTGTTTCTCCTCTAAATGATGTTCTCTAATATTTGAATGGCATTTTCTGCAAGGAGTTTGGTGACAGAATGTATAAAGTTCATTCTTCTCTTACTCCCTCCAGAAAACAACAGGCGGGATCCAATGGGCTTCGTTGTAATGCCAGCTGCCATACATGTACATAATGGCCGACATGGCTGCTTATTTTCAGTTATGGTGTACTTCCTTTCCACCCCAACTCAAAACAACTTCCAAAGCGCATTCCATTTAAAACAGTGTGTGTCTGCCACAACCTGCTGCCCCTTCAACAGTGTTCATTCCCACATCGTAACTGTTTGTGTTCTTTGCAGTTTGTTGTTTAAAATATGTTACACAAATGCAAATTACATATTTTGCCCGCTTTCAAGATCAGGCCTTCCCGAGACAATACATATAAGAACAGTCTGTCTGCCTCACCCAATCCCATACCTCCAGTGCCTTAAGTGGCACTACAAAATGAGCTGGGACTCTTCAAGGGGGCATGGCCTAATGGCGGTGGTCGCCTGCTGGCCTGTTTGGCCACGCCCCCTTGATGAGCCCTGGCTCAATGGGCTACTGGCACCCCCAGGCAGCCTTTTGTAGAGATCAGCATCCTCTGCCTTTATTTTCTAAAGGCTGGCCTGGCAGGGGATAGCGCCTCGCCTATTCAGCCTTAGTGGTGGCCCTGGCCATCGCCATATGGGGAGGGGCAGCGTCACCATTAAGGCTGAAAGGGTGAGGCTGCTGGAAGCAGAGGCCATTTTCATGAATACTGAACTCCCGTGAATCCACGGGAGCTTCAGGATTTAGGTAACAAGGCCTCTGCTTCCAGCGGCCTCACATTTTCTCCATAATGGTGGCGCCGGCCCACGGGCATCTATTGCTCAAATGAATGCCTCGTAGGAGCAGCGCCACCATTATGGCTGAAAGGCATTTTTTTCTGAAGCATGAAGCTCTCGCACACGAGAGAGACCTTCAGCCTATAGAAAAAAAGCCTTTTTGTGTAATGGCCAGGCTGCCACTGGAGATTAGTGGGCCCCGGCAGGGCCCCGCCTCAAAACAAGATTTTGGAGACTGCCGGGGCCCAGCCCTGGCAGGCCCAGGCCCTCTTAAAGACCTGCATACCTCCAACCTGTTGCTCATTTTCCAGATCTTCTAATGAAGATCAAACCCTTAGGTAAAGGGTTTCCCTGGTGCCCGCCAACTAGAAGCAGTGGTTGAGGGATCAAGGCCTATGTTTGCAGTACTGAGCGAGCGGATTGGAGTTCTGCCTTGCCTCATCAGCACAAATTTGAAAGTGGTGAATTTGGTCAACCTTAATTTGGTTGCATTTTATTCTTGTTTTTATTTACTTGTAATGGGGGTTCCCATGCACCCCCTCCACCCTGTCCACTTCCTTCCTGTCCTTTCCCGCATACCCCCAGCCCCCCCTATCTGTTAGTATTATATGTGGTGTGTACGTCAACCAAATTTACCACTTTCAAGTTTGTGTCAACGAAACCTTCATACACAGACGCAAGGGTATAGGCTTATCACTTTGAATAACATAGTTCGCCACAAAGAGGTACTGTTTAAATACTTTGTGGCACAGAAAAAGTTTACGTAGCAAGGCAGTGTCTGTGCACAGAAGCTCCTGAAGTGAAGTGTGTTTTTACACACTAAGCACGAGTTTAGGTCCTTCCAGTGGCATGGCGAAGGGAAGGTTACATGTGGCACTGGCCATTACAGGTTACATGTTCAAGCATGACAGCCACTGCGCAATGTGTGGCACATGTTTGTGTGTAAGGAAAGGTGATGGATCCAGGTTTGCAACTACAGCCCCCAGAATCAGTCAACTACATGTTCTCTGTGCATGTGACCCCCCCCAACCCGTCATTGTTGGGGGTCAGTGCATTTAAGGTGTCAAATTGAGCGGCATGAACCAGCTTGAGCAGAACTTAAACCAGTGGAATTTCAGGTGCTGGCTTTCAAACCTTTATAGAGGGTTGTCCAGAAAAGTTTGTGGTTCCCTCAAAGTTCATCAACAGTGATTAATTGCCATGTCCAGTCACCAGTTCATTTTGTCTTCCTGCTTTCTTAAAAACTTCTTAAACGTCATTGAAGCAAATTTTATTTAATTATTGTTCTTATATAGCGCCCAAACCCTGAGGTGCCAAGGTGCTTTAACTTGAAAGGTTACATTGATAGAAAACAACAGTGCTTACAGTTACGACATTAATACAGAAGTGGGTGGGTAAGTACAAGGTGCTGGCCACATATTGCATGGCAGCAGCAAGATATACAAGTAGTGGGCAAACCCTTTGCATCTTTGGGAAACTGGGGCCCCAATCATAGGGCTGCTTAGATCAAAAGTTCTGGGACATTTTTTGGTTGTCATTTTTAGGTGTCGGGGGCGCTAACAACAATGGTTCCTGCCTGGGGTGCAATCTGGTGTAAGACCGGCCCTGCTGCCAAGGATGGGTCGCAGCAGTCCTGGCCAGTCCCATCATCCCTTCTTTCAGGCAGGATGATATGGCTGGTGACGTCCCAGTTTGCTAGTGGCAGGAATCCCCCCAGGGCCACATCGGCCTGGCCCATGGATGGCAGGCTCAGCAGGGCGCAGGCCAGTGGCAGGATGTTGTGGCCACTTGCAGGGCCGGGACGGTGACACCGGCCGCAGGGCAATGAGGCCATGTGCCACCTATTTCTCTCCCCTAGGCAGGAGCGTGCACATTAGTGGTAGGGTGACACTGGGAGCCGGGTAACGCTAGTGGCAGGGTATTAGGAATCACACTATGGCCACGGGTGTAGGGGTGGCAAGGTGGCACAGACACTTGTAGGGTAGGTAGGGTGATGTTTGTGGCAGGGCAATGAGGCATATTTCGGCATGGCTCTCTCTCCCCCAGACAGGAGAGTGCACATCAGTGGTAGGGTGACATTGGTGGCAGGGTGTTGGGGCCACCTTCCTCATTCAGCTCCCACAGAGCTCTTCAAATGTCACAGCTGTGTAGCCCGGGATTTGCAGAGGGCCATTTTCACTTGTTACACGTGCTCTGACGTGGAGCACAGCAAAAAGAACAATCACTGCCTCCTGGACTGGGTACATAGTAAGAGTGCCGGCATGGAGCATTAGGATAACACTCTGCACCGACTTGGAGCACATCACCATTTTACTGCCAGTAGGGCCCAGGGTCTGTCACCATTGCTCCGATCATAGGAGCACATTACTAGACTTGTGCTGACATGGAGCACTTTACCTCCTCACCACCGGGCCCAGGATCACTGTTGGGGTTGCATGCCCGGCGAGGTTGCAGCCCTTGGCGCTGCCATGTTATTGACCTCTTTGCTCCGACACGGACTTGCATATTTTATCACCGCCTGGTCGGCCCGGGACCAGTGAGCACCACCTAATTTCCTCCACTGGGGCCCAGGAATACAAAGGGGCACCGGCGTGGGTGATCCGCTCATTCTATTTCTTTTTTTTTTATGACCGCTCCGATTCCGGAGCTTCATTTCACGGCCCACAGGGCCCGGGATCATTGCCTGAGGGACGCGGCCACCACAGGACTTCTTCCTATTTGCTCCGGATTGGAGCAATAAACATCTGCTGCCCGGGAGCCCAGGATCTCATTGGGGACTTCCGGCGCAGCTGACATGCGTCGTTGGGACCATCTACGGGGTTAGGGGTGGGCACTCACCTCCTTCCTTCTCCAGGGCAAATAATTCTCCACACTGCCACACAGTTTCTTGCTTCTTCTGGCGGCGGATGCAGCAGGTGGCTACAGCTTGGATCGTCCCCTGGCCGCACAAGCACCCTCCTCACCGAGGGCCGCTGGCAGGGAGGATCCACTGGCAGGGCTCTGTCTACGGGGCTCTTCCTCCATGATGCGGCAAAGGCTGCCTCTTCTCTTTTCTTTCCCCTGAGTGGGTGGCAGCACACCTCTCTCTCCCCAAGAGGGAGGTGTCTTTTTTCTCGTGGCTGTAGCCACTCAATTTCTTCTCCCCTGGGGGGGTAGCACAACTCTTCTTCTTATGACGGATGCCACGGGGGGTGCAGTCTCACACCGATCCCGGCCGCACAAGCACCCTCTTTAATGAGGGCCGCGGCCACGGCGAAGCAAGCATTTTAATCACCCCCATCTGCATGGCAATGACTGCCGCTCCTCCTCCTTTCTCCCTCAATCTTCTTTCACGAAAGGAAAACAGTGAGGGACATGGAAGGAGCGGGGGACATCGCAGGGGTTACACTCCCTCGTCGCCATTATTGTAGGGCCGGCAGTGGTCACGCAGCAGCCTCACTGTTGCTGGGTGGCCCAGCACCATGCTGGTGTGCCGGGGTCACCCGGACTTATAGGTTGTTGCAGGGCAGGGCCCTGTGAGGTTGTGCATTACAGCCTAGGTGCCGGAGCACTGTGGATGCCGGTAACATCCTGGATGGTGGGTGCCTGGGCTGGACCCAGAGCACCGGGCTGTTCTGCGGGGCCCAGACCAGCAGGGACCTGCAGGGCCGTAGTCACATGGCATGGCATGGGGCCTGTAGGCCAGGGCCGCAGGACTGTGATCACAAACAATGCAGAAGACACCGTTTTTTTCAAAGCTTTCAGTGTCGCCATCCTCATCATAACCCAACAAAGTGATACAAAATAAACTCTTGTTAAGTGCTAGACCTCCATAGATAACTGGATTACAACAGTGGTTCTAGTGGATTTTGTCTGCTAAACTTTCTCTGTATACTTCCACACCCTCACCAAACACCTTGGAGCTCATCTAATCTAATGTAATCTAACAATATAACAAAAGGCCAGATGTATATTTGTCCCTGTATGTTTGTCAGATGCAGTAGCTTCGCCTATTGTGACTGCTAGAGGGAGCTGTTGCCTTAGAATATATAGAGACAATGCCAAATCGCATAGTGTTGCCTCTTGTCACTGCTAGAGGGAGCTGTTGCCTTAGAATATATAGAGACAATGCCAAATCGCATAGTGTTGCCTCTTGTCACTGCTAGAGGGAGTTGTTGGCTTAGGATATATAGTGGTCCTACTTTGTCAATGAAAACCTGCACTTTGGCGTGTACACAGGACTGTACACTAGTTTTAAATAAAAATGAGTAATTGCACAGAGGGGACTGCTGACTTTTTTGGTCACGTGCAAACAGTTCCACTGCGTACAATTTTTGTCATTTGCACCATGAAGTGCAGAATGGAGATGTAAATATCACCCGAAAACACCTGTGTGCTCCCCTTTTACTCTAGACAGTGAACATTGAGTAAACACCTGCCATTTACGCATAGTAGGGAGCATTTTACAATGGATTCCTGTGGAATTCTCCTACCTTTTGCTTGTGTAAAGAGTAGGCTGATTCCATAGCAATCCATTGATTTCATGCCAAGGTGAACATGTCATTCTGGCGATAAATCAAGTGCTTTTTCGAGGCAGACGGGAAAGGGAGGCAGAAATGTGACTCCGATTCTATGGCCCTGACCACCACGCCCCCCCTCATCCACCATCTGACTTTAAAAACTTAATAATCTCTCGGAGTTTAAATAAAGGTGTGAAGACACCTTCACACCCGTCTTTAGCATTTTTATTTACATTCGAGAAACTTGTCAAATGAGCCCCTACAGTTTCCCCTTTCCCTCACTCGGCCCAGCCCAGTGCTCGGATGGAATTGTTTTTGCATGGAGCACTCTACAAAATATCCTAAAAAATAAAATAAAATCCAATAGCACTAAATGGCACCAGATCATATCAACAAGGGGCAAAACTGGGCGTTTTATTTTATGCATTTGTGTAGCGCCCAAACCCAAAGGTTTCACTCAACATTTCATTATATTTGTGTCTGCTTCTCGGCCTAGTAAGCCTCAACACAAACAGCCCACTCCCCAACACTGCTAACAGCCTTATTCCCGAGAATGCTCACAGCCCTTTCCCCTACATCCATGACAGACCAGTCCCCCACGGCGCTGACAACTCTATCTCACATAAAACGGACAGCCCTATCCAGAAAAACTCCGACAGCCCAAAACCACACAACAGCAATGACAGCCCCATCCCCCATCATGCTGGCAACCCTATTCTCCATGATAAGGGCAGCCTTGTCCCCCACAATGGTGGCAGTCCTCACCTCAGAAATTGTGAGAGTTCCATGCCCCACAATGGTGACAACCCTATCCCCCACAATGCTAACAATCCAACACCATAAAAGCACAATCGCCCAAAACGCTGACAGCCCTATCACCAAAATGGTGATAGCATATTCTCCACAATCCGGCCAGAGTCAACCCCAAAACATTGACACCCCTATCCCCAGGTGACAAATCAACTTCTGGGGCACCAGTGGTCCAGGGAAGAATATCGGTTTTGAAACCATCAATCAGCCCCACACCTCTAGTACACCAGAAGGGATCTGAACAGATTGGAAACACAAGTAAATTATAAACCTCCTTGTTCAATTTTGGTAACATGGACGGTACGGCAGGCTTATCTCAACAAGGTCGTGGATCGTTGGTTAGTTGCAACACAGTGAAAATACAATTATTACCCAATGATAAAAGGTACTGTCCAGTCAAGGTTGTACAAAAATATCTACTTTATTATTACAATAGACAGTTCTAGAACACTACAAAATACTACCCACCGTGTAAAGGAACACAGAAGACAGACAGTTTCACAAAGGAAAGGGATGCACTCTGGATACTGACAGGAAGGAAGTTGGTAAAGCAATCAGTCTTAACTGTTCAAGGTTATTTGGTTTCGGCACCAAAGGAGAAAAGGGTCACAAATGTCACTAGGGGCCTTCAGAGAAGGACCAGGGTGACAGAACCACAATGTTCTTGAGTTGAGTTGAGGTGCTTGAGTTGATCGGTTCCAGGACACATTGCAGCTCCTGCGACATAGTTCAAGATGGGAGACAGCTGCGGGTACCAGGCGGCAGGCAGTTCGGCAAGTGAGGCTGGATGAATGGCTGCAGACTGGCCTGCACAGTGGCTCCAGGGCAAGAATCGCTGTCTCTGTGCTGGTTGGCGGATCTAGAACACTGCTCAATGCGCCTCAGATGGCTTTAGCAACTGCAGCTTGACAACAGTCAGTGGTGCATCCAGTCGTGACAGCCTAGAAAATGTCCTTAAAAGATGGACGCTGGTTGATGCTTGTTGCGGCCCTCCTCCAAGCTACGTCTCATAGCTTGTGTCATCCTTTAATGTGGACAGCCCAAAGCTGAGGTGAGTGTTTGCAGGCAACAGCCTCGTCCCTTTTTCAGAAACTCTCTGGCACTTCCCACCTAGGAAGCTTGCTGGCAGAACCTAGCAGGGCACACTGTGTGTTGGCTGGGTACCAGTTCTGGAGCTGCTGGACGGGTCCTCTGAGTCCGGTATCTCCCTCTGTTCCCTGGGAGATGTTTAGGGGAGGGACCTTGCTTCCCTCTTGTAAATCCTGGCCTTCCTTCACTGGCAGAAACTGTAAGGCAGACTGTACCTTCAGCCATGGTCCAAATGAGTCCTTCTTCTTACTGCTTTCAAAGTTGTTGGATGATCTGCCAAAAGAGGGGCTCAACCCTCTTTTAAAGCCAAATGGGGCCCAGAGATCGGTGGATTGGTCCAGGCTAAGCCTACCTTAATGAACCAATCCTGGGTCCCCACGAACAATCTTCTGTAATGCGTGAAATTGTAAACTGAGTGCTTTGCAACAGGAAAGGTGAGGGGTGACCACATCTACTACTAAGTCCCACCCATCTTCCTGTCTGTTGAGGATCAAAGTGTCTCTCTGGTTAATTGAGCTCTCTGTGACTCCTGATCAAAGTGCAGGTCTCCCTTGAAGTTTGTGCGAGAACAGACTTTCTGTCTCCCTCCAATCACATACTTCTTCCCTCGGAAAGGGGGTCGCTCTGCCGGGGTTGCCTACTTTAAACAGTTGTCTCAGGCATGATATTCACAGAGGGGGAGGAGGGAGCTAGCTTCAAGCTGACACATTGCATATGAATGAAGTGTTGGGATTCCTGCCCTTTGTTAGTTCTGTGACCAGGCCTCTTCGCAGGCCTGCTTCAATGAACTCTCAATAGTATCTGCTGCCACCACACAGAACTTAACAATAGGCAGGGCAGATCCATGGAGCCTTTGACATTTTAATAAGGCTGACCAATGGCGGCCGGACAAAGGTTTTGCCTTCCACCTTGTTGAGATGTTTTGATGTACCAGTGACTGACACATTCTGCGTGGAATGTGACAGGGAGGACTGCGTCTGTAGGCTGTGTCCTCCCAGAGTGCACATGACTATGTGTTTCTTGTGCGGTGAGCAGAGGAAAATGTGTGCGGATTAGCGGCACACAATTTCTGAGGTTGATCTCCCATCATTTGTTTACTTTATGAAACTTTAAAAAAAGCCCAGGCGAGTGCACACTCCCCGTGTGTATGGTCGAATCCCTCACACCCCACAACATTAAAAGCCCAATCCCTTAAAACAGGGCAAACCCTACGTCTCACAAGAGTGACAGCCTAACCCCAACAGTGCTGAAAAGCCCCAAAATCCAAAAGGCTGGCAACCCAAGCCACAATATGTTGACAGCTCAATCTCACACAGCACACATCTGACAACCCTGAATACGCAAATGACTGACTCATTATGCAGCCCAACACCCTCACTCCTGAAAGCACATCAACCTCAATGCCGCAGCTAATTACCCATTTTCCCGAAAGTTCAATCCCCCCATTGCTGTCAACCCAACCCTTCTGCCACTTTGTTAACTGTTCCACAACACTGACAATGAAACCCCAAAGTGCATTAATAGCAAAATCCCATACAACACTCAACCCCCAATTCCACTAATAGCCTGACTTCCCACAGTCCTGACAGTTATGCAATCCCCTTATACAACACTCACAGCACAGATTGCACCACACTGACACAATGCGCGTCATTTTGAGTTTGGCAGAATTAGCATAAATGTTGCCAAAATAAAATATTTAGTTAGCTGTGCCCAGTGGCTGCATTTTGTTTTCCATCTGTTCTGTTCATTCTGAATTTAGCTGTGCCCAGTGGCTGCATTATGTTTTCCATCTGTCCTGTTCATTCTGAATTTAGCTGTGCCCAGTGGCTGCATTATGTTTTCCATCTGTCCTGTTCATTCTGAATTTAGCTGTGCCCAGTGGCTGCGTTGTATTTTCAATCTATCCTGCTTATTTGGAGTTTAGCTGTGCCCAGTGACTGCCTTGTGTTTTCCATCCGTCCTGCTCATTCTGAATTTAGCTGTGCCCAGTGGCTGCAGTCTGTTTTCAATCTGTCCTGCTAATTTCGAATGTAGCTGTACCTGTGGCTGCATTGTGTTTTCATTCTGTCCTGCTGTTCCTGTCTTGTTCATCTTCTTCTGCTTGCACCCCTGTGTTCTCACCCAGTGTCTCCACACCCCCTGCGCTCCTCTCTCATTCCCCACGGCCCCCTCTTTCTCCTCTCCCCCTCCTCCACATCATATAAGGAGCTTTCTGTTTCTCCTATCTTCTCCAACTGTTTCTCTATCGACTATCCTACCCTTCTCACCAATTCTGGTAGGAAGAAGTTCAAAAAGGATATCCTGGTCTGCAACCCTGGTCTCCCTATCGCTGATACCTACACCAGCACTTCCTGCAGACAGACCTTCACTGACATCATCTTTGTTGTTCCTTCGCCAGACCTATGGACTCTTCATATGGTCTCTGTGCTCTCTCCTTTCTCTTCCTCTCCCATTAATGGTGGCACCCACTCATCTAAGGTCATCATTAATGTTTATCTTAATGGCACTATCTTGGTCCAAGGTCCTGAGGCCAACCTCCTCCTCTTTGATAGACGCTTCCTGTACCTTATCAATTTCCTTTCCTCTCCCGCTGTCCCTTCTCTCCCTTCCTTGGCTTCCTTGCCTACCCCCTCTGCCACTTCTCTGGTGCCCTCTCCCTCCTCCTCGGCTAACTTGCCCTCTCCTCCTACCTCCTCTGCCCTCCGTTCGGACTCCTTCTACATCTCCGCAGGGAGTATCTCTGATTTGTACCCCTCCCTGGAAATCTTTTAAGGATGGCAACATTCGACACCTTGCCACTCTCAACTCTCGCTCAGCTGTCAAACACTCCTCTGAAATCTGCCGTCTCCTGGAAGATCTCAACCTTGATGTCCTTGGTCTCACCAAGACATGGTTCATGGACAGTTCTGTCACGAGCTCTGACACTCTCCTTTCTGATGGTTACAAGATCCTCTCTGCACCCAGATCCAACCATTCCAGTGGGGGTGTAGCCTTGATCTTCCCAGAGTGAATTCCAGCCGCTGTCATTCCTATGCAGGCCTACTCGTCCTTTGAATAACAGGTCTTTAGGCTCTTTCTCTCTCTCTCTCTCGGCCGCTCTCTCACAGTGGCTGCTATATACCGGCCACCTGTTCAGATCACCTCCTTCCTCTCTGAGTGGACGGACCTCTCTTCCTACCTCCTGGCCTCAACCACTCAACTCCTTCTCCTTGGAGAGTTCAACATCCACCTTGATGCTTCCTGTCCCACCATGGGACTCTTTTGCGACCTTTGCGACTCTCCCTCTATTCTTCACTCTGGCCGGCTCACTCTGCAGGGCACACTCTTGATGTTTTGATCTCCTCAGACCTCCTCCTCTCTAACCCTCTCACTACTCCTCTCTCCTGGAGTGACCACTTTCTCCTCTCCTCTCATCTCTCCCTCTCTACCCCTTAGGCCAAGCCTATCCCCACACTGCCACCCACCTTCTGATTCATTTGACCCATGAAGCGTGTGTCATTTGAGACTTTCGCCGCACCTTTCTCTCCCCCTCCTCTGGCTGACTCTCACCCGACACTGCCATTTCCATTTTCCAATCTGCTATCTCTGATCCTTTTGATGTACTTGCCCCTGTCAAGAGGATCGAATGAAGCCTAAAATCAAGCGCAACTCCTGGCACCATTCTGACCCTTAAATGCAATTGTAGGGCGGTTGAGAGGAAATGGTGGGCATCTCGTACATCCTCCAACAAACTGGCCTGCTGCCTGCTCCAAAGGCAATACAGACTCTTTGTCCTCACTAAGAAGAGAGCTCACATCCAAGCACGCATTTCTGCGTCACCTTACAACTCGGCCAAACTCTTTAAAATTTGCAAGGAGCTGACCAATCCTGCCACAATGTCTACCTCTCCTGTGCCTTCCCAGGCCCTCTGTACCGCTCTTGCTTCTCACTTCATCTCTAAAACCCAGGACATCCTGTCCACCCTCTGGCTTCACCTGCTTCTCCCTCCTGCTTCTCCCTCCACTTTCTGCTCTTCCTCCTGCTCCCCCTGTTGCCCCCCAGAACCTCTTCTCTGCCTTTCCTCTCTTCTCCTCTGACAACATTTCTAGACAAGACCGATCTATTAAAAACTCATCTAAACAGGTTCTTCCCTGCTCTTCCATCAAGAACTGCATTGACACCCTCGCTCCAGCCTTGGTTGACTTCTGCAACCACTCTTTCGACTCTGGAACCTTCCCCTCCCCACTGAAGCACTCTCTTGTGCCCCCTCTTCTCAAGAAAGCCTCAGACAACCCCTCCCTTCCGGCTAATTATGGCCCTATCTCTATCACTCCTTTCCTGGGCAAACACCTGGAAAAGCTCTCCATCTCCCAGCTTAATCTTCACAATTAATCTGTTGGTTGTCTGCATGACCATCAGTCTGGCTTCAGAGCAGCCAGAAGCACAGAAACTGCTCTCCTGAACCTCTGTGAAGGTCTGCTCTCAAATCTTGCTTCTAATCTCCCCTCTGTCCTCATCCTACTTGATCTCTCTTCTGCCTTTCACACGGTCAACTATGGCATCCTGCTCAACCAACTTGTGGTAACCTGGGTAATGATGACCATACTTTGGCCTGCCTGACTTCTTCCCTCTCTGACGGACGTTCCCAGGTCCAACTTGGGTCCTTCCTTTCCTCTATCGCTCTCTCCACCTGTGTTGTTCCCCACAGGTCTAACCTTTCTCCCTGCTTGTTCAATCAATACCTTGCACCTCTTGCCCACCGCATTGCTGCTCTCTTCTCCAAATTCCAGTGCTATGCGGATGACACCCAGATCGCTTTCAGGCTCCCCTCTGGTGCCTCTTCTCCTTCTCTCAACCTGGATTGTCTGTCTGCAATCCAGGAGGTGCGCCTCCAATGATCTCTGCCTGAATGATAGTAAGACAGAGATCCTTCTCATCGGCACACCTGCACCCCTTTTTTCCACCAATCTCTGGACGACCTGCCTTGGCCCTCTTCCTGCTCCCACCTGTGAGGCTAAGAACCTTAGGGTTATCTTTGACTCCACAATCTCCTTCTCCCCTCACATTTCTGACGTCTCTAAGAAGTCAAACTATCAGCTGCACCTCCTCAGAGGTATTCTTCCTTTCCTCTCCTTCCCCCAGAAGCTCACTGTCTCCAGAGCTCTGGTTCTCTCTACGCTTCACTACTGTAACAGCCTATTTTTAAAACTGCCTGCCGCTACTCTCCGTCCTCTGCAACTAATCCAGAGCAGGACTGCGAGACTTGTCCTTGGCCTCGAGCCCAGGGATTTCATCTCTCCAGCACTAAAATCTCTCCATTGGCTCCCAGTGGCTGCAAGGATCAAGGTCAAGACCCTGTGCATGGTCCACAAGGTCTTCGGGGCCTGGCATCAAAATATCTCAAGCTTTCTCTTCGGAAGTATCTTCCTACACGAGCTCTCCGCTCCTCCACCTCCAACCCATTGAGGGTCACTCGATTTTCCATGCAAAGAGATGGGGGCATATCTTTCTCTTTGGCTGGTGCCTCCAACTGGAACAGCCTCTATGAAACTTAAGCAGAACCATGTCTGGTTCCGGAAGCATCTCAAGACCTTCCTCTTTGCTTCTGCCTTCTCTCTTCCTCTTCCCTGCTGATCTCCTGTCTAATATTGCACTGGTTACCTGGCTGCCCTCTGAACCAGGGACCCAGGTCCCTGCCCTCCCAGTTGCACACCTGTACTGCCCCCTGGCACCCTTGCACTTGGGGCTGTATCTGCAACCCCACAGTCCCCCTGTCGGGGGGAAAATTCTTCCGGGGTCGGCCGGGCCGTCCGCAGACCTCCAGGCAGGGAGGCCCCAACTCCTCCCGTGTATCCCAGATGAGATAGAGTATGAGACACACACAAGGAGCAAGGTGACTCTGCTGTTTATTAAACAGAACGGCAGGGATGGGTCAAGGAGCGTACGCGTCCGTCCTGACACACACACAATCGTGGGGCTCGCAGGCCCTTTTTACTGTATTATGACGCGCTACTTGCGTCACTTCAGAAAATTAACAAAAAACCTATCGCCACTCTCAATTGGTTGCTCGAGTGGTAGGGTTAGTATAGCACACATATAGAGAACAATGATAGTGGACAAAGGGTAGTCAGGTGATATATCTGGGTCGTCCCTACAATTAGATACATGAGAATTGTTACATGAAGACTCCTGAGGATTGGTTAATATTACTGTCGTCAGTGATAAGAGCCCCATGTTCTGATTGGTGCGCCCGTGAGCCTCCCAGCCTGGGACCACCGCCGTTCCCAGCTCTCGGTGTACCTGCAATTTGCAACAATGTTTCATTATGGGTACGTGCAGACAATGTGAGGATTTATTCATAGCTGGAAAGCTGACCGCTCCCACTGTCGCAGATGTCCATTGCCTTTCAAGTGTATCTGCCTGTGTCTCGTTAGCGAGGGATCCAGACGCCTCTTTTCTCCTGGGTTTGGCACCTCGTCAGGTTCGGCTTGGTCACGTGGGGAGGGACCGTGTTTGAGGCAGAATTCTGCACAATTAATATTGCTTTTCCACTGTGTGTCTGGTTTAAGTTGCAGGTGTGACCTTAACGTTGGTGCGCGGAGTGCGAGGTTGCAACATCGTGCCTTTGATGCTTTGTTCTTAGAATGTGGGTTTGCAACATTGCGACCTTGGCTGGTTGTTTCACCGGGCCCATTCTGCAAGATCAGCAACTAGACTCTTGCTTTGTTAATGTCCACGGGAGCTCTTGTTTGAGGCCTACTTGGGCCTGGTGCATAGGTGCTTTAGGTTATAATAGCATATAGTTCCATGACCAGTATCGTGTCTTCATTATACTTCTTATGGTGGTAACTGGTTTCAAGAGAAGCGTGAGCAAGCTTTGTAGATGAGTTCATGACGCGTCTTGCGTTTCTGCATTCTGAAAGCCTATGTAAAAATAATAAAGATGCACGTCCGTGAATATGCCTGTCGCCTACGTCATAGCACTGAGTATATTCTTCGTGTAGATCGGTGTGGGAATGTCCAGTGTGTATATTTGTGCAGATGTGCTATCCGTTGGCTATGTCGTCATGGCATCTCTAACGACGTATAGTTTTAGTCCAGTTGATCCATGCCGCAGGCATCGGCATGGGCGGGGCGGGCTGCTGTGCAGGCAGATGGACACATCCGTATGTTCCTGTACCAGGGTATCTGGTCGTCTGGTAGATGGGTAAACTCTTCTCGTGGCGGGTGCTTGGGCCGTGAACCTTTAGGCCAAGCTCGAGAGGTGAAGGACGGGAGCCTGGTCTTCCATTCTCCCACTTCAGTCCCCCCTCTGGTCGACTTGTCGACCACAAACATATCCTTCTCGTTATCTCCTCTTACTCGCCATATCTTAGTTATTCCTCCTAGATGTCCATAATGGTTCACATCATCTTCGAATGACCAATACATATATTCACAGGTTCCTCCAGGAGTACAGTATACCCATTTCCCTATGTAGCTCCTGGGGTTTCTTGGGTTCTCGATCTTCACTGATGGTGGGTCCAGATGGTTGGTGATGATTTGGGTGCGCAGCTTCTCCCTCTCCTGTATTATCACACCTGTATGTTGGTCGTCATCTGCTGGCATCAAGGGGTGCATACCCACCATTTCGAGCAACTCGTCAGTGGTACGTGCCTTCCGGGCCTTCCAAAATCTAATTATGATCAGCGTAGCTCCAGCCAAAATAGTACACCCCACTATTATTTTTAGTCCATCTGACAGCCAGGATGGCATCCATGACCATAATAGTGAGAACCAGCTCTTATCCTTGTTTACACCGTTACTTTCATCCATCATTTTGGAGTGCATCTGGGCCAATTGTGAAACTGCTTCAGTCAGTGTACCATTGTCAGCATCGTTGGCAGGTATGAACGTGCAGCATGATTGTCCTATCTTTGCACAAACTCCTCCTTCCATTGCTGTGAGAAGGTCCAATACATATCTGTTCTGTAGTGCTACCATCCTTATAGCTCGCAGCTCCTCTTTTATTGCGTTGAACCCATTTACTGTAGAATTGATGGTCATCATTAGTTCCCATCTAGTTATTTGGAGCCATTTTGCGTTTGCGTAAGCCTGCAGTCCCGGATGTATTATTGAGGAGAAGAACATTGCTGCTCTGCTGAATAGTCTGTGTTCTGGCGGTATTGAGGTTAGTGCCGTTTCCGACCTTCCCCACAGGTAATTTCCTGTCAGTGGCTCTCCTTGTCTTTTTCTTCTATTTAGGACAGTATCATTGCTGTTGGTCCTGTTCCCTTGCTCCTCCTGAAGTGGTGCAGATCTCTTTTTTCTCTTGTCCCCTTCATCCATTTTGGGAAAGTTCACCACATTGACATGCTTCTTAGGTACCACTAGTGATGGTACATTGACGTGCACCATTGTGCACACACCATTCCACAGGGGGGGCAGTGTATGGTATGCCTTTTCTCCACAGGCCCAATAATGGTCCATTATTACTGCTGTTCCTGCTCCCCCCTCAGGTAACTCCGTCACACTTGCACAATTGGTGTTATATCCTACGTCCACCTCTCCTTTATGCTGATAGCATACCTTGGGCGCAGTCAGCGGTAGTATTGTTATTGGGTCTTCATCTGTTTCTACCCACGTGAGCATTGGTACATACTTGATCCACGTCGTCCAACATCGGTGATTGTGTGTCTCGATAGTTGAGATAGTTTCTTTTGTTACCATGTTGCTGCCAATCACTCCTATCTCCCAGCTGTTGTCCAGATACACCTTTCCTGTTATCGTCACCAGCGGCCTTTCCCAACATCCTTGTTTACCCGGAACTTCAGTGGCGTACCAATCACATGGTAGATACTGCAGTGTTATCTTCTTTGTTTCTCCTTTTGCAGGGCCACTTGTTATGTATCTGAATGCTTCAGCATGTAAACTGCTCTTGTGGTAACTCAGATAGGTCTTGAGGAAGTTGTTTTCATATGGGTATGAGTCTCGTGTTTTCCATGTCATGTGCACTACCGTCCCTTGAAATCTTCCTTTCGTTTGGAACAGTGCCAAGTATATTATGCACTGTGCTATCTTTTCATCTATTTCTGTGGCAACAAATGTTCGTGAAGCACTCATGGCGTATGGTATTAATGAGCAAACGTAGCAACTGTCCTCAGTTGTCTGCTTACCAATGCGGGTCATGTGTTGGTACCATATGTTGTTTGTGACGTGTGCTGAATCTTGTATATAATTATCAATACCTTTATTGTCTGAGTATGTGCTGCGTTTAACTCTATTTTGCTTGGGTGCAATGTTACTACTATCACCTGATGTAACACCTGTTGCAGCAGGGGACGGGGGTATATTAGGTTTGGGTGCAGCAATAAAATTAATAGCATAGCTGTATTGCCATACAGAGGCAGCCAAGAACCCGGTGATCATAAAAATCCCTATTACTTTTATTACATATGCTAATCTCACCGGCATTTTGCTCTTACCTTGCTGCTGTCCTGGCAGCGTATTCTTGCGACGTTAAAGTTGCCCGCCTAAAAATTCTCAAAATGCTTGTTATTAAATGTTAGTTATTTGTTTCCTTTAAGCTCTCCCTATCAAATAGTCATTCAGTGCCCAGACGAAGAGCTGTGCCCACGCTACTCTAAGTGATCTGTCTCTTAGGACCGGCAAGTATTGGCGGAGGTGGGGCATGGAATATTCTATGGCCAAGAGGAATGCTGTGTAGTAGACACGTACCCTTCTCTTTTTTAGGTATGTTGGCCTTTTTATTTCGTATACAAATTGGTGTGACAATTCTTCTGGGTAGTTATCGTCTGGGAGCACCATCTACACCTGGGCAGTGAACTTGTTAGTAAGCTATGTTCTTAACAATACAATAATACGCAGTTCCTGTATGTGCGAGAGAAAAAGAGAACATTCACGTGTTTACATGTGTATTTGTGAGGCAATGTCTTTCAGTTCAGTTATAACTATACTTGAGAGTCAATGGGCGGGGGTTTGGGCTCAGATGGCGGAAGTATTTTTACTCTTTGAGCGTGTGACCATGGGGTGGGCAGTATGGGGATCACCCCTTTCTTCGTCAGTTATTGTCTCCGGGGAAGCTGGGTAGTGACACGGTAAGGGAACAATTGGGTCGTTGTCTGTGGTAGAACTTCCTTCTTCTGTCGGGGATGTTGTTGCCGTTCTTCCAATGGACCTGTCGTTGGCGCTGGGGCGGGTCTGCAGTTTGTAGATCTTTACATCATGTAGGTGGTTCCAGGCACGCTTATCCTTTAGTTTTACTGCTCTTGTTGATACGTCCTCTACTAGATGGGGGCCAGTGAACCTCTTATCGTTCCACTTCCTGTTGAAATTGCGAAGTAGCACGTGGTCACCTTTGGCAAGTTTGCACAAGTTCTCCTTTTCCAATTCTGTACTGGCGCCTTCTTCTTGATTGCTGGTAGACCAGCCCCGTGTGCGCTTGAGCTGTTGAGACACAAACACAACACTAGTAATCAAAGAAGACACATATTGATACATTTCATCACCTAACACACTCGCTGAACTTTCGTGGTCAGTGAATGCCCTTGACGTTGGTGTTAGGGGAAGGCACATTTGACGTCCAGTAACCACCTCGTGAGGGGTGAGGTGGTGGTCGGACCCTGGCCTATTCCTTAATTCAAATAGGGCTAATGGAAGGCAATACAACCAGCTTTTCTTTATTGTTTGTTGTATTTTTGCAATTGCCTCCTTCAATAGGCCATTCAGGCGTTCACATACACCGTTGGCCTGTGGGTGGTATGCACATGCAAATTTGTGTTTTATGCTCAGCAAGGATGTGATATGCTGGAACATTTCGTTTGCGAAATGTGGGCCATTGTCTGACCTTAACACCTCGCACACTCCCCACCTGGGGAAGACCTCCCTTACTAGGAATTTGGCTGCTCTAAATGCATCTGGGTGTGAACAGGGCCCTGCTTCAATCCACCTAGAGAATGGACATACTACTACAATCATATACCTATTACCTTGACATATGTTGATCATATCAACATAGTCAATGTGAAGGTGACGGAAAGGTCCCTCTGGCTGGGGTATGGTACCCCTTATCACTTTTAGGGTATGACCGGCCGTAAACTGCTGACATGTGAGACAATTGCTGATAAAATTCGACACATGGGAATTTAACTCGGGACAGAACCAATCTTCTCTAATTCGTGCTGCAATTATTTCCTTGCCTGTATGGGCTGGGTGATGTAATTGGCTCAGGGCGGTGTTTAAAAGTGCCAACGGTATTACAATTTTCCCAGTGCCACCCTGGCGCCATAGTGCGTCGGTTGGTGACATTGTACATCCTCTTTTTACCCATATTTCTTTTTCGGCCATTAGTGCAGCCGCTTGTAGCTCCATAATCTGCGTGGCTGGGAGATGGGTGTACCCTTCTCTTATCAACATCTCCCTAGCCATTCCCCTCCCTCTCCCTCTCTGTGAGTCTGTGGGGTTCCATATCTCACCAAAATATGCAGCATATTTCGCATGTGCGTCTGCTGCTGCATTCCCTTTTGAGACGTGATCTTCACCATTGGTGTGTGCGGTGCATTTTACTAGGGCTAGTTCTTGGGGGTCGTTTATTACTTCAATTAGTTCAGCCAATAAGAGGGCATGTTGCACTGGAGTGCCATCAGCTCTCCTAAACCCTCTTCTTCTCCATTTTGATAGCCCTGAGTGGACAGTGGATGTAACATATGCACTGTCGGAATATATGGTTACTCGTTTGTCAAAACCTTCCTTCAATGCCAATATTAGTGCAACCAGTTCCGCGGCTTGAGCAGAATAATGCTGTGGTAATTGTACACATTTCATAGCCACACACACCGGCGCCTCCATCATTTCTACCACTGCTGCCCCAGTCCTCCGTATCCCATCTCCTTGATCAATAGTTGATGACCCATCAATAAACAAAAGCTCACCTCCCTCCAGTGCGTTTTCTTCAACTTTTCTAGTACACGAGTACATTTCAGTTATTTGGGTGCAGTCATGGGCGTAATCTCCCTCCTCAATTACTTCTGCTAGAAACCTTGCAGGGTTAACCGTGCTACATCTAACAATTGCTAGTTCAGCTCTAGACAAAATGATCTCATAACCTGATGCCCTCTGCGTTGTTAGTGTGGACTTAGGTTTATTCAATATTGCAAATAGTGCATGTTCCAGTGTAGTTACAGTGTAGTTGGACACCCCATGGTTATTGATGATGCTTTTTCCACTACAAAAGCAGCTGCAGCGAGACCTTGTTCGCAAGGGAAGTGACCTAACATCACAGGGTCTAAGTGACCGCTGTAAAATGCTACTGGTTTATAGCCCATGCTCGTTTTTTGGGCCAATACTGCTTTCATCACTGCTGAGTCGCAATGTGAAAATATAAAAAATCGTCGCTCATAGTCTGGGGATGCCAGTACTGGAGTGGTTGATATCGCGTCTTTCAATTCATCAAAAGCCTCCCTCATTTCCATAGTCCACCTCAACTTTTTCTCCCCTTTATTGGCTTCCCTCAAACCCTCAAGAAGGGGTCCTATGTATGAACTGTAATCAAATACCCATGCTCTACAGTAGTTGCACAGCCCCAGAAATTGCTGCAGTTCTCTCACAGTCTGTGGCATTGGAGTGCTTGAAATGGCCTGTGCCCTTTGTGGTGCAATCTTTCTTCCATGTTGGGATATCAGTTGGCCAATGTAAAGTACCTGTTCCTGACAGTATTGTATCTTATCCATGTCTACCTTGTACCCTTTTTCAGCCAATATCGTCAACATTTTTAAGGAGTCCTCTCTGCATTTACTTTCGTTTGTACTGCAAATTATTATGTCATCCACATACTGTAACACTGTGCTTTCCACTTCAACGTTACCCAAATCCATCTGTATTACTCTATTGAAAATTGAGGGTGATTCACAATACCCCTGTGGCAATCTGGTATGTTTCCATTTTGTATTTCGGTAAGTGAAGCTTGTCAAATCTTGTGAGTCTGGGTGTAATGGTATTGAGAAAAAAGCATTTTTAAGGTCAATCACTGTAAATCGTGATGCTTCTGCTGGAATGCCACACAATATTGTGGCCGGGTTTGCTGTTACTGGATACTCTGCTTCTACTATGTTGTTTAAGGGCCTGAGGTCCTGTATGAAGCGCCAAGACCCCCCTTTAGCCTTGCGCACTGGGTACACAGCCGTGTTACATGGTGACTCTGAGGGAACCAATATGCCATTGTTTATAAGGGCTGTTATGGTTTCATATATGCCCTCATCTGCCTCTTTTGACAGTGGGTACTGTTTCACTCTTGGTAGTATGGCACCTTTTTTCAATTTTATCCTTACACCCCCTATGCTTTTTATGCATCCCACGCCATAAGGGCTAATAGTCCATAATGATTTGGGCACCTTTGACATATCCTCCTTAAAGAAGGGGACCGGGGTGCATGCGGGTGCCTCAAGTGCCATTGCAATTTTCTGTGCTACTTGTTTGTGAGCCACTCTTAGCCATATTTCTACACTCATCATGAACACCATTTCACCTTCCTCCTTTTCTTCTGAGAACAGCTCTTCATCTGACACCTGGGTCAGCCTACATCCTTCTGCTAGTGCTATCACTGCCCTCCATGCTCTCCCTTCTTTATCTTGGGCATGCACAGCAATATAATCAGCTGTTGCAATAATGCTCTCAATGTCCATTACAAACACCTTTCCTTCTGGTTCATTAACAGGTGTTTCTGGTCGGAACAGATAGGCTGCTGGCCTCCTCCATATTTTCCCTTCTATCCCTGGCATCCATGCAAATGCCATGTCTGTTCCATACTGCAATAGCTCGCCATCTACTGGCTCCGCCCTAATCGCTGTCTGTCCACAGTATGCTTGCATAATCTGTCGTGCTGCGAGCATGTTAATCCCTGGAGTAGAGCAAATTATGCCATCCTCTGTAAAGGAGATCGTCATATTCAACCTGTTCATTATGTCCCTCCCCAGTATATTCACTGGTGAGGCACTATAATATAAAAGTGGAACTGACAGATCATAATCTCCAATAGATAAGGGAACGTTATCAGTAAAGGGAACCAACCCTTTAGCCCCAGAAAATCCTTGGGTGTTCATGGCTTCGCCTGACATCTTAAATTTACCTTCCCTTATGCAAGACCGGGTTGCCCCGGTGTCAACAAGGAATGATAATTTTTTGTCACCTATCGTTACCTCTATGCGTGGCTCCTCCGCACTATTAGGTGTTACTGACAGGATGGGACACACCAAGGCCGTCTGTGGGCTGTCCTATTGTGGGTACAATGATTGGCCATTCTCTGTATAAGGGTTGTGTCCCAAGACCGTCACCCTACCCAATTGTGTTTGTTGAGTTTGGGGTTGCTGTGTTAGCGCTACTTGTTGTTGTGGCAGTGGCTGTTGTTGTGTTATTTGTTGTTGTGGCAGTGAATATGTTTGTGGCTGTTGTTGTGTTATTTGTTGTTGTGGGTATTGTATTGTATTTTATTTTATATAGCGCCGGTAGCCCGTGGGCATCAGGGCGCTTGCACTTACAATACAGCAACAACAAGACAGACATAAAGTAACAAACACTGCGGCCTATTAAGGACCCCGAAACATTGCTTTCCCCAGGCTCTTCATCTGAAGAGGTATGTCTTCAGGTGCTTCCTGAAGGTAAGGTGGTTTACCTCTGACCTCAGCACTTCGGGCAGGCTGTTCCATAATTTGGGGGCCATCACCAAGAATGATCTGCCCAAGCCAGATTTCAGCTTGAAGTTAGGGACTGACAGCAGACATTTTCCCTCCAAGCGTAGACTTCTCCTCGGTATGTAGGGCACTAGGCTCTTTTTCAAATATACCGGCGCAGGGCCGTAGAAGCACTTGTGCACCAAGCAGAGGGCCTTGAACTTGATACGCTCTTCTACCCTGAGCCAGTGCAATGATAGTCTATCTGCTGTGGTGTGATCTTTCTTCTTTAAGTTCTTGACAAGCCTGACCGCATTATTCTGGATCACTTGGCAGCTAGATAAGTCCTTAGAAGAGGCCCCCAACAACAGAGCGTTACCATAATCAAGCCGTGATAGAATAATGGCTCTCGCTATCGTGGCCATATTACCTTCATTAAGGAACGGCTTGATAGCTTTCATTAATCTCAGGTAATACGCTGTGTTCTTTTGCAGGTAGCTGGTCTGGGCATGGGAGTCGACCGCAGAGTTGACCATCATACCCAGTGTTTTCACTGTAGGAGCCACCAGAATGGTGGCATTTTTGATTAGAAAAGAATTGTACTCAGGCCCCAAATTTGCCAGCTGGCGGCTGGAACCGAACATCATCAATTCGGTTTTTGAGTCATTCAGGCACATCCAGTTTGCCTGCATCCAGTCGTCTATTGTCATGTAAATCCTGGCGATCAGTTCACTGTCCATAGCGTGGTGTCTGCCCCCCAGTTCCAATATGAGTTGGGTATCATCCGCGTAATTCGTGAACGACACACCTGCTTCCACCAATAAGCTACACAAAGTGAGCATGTATATATTAAATAGCATGGGAGATAAACTAGCACCTTGGGGAACTCCAAAAAGGATGTCACAGGGATCAGAAAAACAGTTACCCCAGTGGACTCTGGCTTGGCGGTTAGATAGAAATGACAAAAGCCAGTCCAGGGCTCCTTCAGAGCACCCCACGTTTTCTCTAAGTGCCTTGATGAGTAGATGATGGTCCACTAGATCGAAAGGTTCCTTCCTTGTTGAAAGGGTCACTTCCTTGTTGTAACGTCTGCTGTTGTTGTATGCCCTGCTGTTCTTGTGAGGTCCTAAGTTGTGCCTGTTCATTCCATGCTGGTGTTCCTGGCCTGACCCTACATGTACGTGACATGTGTCCTAATAATCCACAACTCCAACACACGGGTGGTTCCCTGCTTTGCCATGGGAAGCTCCCTGTGTTGTCCTGGTATGCTGGTTGCCCTGTGGGGTAGGAATTTCTAAGTCCTCCCACCTGCTGTTGGGCATTATATCCGTATCCTCTCCCTCTCATAAATCCTCCTCTCCCCCTATTATAACTATAATACCCAGCTCCTTGCATTGGGTACCCTCCTCCCATGTTTGGTGCGTGTAATTGCAGTGGCGGGGCTTGTTGTGTTATAGTCTGTGGAGGTGCTATTTGAGCAGGATCTTGTGCAGCCACTACTTGTGTGGGGCTTTGGGCCATTGGTGTGGGCGTGGTTATTAGTGCCCCTTCCATTGTGTATTTAGTAAGTTTTTTCTGTACTAGTTTAGCCTCTTCTGTTTTCCTGTCCTCTTCCTTTTGTTTCATTTTTCCTTGCCATGTCCTGCAGTGATGTACTATAGTCAGTTGTATTTCTGGCCATGGTTTTGCTTCCATTCCCACTACTTTCTTTAGTTGTTTCTGAACTCCTTCTGGGAGCCCTTGTACTAGTATATGATAAAATATGGCTGGTGTTTTGTCCCATTGTTCTCTAGTTTCCATGCGCCACTTCTCTTGTATATCCTGGATATAATCAACAAGATCCTCATTTTCACGCATCTTACGGGAAGTAATTGCTCCTATGTCTGATGTGTCTGGGTACTGTACTCTCAATGCCTGCCATAGCGCATGTCTGCAGTTTGCAAATGGTGCCCCATCATGCGATGTGTTTGTTATTGTTACCCCATGGAATCCCGCTCTCTTCCAAATGTCATCCGCTCTATCCCCTAATATTGATATTAACAGGCCCTTTACATCTCCTACTGCTAGTTTCTGTCCTGCGGTGTGTTTTTCCATTTCATATATCCACTTACCCGCACCTCCACTTAGTGATGGGAGCCTACATTTTATATTTTCTTTATCCGTGTGCTTCCAAGGGACGTACTGTGGTCTAACCCCTCCTCTCTCCAACAGTGGCATTAAGTTGTGTCTTGTGTCACCCTTTACGTTCCATAATATCGAGTCCTCACACCCCTCCTCTTCTTCCGGTTCCTTTACCTCTTCAATTCCGTCCTTATTACCCCTGCTCCTAACTCCTTCTCCATCCTTTCCCCTTTCGTCATTTCCTGTATTTAATGTGGGCGTGTTTATTTGTCTGTCTTGCCTGCGACTAGGGAGGTCTCTAAGCCGACATGCATAGGGTGTCAGTTCGTCCATGAAGGGCGCAAGCTTTATTCTGCGCAGCGAGCGTGCGGTGGTTGATCATGTAGGGTGTGATGGGGGAGGGCGTGATGGAGATGGGGATGGTGTGGTTTCATGGGTTTGTCTTTCCACTAGTCCTTCCACTCCCTCCTCACTTCTCTCCAGGTCCTCCCTTCTCCTACTGATCCATGGCGAGTCTATGTTTGTTCGAGTGAGGTATAGCTTATCTAAGCTTTCCCTTTCACTCTTTCTTCCTTCTCTCTTCACTCCTTCTTCCTCACTGCAAAAATCATTCATAAATGGCACCCCCCACTCTGCTTTTTTCCCTTTTATTGTTACTGTTTCTAAGTCTATTAGGTCTATTTCTCCTTTTCCTTTGTTACCAACTGCTCCTCCTAGTGCTGATGTTGTTGCTACTTCTCTACTTCTATATACATCCCCGCATCTTTCACTCTCCCTACTCCTCCCTTCTCTTTCCCCTTCACTTCTCTCCTCCATCTCCCTACTATTTTCCTCCCTTTTCCTTTTCAATTCCTCCATCATTTCGTTGCTCATCTGTTCCAATATTCTTTCATCCTCTTTCTTCCTTTCCCATTTCACTCTTTCTCTGTCTACTATACTTTGTATTACTTTCCCCTCTTCGTATTTCTTAGCTGTCTCTGATAGTACCCTCCTCTTCCATATTGCCATTTCCTTTTCTTTTTCTTCTTCTTCCTTCTTCTTCTCTCTCAGCACTACTCTTGATACCCTGTCTGCTGCTGCTTTTACCCTTTCAGCTTCTCTCCTTTGCTCCTCATTTAGTTCCCTTAATTTTTCCAATTCGTTCTTACCTTCTTTCCTTTTCCTCACTCTCTCTTTTTCCTCCCTCTCAAGCTGTTTCATCAATTCATTCTGCTCAACCCTTAGCTTTGCTAATCTTCCCTCCAAAATCTCTTCCTTTTGCCGTAATAACTCCTCCCCCCTCATTTCACTCTCTCTTGCACTATCCTCGTCTGTTCTCTTTACTACCTCCCTTTCTTCTCCAGTTAGTGAACCTCGTAATTTTAATAATATCTGTGCAGCTACCCACTCATCATTTCCTATCTCAACAGTCTGCTCTTCTCCAATCCTCCCCTCCCCCATTGGCATCTTCCTATGAGCCACATATGGTGGAGGGCTGTATGCCGGGTTCGAGTATCCTTCAGCCGCCCTTAATTGTCCTTCTATTTCTCCTAATTCTCTTAAAGGGTACAACCCTCCTCCCTCTGTTTTCACTCCCGGTGTTATGGGTATCTCGTTGTTCGGTTCCTTTTTTATGTCGTCTGATTTATCAATTTTTTCTCCTCCCTCTCCTCCGTTCCCCGTGTTTTTTGTGCTTTCACGCCCCTTTTTTCCATCCTCTCCTTCTTTCTTAATCTCCTTCCCTTCCGGTGGTTCCCCCATAGTGAACATTCCATTTGGTCCTGGTCTGGACCCCTGGAACATCCTCCATAAGTTAAACACCTCCACATGGTTTGCCAACTTCTTCCCCTTGTATGTATTGTGCAGATGGTTTAGTAGTGAATGTTGGGCATATGGATCGAAACTACCATTAGGCGGCCATGGTGTTAACATTTTGTTATCCGTCCCCTGGGTCCACTCTATGCTGTACTTAATCAATTTCTCCCTATGGGGTGGCAGTGTGGTGCATATGTGTTGTAGTGGTGTAGTGAGGGTGTTCCCCCACCCTCCCGACCCTGTCCCGTATGACATAGTGACGCTCCAGTTGTTACCCTTCCCTTCACTAGTAGTTTACAATATACAACCTTATATTGTTTACCTGGCCCCGCAAGTATGGGGACTTACGACAATCCTTTATGTATGGTTTTACATTTGTCTATTCCCTTCTATTATTACACCCTTACGGCCCCCTGCGGCCGAAGCGCACGCAGCCCCCTGCGGCTGCGTACCCTTTACGACGTTCTTATACAGTCGTCCTGTTTCCCCGTTCTCCTCCCCCTTTTACACTTGCCGTGGCCGGCGTTCTCCGTGCGCAGCCACGCCCCTCTCCCCTTCTCCTTTTCCCGATCCACTCATTTATCGTTTATCTCCGTGTCCGCTCCCTTATCATATTTCTCTTCCCCACCACTCCCAAAACCAAAATTCCTTGTGTTCGCGATATCCTATTAAATCCCTACTGGTGACGTCACCGATCTCTTCGAGCTACTGGTACAATTTATTATGTACTTTAAGTTCAAAATACACTTGCAATCTACCCCCGCTAACCCTACACCAACCCTACAGCTGTCTTCCTGTCACTCCTGGAACAAGGTAATCAAATCAATAATATAATCAGACTGCGCACGCTGCGTCGCCTCGCGTGTGATACGCCCCTCAACGGGAGGGCTTAACCAGCCAATTATCTTCCGTATTGGGCAACTAGGCAACTAGCCACCGCCTACAGGGAATCGTCATCTACCTATCGAGTTTCTTGCTCGAACAATAGGGATCCTCGTCTACTCATTGATCAATAAATGCCAAATCGTAGGAAACCACACACCCCCACCCTTACACGTAGTCGCGACTTAGGCCAATCAGTGCCTTACGAGCGGCCGCACGTGATGTTTTCGTGCTCCGCCCCCCCTCTTTCGCGTGACGTAGCCGACTGCTCTCGCACTCATTTCGCTACCATTCATTCCATTGGCAACACTAAGTTGTTAGACCTTCGCCGTTCATCTGTACAACACCTCCCTCCTCCCTTATTTACTTCATCCCTCCTCCCTCACAATTTCGCATTGCTTGTTGTGCGTGTCATGCTCACCAAGTTCTCTCGATGCAGGGCCGCTCGACTGCGTGCACCCCTCCAAGCGGCTCGCCACCTCCCCTCGTCTGGACCACGTCTGGACACTCGCCAACCGCGGGCGGGATACTTCTCAACCGGCTCCCGAGGGCCAATATCCGGATTGCGCTGACCGGTCTTCTCGCAGCTCCGCGATGGTCCTGTAGTCCTCAGAAGGGGGCAACGGCAGAGGGGGCCGCGCCGCCGGGCCTCCTCGCAACGGAAGTGCCTGGACAAAGTGAAAAATAAAAGTCGATCTTAAACAGATCTCAGCAGTGCCTCCAACTTGTCGGGGGGAAAATTCTGCCGGGGTCGGCCGGGCCGTCCGCAGACCTCCAGGCAGGGAGGCCCCAACTCCTCCCGTGTATCCCAGATGAGATAGAGTATGAGACACACACAAGGAGCAAGGTGACTCTGCTGTTTATTAAACAAAACGGCAGGGATGGGTCAAGGAGCGTACGCGTCCGTCCTGACACACACACAATCGTGGGGCTCGCAGGCCCTTTTTACTGTATTATGACGCGCTACTTGCGTCACTTCAGAAAGTTAACAAAAAACCTATCGCCACTCTCAATTGGTTGCTCGAGTGGTAGGGTTAGTATAGCACACATATAGAGAACAATGTTAGTGGACAAAGGGTAGTCAGGTGATATATCTGGGTCGTCCCTACAATTAGATACATGAGAATTGTTACATGAAGACTCCTGAGGATTGGTTAATATTACTGTCGTCAGTGATAAGAGCCCCATGTTCTGATTGGTGCGCCCGTGAGCCTCCCAGCCTGGGACCACCGCCGTTCCCAGCTCTCGGTGTACCTGCAATTTGCAACAATGTTTCATTATGGGTACGTGCAGACAATGTGAGGATTTATTCATAGCTGGAAGGCTGACCGCTCCCACTGTCGCAGATGTCCATTGCCTTTCAAGTGTATCTGCCTGTGTCTCGTTAGCGAGGGATCCAGACGCCTCTTTTCTCCTGGGTTTGGCACCTCGTCAGGTTCGGCTTGGTCACGTGGGGAGGGACCGTGTTTGAGGCAGAATTCTGCACAATTAATATTGCTTTTCCACTGTGTGTCTGGTTTAAGTTGCAGGTGTGACCTTAACGTTGGTGCGCGGAGTGCGAGGTTGCAACATCGTGCCTTTGATGCTTTGTTCTTAGAATGTGGGTTTGCAACATTGCGACCTTGGCTGGTTGTTTCACCGGGCCCATTCTGCAAGATCAGCAACTAGACTCTTGCTTTGTTAATGTCCACGGGAGCTCTTGTTTGAGGCCTACTTGGGCCTGGTGCATAGGTGCTTTAGGTTATAATAGCATATAGTTCCATGACCAGTATCGTGTCTTCATTATACTTCTTATGGTGGTAACTGGTTTCAAGAGAAGCGTGAGCAAGCTTTGTAGATGAGTTCATGACGCGACTTGCGTTTCTGCATTCTGAAAGCCTATGTAAAAATAATAAAGATGCACGTCCGTGAATATGCCTGTCGCCTACGTCATAGCACTGAGTATATTCTTCGTGTAGATCGGTGTGGGAATGTCCAGTGTGTATATTTGTGCAGATGTGCTATCCGTTGGCTATGTCGTCATGGCATCTCTAACGACGTATAGTTTTAGTCCAGTTGATCCATGCCGCAGGCATCGGCATGGGCGGGGCGGGCTGCTGTGCAGGCAGATGGACACATCCGTATGTTCCTGTACCAGGGTATCTGGTCGTCTGGTAGATGGGCAAACTCTTCTCGTGGCGGGTGCTTGGGCCGTGAACCTTTAGGCCAAGCTCGAGAGGTGAAGGACGGGAGCCTGGTCTTCCATTCTCCCACTTCACCCCTACCTGCACTTATCAAACACCTGTTGTCTGCACTTAACCCCGGACTGCCACTTGCTGGCCACACTTATTTTCCGATGTTTTGATCCTATTTCCTGTACTTCCTCCTCCTCCTCTTGCCCTGGCACTTTTCCCTTCCCTCTCCCCTGCACTTGCGCGACCTCAATTTCACTAGGCCTAGTAACATTGTTATCTTCATCCTCCCTTTGTTTACCCACCCTTGCCTCATCACTCATTGAAACACTTGTGTATAGGTGCACTATAAATGTCATATGATATCATATCATTACATTCACTGCAATTGGAGCTATGTCTTCCAAATTCCCAGTTGTTGTTGTTCCCCATTAAGGAGTCATACAGGGTTCCATGGTGGAGTGAAAGAATTACCGCCAGTGGTATATCCGCCAGGGATAGTAGCACCATTCTACTGGAGGAAACAGTGTATGCTTGAGTTATTTCCTCCTATTTACCTCCTTACATATATGTAATATAGCTGAGCAGTAAAAGCAGAAGTAATTATTTTACAGACATGTTGACCTCTATCTTCATACGTGCAATGCGGCCCTTAAAATGTCCCTGTTTGGTTCTCTGTCTCACTGGTAAACAGTCTCTTACTGTTATATGTTTGTACCATCATAACGCCTATAGCACTGGCTCATTATGAACTACTCAAGGCCCAGTAAGAATGTTGTTTACTGCATTAACCCCTTGTTCCCTCCCTTGCCCTGAAGCGCGTTGAAGCACTTGTTGTGTACAAGCGCTATACAAATGACCAATACAAAATAACACTGACGGCTCAATCACTAACAACACTGATAATGCAACCCTGCTGCCCCTGCCCTGGCCAGCAACCACAGTTCAATGCCCAACACCAGTAATGGCCCAACAATTACCCACACTGACAGCCCACACTGAGCCCAGACTGACAGCCCAATACCCACAATAATAATGACTTAACCTCTCAGAACACTGACTCTAATTCTCCACAACAGCGGCAGCTCGGCCACAACAAAACTGACTGTCGGTTTCAACACAACACAAGCAGCCAGTCACCTGAACGCTGACAACCGAATACCCACAGTAAAAATCACTGAATCAAGCCTGCCACAAAACTATCAACCAGTTGCCAACAAAACGGAGTATCCAAAATAAGCAGTCCCCCACAAAATTGACTAAACACACCTCACAAGACCAGTGGTCCTCCAATGGCCCACTGCAGTGACAGCCAAATGTCATATCTCAAAGCAAGTGGTGCCACATAGAAGTGCTACAAGGCAACTCACACAACTGGAAACACAATTCCCCACCACAAGAGGAACGCAAAACACAATCATTTTCAAAGCATAATGCCCACACAAAACCAAGTGACAAATTCTCCACACCAATGAAATAGCAATCCACTTCAACATTGATGGGCCAATCCTCCTTAAAAATGAGAGACAACTGCAAACATAAAAACAAGGTCCAAATAAACATTTAGTCCACTCTAAAAGCCCATTCTTTGTAGTAAACATTGATAGCTCAATCTCGCAAACCAACACCACCGTCCAAAGCCCACAAAATTGGCAGCCGAAACGCCCACAATGCTGCCATTCCAATCCCACTCCGAGCTCAATCACACACCAGGACTGATGGGCTAGTCCCCAGACCTTTGGCAGGACAATTCCTCAGGACACTGCCAGCCTGATACTCTACAAAGCCCAATCCTCACCAAACTAACAGTGCAATCCCCACTACAGTAACAATGAAAACCTCACCAGACTGACAATGCAATGCCACCACCCTAATCGTGCATCACCATCACAGTGTCAGTACAGCCCCCGCCAGGTGAAAGGTGCAATCCCTTAACACCCCCAGTAGTTAATTACGCGGACAGCCCAAACCGCTACAATACTGTACTGACAATGCAATGCCACCTCTATAATCGTGCATCACCAACACAGCGTCAGTACAGCCCCCGCCAGGTGAAAGGTGCAATCCCTTAACACCCCCAGTAGTTAATTACGCGGACAGCCCAAACCCCTACAATACTGTACTGACAATGCAATGCCACCTCTATAATCGTGCATCACCAACACAGCGTCAGTACAGCCCCCGCCAGGTGAAAGGTGCAATCCCTTAACACCCCCAGTAGTTAATTACGCGGACAGCCCAAACCCCTACAATACTGTACTGACAATGCAATGCCACCTCTATAATCGTGCATCACCAACACAGCGTCAATACAGCCCCTGCCAGGCGAAGGGTGCAATGTCTTAACCGTCGGGCTTTCAGAATGTGCTGGTCTTGGATTGCCAAACACCGGCCTGCAGTACTGTACTGACAGGCCAATGCCACTAAATACTCAAAATGCCATCCACGACAACACCACTATCCCATTTCCACACTCCGCCCAAAGGCCAATACTCCATCATTATGCCAGACGGTTCCCCAACCAACACTGGCAGTAAACACCCCAAATCAATGACAAGGAAAATCCGACAAAATACAACAGTCACCCCCAAACCCAATCACCCACAACACTGTACGTCCATACCCCCAAAACTTCAACAACGCAGTACCCCTCAATACTGATGGTCCAAATCCCCACAGCACTGACAGACCAAACTCTCCACATTTGGAGGACAGACACAAACCCCACAGCACCACAATCCTGTCCAGCAAACATCCTAAACGCAAAGCCCAGTGCTCCATCACAACGCCAGCCCAACTACAACAACACTGAAAGCACATGTTCATTTCTTCTCCCGTGTGTCCTATCAGCTGGCATTACCACGTGCTCATGCCGTTCTCTATCTGCCTACCACTCAGTAAATCAGCACCACCGGCAATACTGTATTCCCACCTTCTCCAATCTGAAAAGAACGTACCTCCATCATCTTCACACGTGGATTCAATTGTCTCACATTCAGCTGTATCCTGTAGCGGTCATCTACACTGCGATAACTCCATCTTTGCGAAGGGCTATGCTACCTTGCCTTTTTCTGTGAACGTTAAGTTTTCATACATTTGCAAATCTTCCCCAGAGATGATGCAGACTCAACACAGTATAAGGGGATGGCGAAAAACAGGGGAAGTACATGATTGCACAAGAGATGGGCCTATGCAAGGGATTATGCTGTCATTGTGGCATCTCGCTCTCTCTAGCTCTCTCTCTCTCTCTCTCTCTGTTCTTGTCTCTCTCTCGGTCTTGCTTTCTCCCTGTGCTCCCTTCGGTCTCCCCATCTCTCCCTCTCTCTCTCTCTCTCTCTCTCCCCGCCTCTCTATCTCTTCCAGTGTCTCTCCCATATACTTATACCCTGTGCTCTCTGGCTCTCTGTTTCTGTCTCCCTCTCTCTTTCTCTCTCTGTCTCTCTCTCATACATTCTCCCTATGTTCCTTGTTGCCGTCTCTCTCTCTTATACTTTCTTCCTGTGCTCCCTTTCTCTCTCTCTCTCCCTGTCTCTCTCTCATACTTTCTTCAGGTGCTCCCGTTCTCTCACTCTCTCTCTCTCTCACTCTCTCTTTCTCTCTCCCTCTCTCTCTCTCTCATACTTCCTGTGCTCCCTTTCTCTCTCTCTCTCTTTCTCTCTCTCCCCCCCTCTCTCTCTCTCTGTCTTGCTTTCTCCCTGTGCTCCCTTTCTGTCTCCGTCACTCTCTCGCTCTGTATGTTCCCGCCTCTCTCACTGTTCCCATCTCTCCGTCTCTCTCTCTCATACTTTCTTCCTGTGCTCTCTTTTCCTGTCTCTCTCTATTTCTTGCTTTCTCCCTGTGCTCCCTTTCTCTCTCCCTCTTTCTCTATCTCACTCGTTGTCTCTCTAGCTCGCTCTCTATCTCTCTTTTTCTCTCTCTCTCTCACTATGTCCCTGTCTCTCTCTCTCTCTCTTTCTAGATTTCTCCCTGTGCTCCCTTTCTGCCCTTTCTGTCTCTCTCTGTTTCCATCTCTCTCTCTCCCCTCCTCTCTGTCTCTCTCTCTGGAGTTCTTGCTTTCTCCCTGTGCTCCCTTTCTATCGCTGTTCCCGTCTCTCTCTCTCTCTCTCCCCTCATACTTTCTTCCTGTGATCTCTGTTTCCCCCTCTCTCTGTCTCTCTCTCTGTCTCTCTCTCTCTATCTTTCTCGTTATTGCTTTCTCACTGTTATCCCTTTCTCTCTCTCTCTCACTCTTTCGTTCTCTCTAGCTCACTCTCTATTTTGTTATGTTTATTGATTACAAAAATACAAAAAATAAGAAAACATTATCACAGAAAAGTTTTACAAATTTAAAATTAACCATTTCCACAATTTCCACATCTTCCTTTCTCATACCTTTTTTGTTAACAGTTTCTTAATTCTTTTGAGCCCATAAAAAGAAAAAACAAGAGATGAGTTCATATATTCTTATCTGTATGTCGAGTCTTCTCATCCGTATGTCTAGTCTTTCCTTCAACTGGATCTATTTGCTCAGTTTTTCTCAAGATCGCTTCAATCATTTTCAGCATCTCTATATATTCTGTTATTTGTTCACCTGTTAGAACTCTGTTCCACCAGTTTTGATCTAAATCAACACACTTCAGTTGCTGTTTTTTTTGTAGATATGTAGTTCGTAGATGTCTCAGTATAGGGCACTTCATCACCCAGTGTGGTAGAGTTTCTACCAATTCAGCATCTCCACAAAAGCGACATCTTGCGTTCTCCTGGGTTATCATCTTTCTCTCTAAAGCAATTTCCTTAGTTGGCAGGATATTCAGTCTCACACAAATCAACAAGTCTCGATAATGGAACGAGGGAAACTTTTTCAAATAATTTGGAATGTTGTTAAGGCCCCTTTTCTCTAATTCTTTTGCAGGTCTTAGACAATCGCTTTCATTGACTGTCCTAATCCAGTCATTGTCCTTTATTTGCCTTTTGATCTTCATAGGATTACTAATTAGCTCTTCTTTGCTTAAATTCTGATCATCCATAAATAGCCGAGATTTTTGAATACCAATTTTGAAGTTTTTTCTTTTCCTTGTTTGTCTTGAAGAATATCTAGCGGTGAGCTCACACCTTGAAGTAATGTTTTTCTATATAAAGCAATAGATTTCCACAGTACCATACTTTCTAAGGACTGAAGCTCACTCTCTATCTCTCCTTCTGTGTCTCTCTCTCTTTCTTGCTTTCTCCCTGTGCTCCCTTTCTGTCTCCCCCTCTCTCTCTACCCTTCTCTCCCTCCCTCTGTCTCTCCCCGTCTCTCTTTCTCGTCTACTATCTCTCTCTCTACCACTCTCTCTCTCGCCCTGTCTCTCTCTCATACTTTCTTCCTGTACTCTCTGTTCCCATCTCTCTCTCTCTCTGTCTCTCTCCCCCTCATACTTTCTTCCTGTGATCTCTGCCCCTCTCTCTCTCTGTCTCTTTCTCTCTCTCTCTCATTCTTGCTTTCTCCTTGTGCTCACATCTCTCTCCCTCTTTCTCTCTCTCCCTCTTTCTCTCGCTCACTCTTTCTCTCTCTCTAGCTCGCTCTCTATCTCCTTTTCTCTCTCTCTCACCCTGTCCCTGTCTCTCTCTCTCTCTTTCTTTCTTGATTTCTCCCTGTGCTTCCTTTCTGTCTCTCCCTCCCCCTCTCTCTCTCTCATACTTTCTTTTTCTGCTCTCTGTCCCTGTCTCTCTCTCTGTGTCTTTCTTTCTCCCTGTGCTCTCTGTCTGTCTGTCTGTCTGTCTCTCTCTCTCTGGAGTTCTTGCTTTCTCACTGTGCTCCCTTTCTCTCTCTTGATAAAATGGCTAGCACATCTGGTATTCTAGGATGGACATAGATCATGATTTCGGCAGAATTGTGTAATTGGACACGTTGAAAGGCGAAGCTGGGTTCTAAGCATGCACAGGACCCAACGCACAGACTTCCCAGGGAAAAGGAAGTGCTAAGGTATGCATAAGTGGCTGGAAAGATGGTTCAAAGAGTTAAGGGCACACAATTGATATCTGAGTGTGTGTATGAGACTTACCATCACAGGTTTGAATTCTGACAGGCCAGACTAAGCCTTTCATCCTTCTGAGTTCTATAAACGGAGAGCCCTTCATTGGAGGCATAATAAAACCTGCTATATAAAAGTAGCATTAATATAACATCACTGACATTTTTATGAGGCAATTGCTCAAATAAGGTTGCACTTGTCTATGCCTGAGAAGTGCTGTCAGCAAGCAACCAACACATATTCCTTTTCCAAAATTCTACCTGCTACATGGAACTATCTTGAAAATCGCATCGTCTTGGGAGGATAGTTCAGTGGCAACATGCTCGCCTTGGAAGCAAAATGACACTGAGCACCACAGGTTCGATCCCCGGGTCCACGCTTAGAAACCTCTGGGTATTAAGCGTGTTATAAATAACCTATCATATCATATATCACCAACCTGCTCAGGCGACTGAAAACCACTTGCTTCACTATTCACCCAATGACAGTGAGCAAAAAAGAAAAACAAACCAATTATTTGTCCTTCTTCCATGGTTCATTGACAGGGGAAAACCAACACTGACTTACCTATTTCTAACTTTCAAAGTGATAAGAGTGATTCATTTAGGAAAACCAATCCAAACTCATCAAGGGCTGGTGGATGAAATCGTATCTGGTGTGGAACAAATTTGAGCTCTTGGCCTTTAGGCATGAAGTCCAGCCCTCCATCAACTGCTCAAGCTGCTCCTCTAGGGTTGGTCAATGTTTCTCCAGAGCACGGATCCCGTTGCATTGATATCCCATCTCAAATGTGCTCTCCATCTGTTTGACTCTACATTGAGTTTGTGGTCTTGTAAATTGACTGTTTATTTAGATTTGTTTTTAAATGGCGGTCCCCCACACCTCTCCTAAGCCTAACCCTAACCCACCACTACCCTCATACTACCCTACACACACACACACACACACACACACACACACACACACACACACACAGATATATCAAAAACGATATAGAAAGTTGGCTTACAAGAATCAAAATACAAGACCACAAACTAAATGTGGTCGATTTAATCACTGTAAATGCTCAACGCGCGTGAGAATAAGTCAGCATATTTAATAAAAGAGGTCACGCTGTGGATCTATTGGGTCTTGAAGGGAATTGGTGTGGGGGTAGACTCTGGTTTTCTGCAAGGATCCTCATAGTTCCATTAGCTACTTTACATACATAAGGATTCCCCAAACTTGTGGTAGCCCCTCTACTGAGTATTGACACGGCCAAATAACCTATCCTCTGGAATAGTTACCACTCAGAGAAGGGTCTACAACCATTGTTACCTTTCACAGAAAAGAAATGTTGATTTGCTTATTCGTCTGCCCAGAAGGACACCAAAATGCTAGTCAATTTCCCTCCAAGCAGGAGTACCAATAACACACCCAAGCACATGTTACTGGCTTGTGGGACTTCATCGGGGAGATGAAGCTGTGTCTCCCATGACACCAATAAGGGGTCGCCATCTAGATCCATCTAACTTAAGGTGAAACCCCAAGAGTACTACATTTGCCAAACGTGTGGAAGCCTCTCTAGTGAGAAATAGCAATGCTGCATAACTTGTTCACTTACCCTGATTCACAGCTATAGGGTGTCATGTAAATACCAACAATAACAGCTAGTACTGACCAATGCAACACCTTGGAAAACTACTTCCATGACAATGAAGAAAGGCTGGACAGGAGGTGAATGCAGTTCAACCACAAGAAGGCAGGCGTCTTATTGCATGGTCCAGCTTACCTCGTGGAGCGACATAATATCACCAACGTATCTACACGCAAGCATGCTCTATTCAGGTTACAATAAATGTCTCATGGTTTATCTCAAATCACTTCTAAAACTTTGCACCGGACAAGTTTATCAATGGAGTTCAGATAAACTGTCACAAGCAACCTCATAAACTCACGTTAGGTCATGTCAAGTGTAGCAGTACAGAGTAAAAAGAAATCCACAAATATAAAAAATAACTAGGCAAGAAATGAAGAAGCCAAAACAATATGAGTTTTCTATTTAGTAATTAAATATAAAATTCATCAAAACAAAAAGAAAAACAGAATTTGCCAGAAGCATGATGGTTTAGAGCATCTGAAAGGGCAGAGGAGGTTTGGATGGGTGCTTCTTGGGTAACATTGAAAGTATACCCTCATGGACAGAAATAGGCAAGTAGACGAAATGTCCTTGGTTGGAAAAAACAAGTAAAGTAATACATGTCCTTTTTGAAAACTTTTTATTTTGTTATAGTATTGTATAGTTAACACAGTCAACTTGTTAAATACTTTCTTACAATTTGAAAGCAAAACATTTCAACATCAAAGACCAACTATGCAGACAACAAAGCAATCAATACATTCAATGCGAGCAACGATAATGTTAGTTTGTTTCCATATTCAGCCAAATACAAAATTCCAGATTCATTAGTACATCCTTTACGACCCAAACTGAATACAAGCGTCAATCCTACGGATTATTCTAAACTCGGAAGCATGATAACAATCCTTTTCCAAAATGTGGTTCAATGAATAATACAGGCTTCATGTTTGCCACCCATGAAGGATTTCCAGAGGCTCTGAGGAGTATTTCAGCTCCATACCTGCAGCTCATAATGATGCCTGGAGTCGTACGTTTAGTAGCGAGGGACAGACAGTCAATAGGTGTGGAACGGACTTCAGGCCATCCTCCCCACAAAGGCTTCAAAGTCTCAGGAGGATAGCTCAGGGGCAAGATGCTCGCCTTGGAAGCAAGACAATGCGCAGCAACAGGTTCGATCCGCGGCGCGGAGGAACAGAGGTTCGATCCACGGGTCCACGCTTAGAAACCTCTGGGTTTTAAGCACTTTATAAACAACCAATTATATATTATATATACCATCTCTCTGAATATTTGACCATGCACCAGTGATTTCAAGCATCCTCGCACAGTTACATTTAAGTTTCAAATACTCCCAAATTAAAGTGTTGGCCTAAAAATTACTGATGTAACTTGGTATATCCTCTTGTTCGCTAATGTATCTATAGAACAAAGCAGAATTAGATTTGGTGGCTAAATTCACTGTCAATATATCCTTGCTCTGTTGGTAAAGATATCCTTTCATAGTTGACCTAAAGTGATGAAGTGGCAGGAGGGCAGCATGCGTTGGGATCATATTAAGCCATGAAGCAGCTAGGAGCTTGATCTGCACAGTGGAATTACCAGACATAAAACTCTCCCTAGAACGCAAAGTATCGAACATCAACTGATTTAGTGAGTTGACCAGAGCGTTCACCAGCTTCCAATATGTAATCAAACATTTCATAGCCACCAACATCGGATTAATGTTGAATTTCAGATAAATAATAAAATAATAATAATAATAATAAAGTGTCTCAATGATAACATAGGAAGATAATCTCAACAGGCTCTTCAAGGTAGAATGTTCCCATATTGCTACTTCGGAAACTTCCTCAAAGCCCAAACCTCTGCACCATACAACATGATAGGTAAAATCTTACCTTGGAACAGCTTAATCAAAAAAACTTCCAAATAGCCAACTCCCTTTTAAACAAAGGAGCACATTTTTGTTTGATCCAGGTGAGATGCCCCCAAGGTTTTGAGTCTAGGAAAATCCACAAATATTTGTATTTGGAGGCAACCTCAATTTCTTCCCCCTCCAAAGTCCATTTTAGTCTCTTCCGTTTCGTATGTTTAGGACTAAAGACCATGTTGTGCCTCATTATGAGTATGCCGGTCCGGTAACAATTCTGCAGGCTGAGCGGCACCCGCTCGCAGACCTTGACGGATGCACCAGCACTGTTGCACACAGTGCCGGTGCATCCGTCCTCACCATTCCCATTGAGTCCTATGGGGCTCGAATGGGAATGGGGGTCATTTTTTCCAGCGCCTCTCTATGGTGAATTACCGGGACCGCCGGGGCTGTAATGCCCCATTTCCAGGCACCGGGAAAAAATTACCCTGGCGGCAGTTGGGCCGTTTTTACCGGCACGGCCACCGCCAGGGTCGTAATGAGGCCCATTGACTTTTAAAAAGTTGATAGTACAATAAGAACACACAAGACTCAAGGCCCCCTTTAGGCCCTAGGTGTAAGATCTAACAAGGCCAGGTCATCTTCCTAGGCCAGCCCCTACAGAGGGATGGCACCCAATTTAAGAGGGATGATGTGAGGATCTGTAATGGTACCGCCCGAGTCAGATAAATATAGATTGAACAATATAGGTGCAAGAATGCAACCTTGCTTGAGCCCACTGTTAGTAGTCATCCATCTGGACATTGCACCATGTTAGTCCAAATGGACCTTGACTCTAAGTTTGCTCGTGTAAGAGAATGATCATTTTTAGTAGGAGTTGGCCTAAAGGCATTTTCCAGCTTTGCAACTTCATCCACAGCCTTTCCCTGTGGACAGTTTCGAACACTGCGCTAACATTTATAAAGGCCATATACATTGGGATTGTCCGAATCAACCATGCCTGCTGTAACCTTGTAACCAAAGCAAGACCGTTGATGGTAGTGTAGTAACCCTTCCTAAACCCTGTTTGATTAAATGGAACAATGATCTTGGACTCAATCCATTGTTTCATCTCTGAAAGAAGCATCCTGGCGAATACTTTAGCCGGGCATCTAGCATCGACAGAAGCCTATAATTTTATGGGTCTTTGCAGCAACCTTTTTAAAAAAAAAACAAGAACAATGATACTGTCTCTCCAGGAAGATGGAATGCACTGCATTGCACTGATCCAACGAAACACCCAATGGAGTGCAACTGCCCATATGTTGAGATTAGTTTTAATTATATTGTTGCAAAAGCCATCAGGGCCACAAGCTCGGTAAGACTTACTACCCGAGATTAAGTTAGCAATATCGATTGGGCCCATAATAGATTCAACGTGTAAAGAGTTAGATCAATCCTCTGGCTCTCAGAGGCACCCCCACGCCGCCTTCCCCAGTGTTTGGTGGATATGAGTGGCCCAATCATTCTCGGAGACACCATTAACATCAGTACCATGGGAGTTGTTTCCATGAATGGTTCTCCAGAACTCATTAGCATTATTAGTTAGGGATGAGTATACCAAGTTTTGGAACAGGCTACATTGAACATGTGCCAGTTTAACCTTTACTGTAAGTCTTTTACCAGGGAGGCATTAACTTCTGGGTTGAGCTGTAATTTAGTTAATCTACAAAGTTCTCTGCATACTGCACTTTTCTTTCCATGGATGATCTTATCTTGGGAGGATAGCTTAGGCGCAACATGCAGCAAGACGACACGGAGCAACACAGGTTCGATCCCCGGGTCAGCGCTTAGAAAGCTCTGGGTATTAAACGTGTTATAAATACCTAGAAGGTGATGTATCTTCCTAGGGCCACTTCCTACTCTAGCTCGTCCACCATGGGCGGGCAAGATACTGGATGTTATGCTCTCTATACATGTCTCATATTTCACCATAGCCAAGCGAACATTATCAATGGTCACATGAGACTCAATACTCTCACTCTCTTATGCAGTTTTTGATTTTTTCATTTGGTAATTTATTTTACTATTCACCTTCCTTTCTATCTAAAATGTGTTTATTATCAGCGCCTCAATTTCCTCAATTTCACCATAGGGTAGTATTGCCCGGATGTTACCACATTAAGCCAAGATATCATATTAAAGGGTTATCTGTAAACTTCTTGGAAAATTACTAATGCTCTGAACATGACTCTGCAATTGTTAGCCATCCCTAAGAGGTGCAAATGCCCTTTTGGGTACAGAGGCGGACTTCAGCAGTTTTGATCAAGCTTGATCAAGAGGTCCCTACCTAGCAAGTTCACTGGGGTATGTTTTGAAAATAATAACTGTAGCTCCTGTGTCTAACATAAAGGACAATGTTTTACTACCTATCCTCACACCTACTTGGGATTCCTCTTGCGGGTAAAAGTGACTGACAGGACTGTGCACATCAGGGCTCTCTGTGGGATGTCCCATTGGGGATAGGTGTTCAACCCCAGGAGTGGAAAAATGCTCCCTCCTAGTACACTCGATCTGGTGTAATGGGTTACCATATCCTGTGGCAGGGGGTTCTTGCCCCAGGACTGAGATAGGGGCTGTATGGCTTGCTGCTGTATATACGCCAGTGCAGGATGGACCTGGGTTCTGCATTTGCTGGTGCGGAGGTGTTTGATACTGATACAGTGGTGGTTGTCCAGGGATAGGTGCTTGTGGGGCTCCTGGGCCAATTGGGGGCATCATCTTGGATGGCAGATGGTAGGTAAGTGCATATGTGGACACACTAGGATAAATGCAGGGATCATAAGAATATTCTGGTCTGCTCCTACAATCTTGCACAAAATGTCCTGTCCTGCCACAGGTCCAACATGGTCACGGACCCCCAAACCTCAGCCTCATTCCCTTGAATCCACCTCCTTGACCTCCCAGGATACCTCTGGTTCCCCTGTGATAACCGCCCCCATCCCTGCTATTGTCTGAGTACCCTTGGTAACCCTCTGTCCTTCCTGGTGACTGCCTTGTGTCTCGCTGCCCCTCAGGGGACCTGGTAATCAGTGGTCATTCTATACTTAACATTGCCAACTTCTTCTGAACTAACTTCACTCCAGCCTTCTGTGCCAGCTCCGCTGTTTCCTTTTCCTGCTCCTGCCTTTATCTGCAAAGATGCACTATTACTGCTTGAATCTCAGCCCATCCCTTCGATCCCTACTACTTTATCTAAATCCTTTCGAACATCTTTGGTGTCCCTTCCCTTACATATGATAAAATATCGCTATATTCTTGTATCCACCCTTCACATATCTTGAATCTGGTTTATATACAATGCAGGGTCTTCATCTAACTTCATGGTACGGGCATAATCAAATTGATGTCTGGTGTATATGTGTATGCTGACCTTAATGCATTCCATACTCACATTCAACAGTCATTAAACTGTGCTCCATCATGACTGTCATTATCTATGTACCCCTAAATAAACTGTATTCCTCCAAATGTCATCTGTCTGTTCTCCTAGAAGCGTAGCAAATACACTTTTAATGTCCCCCACTGCCAATATAATTCCTGCAGTCCGTTATTCTAATGCATATATCCATTTACCTGCCCCCACTGTGAGTGAGGGTAATGCCTTCATTACATTGTTTCTGTCCATGTGTGGTCAGGGTATGTTTTGTGCCCTTCCATGTCCCTTGTATAGTAACAGAAGCTGATTTCCCACCTGTTTAGCCTGTGCAGTTCTCTCTTGCATTTTGCAACAGCCATTCGACTGGGTCGTGCTCTAAGCCTTGGTTCCCATAGGCTCTCTACCCATGGTCTCAGTACTTGTGGTATCTCATCCTCCTGATTCTCCCCTAGCTCCCCCTCTGACACCCACTCATCTTCCTCCTCTGTGACCTCTGTGTCTCCAGCCGTTCAAGTTGAGTCATAATCTATGCTGACAGCATTTGATGGATCATCTAAATGCCCCCCAGTATTGGGGTTATCTTTGCATGCCTCTACTTGCATGTCCTTAATCACTCTACTATTGATTTGATACAGTTCACCACCACATGCCATAACCTCAATGTGCCAATGCCCCAGGGCCCAACCGGCCACCCTGGTATCAATATATATATGTACACGCAGAACCTCCCTGCTGTAACCCACGGCAGCCCACAATCCACTCCGGAAGTAACCAGGGGAAGATCCCCTACGAACACACATATAGCGACACAAAACAAACAAATGACAGAAAGTGAACATGGCACCCAAGAACCACAGAGCACCCATGAACGCACCAAACCCAAGTCAAGGCGCAAAAGTTCAGCGCTTAACCCCCACACCCTCATGACTGTGGCAAAAGAAAATATAAAAACAATAATACAATAATAATGTAGCCCCAGTCCATATGGCCACCCTCCTCTGCCATGCAATGAGAATAATACTTAACAGTGAAAGCAGCCCAATGCAAATATGAACCCGCAACCCCGGACCCATGCCCAACCACAATGTGGATCAATACCCTAAACACAGTGCTGGTCATTGGGCCGGCTCTCGGTGGATCTGAGATCCGGCACCAGATATGGAGCCGGATCTCGGGATCCGGCCAGAGTCAGCCGCCCAAGCCCATGAACGTGCTGGAATACTTAAAGAACAAAAAAAAGAAAAAAAAAGTGCCTGCAATGACAGCATTGCCTTTTACTGTGGCTTTGGTACTGGTGTCTAGTGCAGAATGCTCGTACACGTACAACTGATTTCTTTCAGTTGTACATGTAGCGAGTCTTGTGCATTACACACCAGTGCCAAAACCGGCGGTAAAAGGCAATGCTGCCGTCTGAGACGCTTTGTTTTCTTTTCTTTTTTTTCTTTTTTTAAGTATTCCAGCATTGCTGGAAGTCCACTACGAGCCCTGCCCCCTCTAGACCATGCCCCCTTGGGCACCGTACCACAAACTCCTCCCCCACCCCGGTCCTTGTGTTGTGGGAACCCCCACCACATTTTTTCCATTTCAACCACTGCCTAAACATATATAGGCCACAACATGGACACAACAACCAGCAATGCACCTTAAAACAGACCTTAACGGCTAACATCAACCCAGGAACTCAACCCCATGACATGCACTATCCCTGAGGCCACTACACTCAGACAACACCCTAAACGGCCTCCCCGACACCTATCATGCTTAGTCCTCATTCCAGCAGAGAACCATCATACGTATGTAAGTGCCCCACAAGTCAGGATCCAGCTGCCGCAATCTCCTCATCACACCGCCACGCTGATTGCAAAGATTATTCTGGCCAGTCCTGCCTTGCTCCGGTTCTACAGCTGCATACCCCTCTTGCCCGAAATGTTCCTCTCGCACTGGTGCCCTTCCACCTTGCCACGACAAGTCCACATCAAGATTCACAATGGCTGCAGATTTCCGGCAGCTCTTTGTGCTCACGCCGCGTTCCCACAGAACATTGCGTTCCAGCAGGACACGCTGGAACGCCGGCCTCCTTCCAGAAACGTCATCATTCTGCTCGCCAACACCGAACAGACAACATAGCCATCAGGCAAAACACCAACTGCCTCGGCCATGTACCTAGTGCCGCTATACTGAGCCACAGGCCACCCAACCACACAACGATCCCAGGTACGTGTGTACGAGTACCTCAGCGGGCTGTGCCGACCTGCTCCTGACTCCGCGGCACTCACAGCACATGCTCCAAACTTCACTGCGGGACCATCCAATTGAAAACAGCGCCAACCGGACACTGAACCCAAAGCTGCACCTCATAGCTACTATGCCCGACAGGACACACCTGGGCCACCGCAGCCCTCTGTAGACCTTGCGCCCACACTACACCACAGATGCAAGTCGGGGAAGCCGCTGCTCCTCTGCAAGTGGGCACAGGAGTATGTGACTCTTCCACTCGCCCAGGGCCCCTCTTCCCCAGCACTACAAATTGACTTCTCCACTCCTGCACTGCCCGATCTGCAGGATCACCACAGCCACAACCTCTGGCCGTTAGGGAACTGGACTACCTGGATGGACATCACCTCAAGAAGGCAGTGTTCCTCTATGCTGCTCCTTCCCAGCAGAATCCCATCCTCGTCACCAGTGATGTAAACAAAGTCACCTTCTCACACAATGCCAGGAACCAGAAGGTAAGTTTACATGTATGTCTATTCTCTTGTTAAGATATAGAGAAGAAACACTGGTACATGCACCCAGCCCAGCTACTCAGGTCCAACAGACATCCGTGGAACCTGGCTCACAGCACATACATCAACATTCCACCCTCAATGACAACACACCACACTCCAAATTACATCACCAGCCAGCCCACAGATCCAATTACAACATCCTCCCCGGCATCCCGAAGCAGTGAGGGCAGTGATGCAGACCCCATATGCAAATACACTCGATCATTCTCCTTCTCATCCATAAAGTCAACAATTCTGATCTCTTTTCAGTCGACCACTCAGAGTCTGGGGACATGGTGGAAAAAGCACAGAATATGTGATTGATTTAAAATGAGGCCATCATCTGCCCTCAAAATATATTCCAAGATTACACTGTGATCATGAGTATCCGGTCCATGGGACCATTTGGGGTCAGATAAGGTTTTTGTGTTTTTTCTACTCGCACGATGATCTCCAACCTTTCTATGGTCCTATGCATTAGTGGTCAAGGAGTGCTGCTGTCCAGATTTCATGATCATCTTTCCCATAACCTTGGAGACATCAGTTGTATGCACCAACATGCCTGTCACCCTTGCTTGGCCCTCAGCCAGGGTTAAGAAGGGGGTATTGGAGGTATTAGAGTTGTCGGCTAGGTTCCAATTTTTCTTTCTAGTATCCATTTGTCAATTCAGGGACAAATACCACGGCATGGGGCGAGTCCTGAGCACCCTCCAGCTCAGCCTCTTCATAGGTGCTCAGTTGGAGCAGAGGATCCGCCATACTTCCCATCTCGATCAGCTTCTCTAGGTTCGCAAATAAATTTTCTGCATACCAATTGTCACTTCCACTCACAGATATTAACAAACTGTTAGCCTTTCTCTTTTTTTCCCCCGGAGTAGGAAAAGTGCTTAGCAGAAAATGTGGGAGGATTCTCAGGAAGCTGCCCTGTTTTAATTTTGGCATATGTTTACATTTCTTTAGTTGCTCTTTTTTCTTTGTTGGATCTGAAACTTTAGGCTTGACTTTGTTTTGATCAAAGATTGAGAAATTGTTTTTCTTTGCAGAGGTCGGTCGGGGAACAGAGCCACCATTGTTTGAAGTCATACTTACAGACACGGGGGCACTAATCTGCTCAATGCAAGCCCCAGTCTGAGCGGATGAAACATCAACAGGTTGACGGAGTGGAGATAGGACCTCTATCGGCACATTACGAATGTCCCGTGACTCAACAGTTTCACACTCCACTCGGTTTTTGGCCATTTCCCACTATCCGGGTGGGATTCCGTTGATGAACCAACTGCGCCGGATACCTGGGGGTTGCAGATTTGACTCAGTGAAGCTTTCATAGGAATAGCTGTAGGTTTGGGGGTTCTTTGGTGTCCCAGACTTGTGATCCATTGGCCAATATCTGGGAGTTGGACCAAGAAGCGATCTCTAGAACCCCTTCTAGGAAGATTCTTTTGCCCATCCTAGCCGCTTGTGTCAGATCAACAAGAGACTTGAGCATCACTCCCCTCCAGTTCTGTTTATCTGATGCTGCTTTTTTTGATAGCTGCTATAAATGATTACACGTGAATCATTTTTGTGTGCGTTAGCACTATCAGAGTGGTTTGATCTTTATAATTATCACTAAGATTTTCGTAGAGCTTCAGAAATGGGGCCAACGTTAGACAGACAGCTGAAAGAATGCTGGCTTGCAAGTGGGTAATCCATGAGGGCTCACTGTGGTCATACGCTACTGTTTTAACTTGATGTTTTAACTATTGTGCCACTTTTCATGGTTGACATTCTCTAACTTATGGCGAATAGATTAATTTCAAGCAAGAGTCCTTTGATAATTCGTCGCTGTAGTCTTCACTCGAGCTCAGTGGAATCCTGGAGCAGATGCATCTACCCATTTGGTCACTGTCGCAAGGTTGGTCCACCTTAGGTTTATGTGATACAACTGGATGGTTTTGTGCTGCCAGGATCGGGAGAGCATGCAGCACTTGACGGTGCACTATCGTATTTGAAGAGCTGGTTTTCAGCATATTTCTTTTCCTACGGGTAAGATGATGCAACCATTCTCCGTTGGGTAGTACAATGCCACAAATGATGTGCCTTTATAGAATCCACATGGTGACTATTCTTGAACCAAGTTGAGATCTGGTGGAGAAGTTCAAATGACTGAAGTAAACATAGCAACCAATACAGCCAAAGAAAATGTAGAGAGTTAAGGGGGTCCATGATGCGATGCCCGCCTAGAGAATTGTGTGGCAGGACATTAAATTCTACGAATAGCGTAGATTGACTTAATGAATCTAGGGGCTTTTATGAGATTGATACTCAACTGACATATGAATCTTTAATATCCAATATATTTGTTATTTGTTTGTACCGCAGATGAAGACACCTATCGTGGTGACATTCAGTCGAAATATTACTCTCCGGTGAACCAAGACCAACGCTACTAAGTGGATAATGACACTTGCAGTGATGTTTCTTGCAATTGAATAACGTTTGCAAATTGTTGTGTCCTTTTTTTTAAGAGTGCAATTGCTAACATTAACACACACCCCTGATGAATTTCTCAAACTAACTAGCAGGGAAAGAAACATGTTGGGCAGCATGAACACAGATATGAAAGAATGAGGATGTGTGTGTAGTTTTTATGGATGTGTTTTTGAGAATGAGTGCAGAAGTTTGAATAAACTGCATCAACACTAGTGCTGATGTTTGAAGTTAAATGAGTATACAGCACTAGACACAAAGTAGGGGTTACTGAAACATAATTCCTTCCCTTTATGTATTGTTGTGTGTTTTTGTGTTTTTTCTCTCACCGTTTGAAATTGATTGTATCTTATAAGGAAACAGGCTTATGTATTTTGTATGCTTTATGCTTCTCAGAATCCTTTAACATTGCTACCAATTATTAAAATAATGTTTTTTCGTAATGTATACCTATACTAGTATTTAATGTGATGGTACAGTGCTGCATGCTTTGTCTTCGCTTGAAAGGCTGCAAACTTTAGCAAACCACAGGCATTTGTTGTATGCAAAAGTGAAGGTTAAAAACTTTGTTGAAGGGTTTGCCTCTTGGTAGCACGTCATTCATACCTCTTTTTTTTTGCCACTTCAATTTACCTACATCCACCACTGATTGTGTTCTTCTTTTGAAGATGTGGGCCACCCTATTAGCAGGTTACAGACCAGGTGAAGATGTTAGAGAAGCTGAAGCCTTAGAAGCAACCCGGTCTGTCTCGGGCCGCGCTTGTTTGAGAGGCTGCCCAGTCACCCCTGCAGTAACGGGGGCTCCAACTCTTGCCCCCTCCCACAACCCTTCTGCCTCGCTGTGCACCTACTCTGAGGCTGCCATTAGTAGATCATTAGAGCCATGCCTGAGGCCAGGGGGGAGTGGCGGGCATGCTCACGGGGAGAGCGACAAGTCAATCAAATTACGAGCACATTATTAGGCAAGTCATTAGACACATCAAGGGGGTTACCTTGAAAGACAGGTGTGCCCACCAGGTGATCACCAGCCAGAGCACCACCCATTACTTGGCTCGAAGAATCGCTGTGATCAGCCATCTGGAGGAGATGTGCTTGCAAAGGGTGTGCTGGTGGCAGTCAAGCTACTGCTGGGTTTCCATATCACCAGGCATCAGATCCGCTCCCCCTCAGCTAGCACTCAGCCAACAATCTGAGAAAATCTGCTTCAGTGGTGGCTGTTTTAAAGGATTTGGTACTTCGCCCAATAGGTCACAAAAAACAGGTAAGACAGATTCAAGGCGCTGCTTCTCAGCACAGCTCATCCCCGGCATTGCCAAAACTCAGCCAAAACTCTGCGATGCTCTGTGTCGGGGTGGCTGTTTTAAAGGATTTGGTACTCTGCCAAGCAGGTAACAAAAACAGGGAGGTCAGAGTCAAGGTGCAGCTCCTCAGCACAGCTCAGCTCCGGCAGGGCCAAGACTCAGCCAACACTCCGCCTATTGACTATTCTTCTTATAATTAAGAATCCAGTGGAAAGGACCCACCCTCTGGAACCAAGGGATTCCTCCTCAGAGACAATGTTTGTTGGAAATACACTTATTTCAGTTGTGAGCACTTCTTAGCCAATTGAAAATATTTTCCTTACACATTATTATTTGTTTAAAGTACGAGGGTCAGGATAGGACATTTTGGACACAAGGACAGTTTTTCAGTTATTGCCATCCTGTCACAGACAAATCATTGGTTTAGATTTATAGGGAGGGAAACCCCCATGTAGCATAGGGTCAGATAGGCATTTTCCCAACCCCTTTTGTTTTAATAAATATCTTTGGTACAAACATGACAACCTTGTGTCTGGCTCTCATGTCTGACCCCTCACAGCCAGGACATCCCTGGTGATTCTTGTAGGATTCCTAATAGATTTCTAGGGGTTTCTTGCTGGAGCACTAGGACATCCCGAGTGACTCATATGGGATTCCTAATGGATTCTTGGGGTTTGCTTGCAAGGAGGCTAAGACATCCCTAGTGATTATTATGGGATTCCTAATAGATTCCTAGGGTCTTCTTGTAGGAATTCTAAGAAATACATATTGATCCTTATGAGATTCGGAATGGATTCCTAGGTTTTTCCTTGCTAGAATGCTAGGACATCCCCAATGATTCTTATGGTATTCCTAATGGATTCCTAGGGTTTTTCTTGCTGGAAGGCTAGGGCATACCTAGCCCAACACCTTTTCTTTTAATACATATCTTTGGTACAAACATGACAACCTTGTGTACAGCTGTCATTTCTGACCCCTCAGAGCTAGGGCATCCCTGGTGATTCTTATAGGATTCCTAATGGATGATTTCTAGGGTTCCTTTGCAGGAAGGCTAGAACATACCTAGTGATTCTTATAAGATTCCTAAAGGATTCCTAAGGTTTTCTCTGGCAGTAAGACTATGACATCCCTAGTGATTCTTATAGGATTCCCAATGGATTCCTAGGGGTTTCTTGCAAGAAAGCTAGGACATCCCTAGTGATTCTTATGGGATTCCTAATGGATTCCTAGGGCTTGAACGAAAGATGGCCAGGATATCCCTAGTGATTCATATGGGGTTCCTAATGGATTCCTAGGGTCTTCTTGTAGGAAAGCTAGGAAATCCGTGTTGATTCTTATGAGATTCCTGAATGGATTCCTAGGTTTTTTCTTGCTGGAATGCTAGGACATCCCTCTTGATTCTTATGGGATTCCTTATGGATTCATAGGTTTTTTCTTGCAGGAAAGCTAGGACTTACCTAGTAATTCATATGTGATTGCTAATGGATTCCTATGGAGTTCTTGCAAGAAGACTAGAATATCCCTAGTGATTCTTAGGGGATTCCTAATGAATTCCTCGGGTTTGCTTGCAAGATGGCCAGGACATCCCTAGTGATTCTCCTGGGATTTCTTATAGATTCCAGGGTCTTCTTGAGGGAAAGCTAGGAAATCCCTACTGATTCTTATGAGATTCCTGAATGGATTCCTAGGTTTTTTCCTGCTGGAATGCTAGGACACTCCTATTGATTCTTATGAGATTCTTAATGGATTCATAGGTTTTCTATTGCTGGAAGGCTAGGGCATACCTAGCCCAACCTTTTTTCTTTTACTACAAATCTTTAGTACAAACATGACAACCTTGTGTCCGGCTGTCATTTCTGACCCCTCACAGCTACAACATCCCTGGTGATTCTTATTGGATTCCTAATGGATTTCTAAGGGTTTCTTGCAGGAAGGCTAGAACATACATAGTGATTCTTATAAGATTCCTAATGGATTGCAAGGGTTGTTTCTGGCATTAAGGCTAGGCCATCCCTAGTGATTCTTATGGGATTCCTAATGGATTCCTAGGGGTTTCTTGCAAGAAGGCTAGGACATCCCTAGTGATCCTTATGGGATTCCTAACAGATTCCTAGGGTATGCTTGCAAGATGGCCAGGACATCCCTAGTGATTCTTATAGGATTCCTAATGGATCACTGGTGTCTTCTAGCAGGAACGCTAGAACAACCCTATTGATTCTTTTGAGATTCTTAATGGCTTCCTGTGTTTTTTTTCTTTCTGGAAGGCTAGGATATCCTTATTGATTTTTGTGGGATTCCTATTGATTTCCTGGATGTTTTCATGCTGGAAGGCTAGGACATACCTAGTGATTCTTACAGGGTTCCTAATGGATTCCTAGGGTTTTCTTGCATGAGTGCCAGGACATACCTAGTGATTCTTATGGTATTCCTAGAGTTTTCTTGCAGTAAGGCTAGGCAATCCCCAGAGATTCTTATGGAAGTTCTAATGGATTCCTAGGGTTTTCTTGCAAGAAGCCTAGGACATCCCTAGTGACTGTTATGGGAATTATTATGGATTCATATGGTATTCTTGCGGGAAGACTAGGACATCTATAGTGATTCTTATAGGATTTATTTATTTTATTTATTTATTTTATTTGTGCATGTATAGCAGCGGATAAAGCCCTGCGGCATCTAGGCACTAGTTACAGTTACATGACGTATACATGATACATAGATAAAATATGGTTGCCAGTTACATAAATACAGGACGGTAAGGTGAGGTACATGCTTGAGATATAAGAGTATGAGGAAGCGTCTTTAAGGCATGTCTGGATTGCTAGGATCTCATAAAGGCATGGTAAGCATGTGAGATCAAACAGCATACATATGGGAAACAGTGGCATAGTGTGTCGTAAGCACACTCTGGGAAAGCCACACCCAGAAGGCTGCGGGCTATGTCGGACGTGAGGTAAGTGCATATAAGGAACAGTGGCACAGTGGGTCAGATGCATACTCCATTTTCACATTAAGGCATGGTAATCACACTTGCTGGATTCACAATAAGGTATGGGAAGCGTGTGAGATCAAACAGCATACATATGAGGAAAAGTGGCAGAGTGGGTCATAAGCACACTCTGGGAAAGCTACACCACAAGGCTGGGGGCTGAGTCGGTAGTACGATGCAAAGGCAAACATTTGCGGCTAGTGGTAGGCATTGGGAGCCTTACCTTTGTCATGGAATGCTGGGCGTGAGAGCCATGAAATGAAGCATGCGTGTATGTGAGTTTGGGTAATAATCCTAATGGATTCCTAGGGTTTTGTTGCAGGAAGGCTAGGACAAACATAGTGATTCTAATTGGATTCCTAAGGGAATCCTAGGTTTTTTCTGCCGGAGTGCCAGAATATTCCTCGTGAGTCTTACATGATTCCTGGGGTTTTCTTGCAGGATGGCTAGGACATCCCTAGTGAGTTTTATGGAATTCCTAGGGTTTTCTTGCAGGAAGACTATGTCATCCCCAGTGATTCTTATGAGATTCCCAACAGATTCCTAGGGGTTTCTTGTAGGAAGGCTAGAACACACCTAGTGATTCTTATGAGATTCCTACCAGATTCCTAGGGGGTGTTGTAAGAAGGCTTGGACATCCCAAGAGATTATTATGGGATTTCTAACAGATTCCTCTGTTTTTTTGTAAGAAGGCTAGGACATCCCTAGTGATTCTTGTGGGATTTCTAACAGATTCCTAGGGTTATTTTTGAAAGAAGGCTGTGTCATCCCTAATGATTCTTATGGGATTCCTACTGAATTCTTAAGGTTTTCTTGCAGGAAGTCTAGGACATCCGTAGTGATTGTTATGGGATTCCGAGGGATTTCTTGCATGAGTGCCATGACATCCCTGGTGATTCTTGTAGGACTCATAGGGTTTTCTTGCAGGGAGGCTAGGACCTCCCTAATGATTCTTATAGGGTTCCTAATGGATTTCAATGGTTTTATTGCAGGAAGGATAGGACCTCTCCAACAATTCTTATGGGATTCCTAATTTATTCCTAGGGTTTTTGTGCAGGTATTCTAGGGTATCTGGAGTGATTCTTATGGGATTCATAGTGTTTTCTTGCTGGAAGACTAGGGCATCCCCAATTATTCTTATTTCTTATGGGATTCCTAGGTTATATGAAAGCCCTCTATGTTTTTCATTGTGATTTCTATAGGCTTGTTAGTACCTTACAATACAGAAGGCTATGTTAGCTAAGCCTAGATTCTAACCCTCATCCGCACGTTGAACACAGATTCCCGTTCTGAAAATGCTCACGGGAGGGTCTATCTGACAGCTTGGGTTTGGAAGGCACCTTATAGGGCTTCTAGCAGAGTTTATAGAAAGTCAGCGAAGAGTACAATTAAGTGTGATTAAGTTGTATATTAGGAACATTCACAACACTATGAAAGGACATGAACATCAGCAAAAAGCTCTATGTAAAAAGCAAGGTATTGCTATATATCCTTAATGTTCTGTAGGATATAGGCTTACACAAATCATATAGGGTTCATATTTGTTTTTCCATAGAAAGCCCATAGTATGATGTCACACAAGCACATACCAGAATTCATCTCAGTTCTGTTTTGAGCAGCCCAACAAGTGTCAATGCACAGATCCTGATAGGGTCTAACCAGTAGGGCAAACCTTGCTGGCCACACGCCTGCTTCTAAAGTCATTAGAGGCTTGGACTGGAGATGAAGGCTGTAAAGACTGAAGGAGGGTATCTGTACTTCTGCTGCCCACTATATGGTTGGGGTAGAGGCATAGATCACTCCATCCAAGTTTCTCTATATGGTAGTATGGATGGGCAACCAAAGTCTGAGACTCTCAGTAGGTGATGCAGGAAGGTTCTTAGGTACAGTGAATCTCCAAGCCCCCACAAAGGAATGTCCACACACTCTGTTATATGCGAACACAGTTATTGTATATAAAATTAAGGTTCAAGTAAATATATACATATAAATAGCACATCTTGCACTTTAGGCAGAACTAGCTGGTAAATACATACACATATATATTGTACCACATATACTTTAGACTCAATTTAAAATGCACCAACTACTGACAGTTATTAAAGAGGCATAAAGATCATGAAGCATTGGATAAGAGCATAGACATTACTGTAGAAAGGCACATCAGATTCAAACATAGGTAGTATACGTTCTTTAGACTCAAATAAGTGATCCTGTGTGAGGGTCCCTCCACCTAGTCAACCTGTAAGGGAAATGTTAAGGTGTACTTTATCTTGTATATTACGCCCAGTCCAAATATTTGTAATACTAGTCTGCTTTGTTTCCTAGAGGTCTGAATAACCCAATATACCTGGGATGCCATAGGAGAACAGGATCCACAGCGCATCTGGGACCCCTGGCAGATGTCTGAGGCTGGAAGATGCTCTTCCTCAGCACAGTACCTTGGGTGCCTTGGCAGACGAAGTGGTGCAGTTTCTTGGTTTTATTAGATGTGACCCTGGAAGGATGGACCCCCCTTGGGAGAAGGAGTCACTGGGATGTCGCTGACAAGAATGAGAAAGGAACAAAGCAGTGTTGCAAAGGCAGCAGTTCAGACGATCATGGTGGTCTCAGTTGGTGTGTCGCTTCTCTGGCTGTTGATGTCCCACGGAGGTGAAACTTGCTATGAACCTAAACAAGGCTTGGACAAAGAAAGTAAGACCCTTGGTGGCCGTTGGCGACATTCAGTGGTGACATGTGCAGTGGCAGAAGTAGGTGTCAGGTTTCAGAATCACGCAGTTTACTGCTGTTCGGTTCTTCGGTGCTGCAGCCGCAGCACGGACCTCGGGATAGCTTCTGTCAACCTGGAGATGAACACTGGACTGGACTGCGGACCTCCACCAAGTCTGGACCCTCAGGAAGTCATCTTTACATTTTGGTGGTGGTAAACCCACCGGCGGACACTCCACTCTAGGCAGCAACCTTGGATCTTCTCTGGCATGGAAAAGTGGTCAGATGTGGCAGGGATGCCCCTTCAAGGATTCTTCAATCAAGTGGAAAGTTGGCAGCTCTGGGATTCAGGGAGCACAAATCCAGGTAGGGGTGGACTGGCCTATAGGCAACTCTGGAGATTTCCCAGTAGGCCTCTGCACCCTGGGCCTCTTTCGTGTAGTATTTGCAAATTTCCACATAGGAAAAGGGGTGGGATTGCTGGAAATGTGTAATATGGGGCCACGTTGAAAGTGGTTTCCAGGGTCTCCTTTGGTTCCCGGACCACCCCTGATTCCAGGGTACCCCCTCTTCCGGGCAGTAGATAGCAGCTTGGCTTCCATCAGTCACAAACTCTCATCCATACCCTGGGCAATACAGTTGTACTTCTTTGGATCAATATGTCCAGGCACACCTCTTCTGGGCTCACAAAGACCTCTTCTCCGGATGGCAGGCACAGAGGACTGGCTTCCAGGGTTCTTCCGATGACGAGCAGCAGTTGCACGATGGTCCCTTATAGCTTGTCAAGAGGTTGCCTATCCAGGCCCTCTTTTGGATCAGTCCTTGGATGGGCACAGCAGCTTTCCGATTTGATGAAGAGTTGCAGCAGCAGACTTCTTTCTCCAGCTGTGCTCCAGGGAACAGCTTCTTCTTACTTCAGCTTCCTGCTTCAGCTTCGATTTCCGTTTCTGAACATGGAGGTGACTGTGGGAGCCACTGATATACAAAACACTCCCCATTCACTCAGGCTGAGCTAACCTCAGCCAGCCAATCATTCACAAGTGCATTCATGCAGGCAGCACCCAATCAGGCATTCAGGCCATTCACCCAAAACCAGACACCCAAAACAGAATGTGGATTACAGGCTACTCCCCAACCTTTAAGAGCACTAGATGGATTCATACCAGTTACAGTCAGGACTGGCCCAGGCATTGTGTCACACAACCAAAACCAGACATCCACAACACAGAATGTATATTGACTCCTCTCTCCATTCATACAGGCTCCACCCAAGGGTGAGACTTCAGTACACAGTCCCTGGGAAGGCTCTAGCCAGTCTAGCATTGATTTCCCCCAGGACAACAGACGGTTCTTCTACCCAACATCCAATCAGGGGAAGGGAACAGAGCCAGGGCTTCTCAGGACTTTGAGAAAACAAGGGGTATAGGCAAAGGAAACCAGGAGGCCACAGTGGCCATCTTGCCTTTGTTCAGGAATCCATTGATTCCTATTGCAGGGCCTGGGTATCCCATAAATGGAGGACACAAAAAGCCACTGCCAGGTCAGCATGTAGCTGCCGCCAGCCCATATCCTGTTCTGTGAACAACACACAGGTGCCAAAAACACACAAGGGATGCAAGGGTGTACCCCCACCCATGGGTGCCATAAGGGTATTCCCCTGGGAGTTTTTCACCAAAAGGTAAATTTAAGAGAAGCACTGCCAGGGGTCCAGGCTGGACCCTCATGGCAGGAAACATAAGGAAAACACACACAGAGAAGTGGCAGGACAAGGACTAGGTAGCCCTGTCCCTCCAAACGGCATTTCCAGCATCACAAAGGCATTGGTCATGGACATTGTTATAATTGCAGCAAACGATACTCCTCAAATAGGGATAGTATTCAGTGGTCCCACCTTCTATTTAGAAGCAAGGCCGATCTGTAGTAAATGAGTCCTTTGAAGTATATTTAAACCTGACCTGTGTCTGATTACTAAGCCCAAAGCTGCTCCAGTTACAGTCTGAGGCCTTGTGCATTTTTACAGAAGAAACAAAAGGTACTCTGTAGTGCACACGCACACATACATGAGTTGTGAAAGCCAAGTACACATATAAATATTGGAAGCCCTGCATTAGAGTTGGAGCATCCCTGGCATATGTATGTGTATGTGTGTGTGTGTTTGTGTGTGTGTGTGGTGTTGTGTGTGTGGTTCTGTATGTGTGTTTTATGTGTTTAGTTTTGTATGTGTTACTGTGTGTGTGTGTGTGTGGTGTTTTGTTTGTATTTGTGTTTGCATGGCCTACATGTGTCAGTCTGCGTGGTTAGGCATGTGTGTGTGGTTGTGTGTGTGTGGTGTGTGTCTGTGTGGCTTTGTGTGTATGTGGTTGTGTGTGTGATTTTGTGTGTGGATGTGTGTCTGTGGTTTTGTGTGCATGGTTTTCTGAGTGCGCACACCTCCTCTCAATCTGTCCACAAAAGCAAGGCCAGAATGCCTGAGTGCATGGTTTGTTCATACAAACCATAAGCACAGTAATCTGTTTCCAACCCCATGAGTGAGGACCCATTACCAATGTGCAGCCACTACGGCAGCAGACATGCTTTATTGTAACAAAAGGGCCATTAACCATGTTCTGAAATACCAAAAAGTGCCCCCTGCACCTTAAATGGCACAGATCGGTGTTAGCTCTGGAGCTCATTTTGAAATCCAACAATCTGTAAATAAGGAAGAAAGACTATGGAAAGTAATGCTGTCTTTATAATAGCAGAGGTTTGCTTTGATCGGGCTCGGCATGTGGGATGGTGTAGCATTACTGGCCTGAGCACGCTCAGTACCAAAGAAGAGATGAATACAAGTTCAGGGCTCAGAGAGCAACTCCCAAGAAGTACTTCCAGGTCAGGCATTGTGAAACCGGAAGGCCAGGCCGCATATCTTGGCCCTGGAGAGGTTAATTTTACACTGAGTTGCGCCTCTTGGTGCCTTGTTTGCTGCTTTGTGTCAATTCCTGATATGTCATTACGGAAATACGCTTTACTACATATTTTTATTTAATGGTGGGAGCAAAGACGGCACCCACTCTGTCGCCGAGTGCACTACAGCACAGTGAAAGTTTGACGCACAAGGGGGAAGGGAGTAGAACTTAACTGTCAACACCGGTCGCAGTTGAGAGGAACTCTCTTGGGACCAAAGACAAGACTTTTAATAAGGCCTTCATTTCGCAGTTCTATCACAGCCCAACACCTTTCACCAGCTATGAATCCCCTAGACACACTTCCAGCCTGTCCAGAATCCCAGGAAAAACCCACTTTCCCTGTTGTTAAAGTCTCCCGGTAACTTGAAGGCTTAGTACAAATCAAACCACAAAGAAAACAGAAGTAAGCCATGAAGTTTTCATGAGCTGAACTGTGAACTTTCTTGAAAAACCTTAGCAATTGTTGACTGCCTGCAGGATAAATACACTTGGCCTCCTTCCTTGCAGCCAGGCTCTGAGCATGCCCTGGGCTGCAATCCCACATTGAAGTTCCGGAGCTCCTGCTTTGCTGAAGCTGCTCGAATCCTTTACCCAAGTGTTCTGAGTAGACAAGTGCGTGGGGAATTCATCAAAGGCAACGTCCGCCCTTTATGCATCTCCTCTAATTGAGAGGGTGAATCAAAGATTTCTATTTTAATAAGAAGATTCTCAGCCTGCCCTGACCGTAGCAAGTCCCAAGGGAGTTACCATGTCATCCATGCGACGAGTTGACTCTCCTGAGCCCACAACCAAACACAGAGTGATGCCGCTAACAAACTATTAAGAGCTGCGCTATCATGTAGATTTGTAACACAAAAACCTATGGTTTACTCAATAGCCCTTCACATGGAAAAGGCATTGTCTGATTGCACCCGTGTGGCACACCTAGGCTAATCGAAAGGCCTAGACATCAGGCAATACCCACTGGCAACAACCTATGTTTGCAGCCTTTGGATAATCTCTGCTCGCCTCTAAGCCCACCGTCTCTGCCGGACTCTCTCTCGCTGCATATAGCCCCTTTCTTACCCCCAGGACTGCTTCCTCACGCCCCCATAATCTCCACTAAGCTTACTTCGCTCCATGACCCACACCTGTCTTGCTCGCTGCTCTCTACTTGACCACAGTTCCCTTCGCCATTTCCACACCAGCCATCTTGGAATGTTTGCAACATTTTTTTTTTACATTGCTAATGGCTTTAGCTCTCTAGACGCGATATCCATCAAGTAATAAAAGGTTACTATCAGCACTGCGGACATAATGCAGGGTGGCATAGCACCCGACGTGTGGGATTTAACAGGCGGTAGCGACACCTGGTACCACGTTAAAGGCCCTGGCTTCGTTCAGAAGCCTTAACTGGTATGCAGTGATAAAATCGCGGCAAAAATGTCTCCTGAACAAAAAATTGCAGCAAAAATGCTGTGGTTTGACCCGTTGAAGGTGTACCCCATTACACCATTTCAGGGGAGCAGGGGTTGCAGGGGTGTCCCCTGATCCCCTTAAATGGTATAATGGATCTGGGGGTCGCGGGGGTGTCCCACGCATCCTTTACATGGATTGCGGCAGCAAAACCACTGCCTTTTTGACGCAAAATGTTGTGTTCACAGCCATTTTTGCCACGATTTTAACACATGGAACTTGCTTCAGGGCCAATCAAGGAGCTCTTCTTAAACTTACCCAGGCCCGGAGACGTCTCTCTGAGCCCTGGTTTACAGAACAATTGAAAGCTGCATGCCTCAAAGTGAGGCAGGCAGAGCGCAAATGGCAATGAGCCCACAGCCCTTTAGAGAAAGCAACTTTTCTGCAGCTCACTGGAGCATGCCATCAAGATATTTGGTTTGCCAAACAAACTTTCTTTACTCAAAAGGTTGAGCGGGCTCTCAACCAGTCCAAAGAACTTTACTCTGTAGAAAAATCATTTCCTTCCACTACTCGTTTTTCCCCTGAGGTTCTTCCCTCCAAGGCTTTATGTGATTCCCTTTCGGATGTCTTCCATACCAAGGTAGCTGATATTTGGAATAATATCTCTTCCAACAAGGGACGTAGGGTTATCTCTCCCCCACGAAAGTTATAGGTTCTCCTACAGAGGCCTGGACTTGGTTCCCTGCATTCTCTGAGGGTGAGGTCCTGCAGACAGTTGACCGGCTTAAATCGGCTGTTCCCTCGGACCCTATTCCTCTGGCCACCCTTAAAGTAATCACACCTTGCATGATTCCTTTTGTTACTGAAGCAGTGAATGTGTCTTGCCAGACAGGCTCGATTCCAGCCAAACTGAAACAGGCGACCGTCATCCCTCTTCTGAAGAAGCCCTCCCTAGATCCCTCTGTGTTGGCTAACTTTTGGCCTATCTCGCTTCTCCCTTTTTTATGTGAAATTTATTGAATCTCTTGTAGCCCCACTTCTTTCTTCCTTCTTGGAAACGTTTACATTCTTTGACTCGTTTCAATCTGAATTCCGGCCAGGGGGGGACACCGAGAGTGTCCTGGTGTCTTCCAGAGCCCTTCGCTCATCCGTCTCCAACTCCCTCAGGGTCAGCCGCCTCTCGAAGCAACGAGCTGGGGGTAGATCTCTCTCCGCGGCAGGGGCCTCCCTCTGGAACAGCCTTCCTGCCTCCCTGAAACTTGAGGAGAACCATCTACGGTTCCAGAAGCACCTCAAAACCTTCCTCTTTGCTTCTGCTTTCTCTCTCCCTCTCCACCTGCTAATTCTTTGCTGAATCTGCACCGAATCTGCAACTGGGCCACTCTTGCCGACCTCGGTCCTGGGCCCAGCCACTCTCCACTTGCACTGCCTCCCTGGCAACCCCTGCACTGCGGGACTGTCTCTGTATCCCTACAGCCCCCGTTCCCAGCAATTGTCTGCACTTACCTTGCACTTGCCACCAGCTGGCCCTATTTATTTTATTCTACTTTTATTCTACTTACCTTGTACTGCACTTCCCCCCTCCGCTCCCCTCGCACTTTCTCCCTTCCCCCTACCCCTGCACTTGCGCAATCTGAATGACACCTGGCCTAGTAGGATCGTTGTCTGTCTTCCCCTGTTCCCCCCTCCCTGCCTCGTCGCGCCTTGAAACACTTGAAACCCTTGTGTATAGGCGCGTTACAAATGCCATATCATATCATATCATATCTGTGGCCGACGATCTGACCATGCTGGTGGACCAGGGCGGAGTAGGGGCCTTCATCTTGCTTAATCTGTCAGCGGCATTCGACATGGCCGACCACTCCATCTGGTGCCCTGCCTAGCAGCAGCGGGCCTCTCTGGGTACGTCCTGGCCGAGTTTACTTAATTTCTAACTGAGAGATGTCAGACACGTTCCTTGTCTCCTTTTCTCTCTTCTTCTTGTGCACTATCCTGTGGTGTTCCTCAGGGCTCTGCCCTGTCCGCTATGTTTTCTAACTTCTATGTTCAGCCGCAGGTTCGCCTCATCTGCTTGCAGGGCTTTCGGTGCTACTCCTACACTGACGACACTCAGATCCTGGTCCGATTAGATCTGGACGAGGCCGCGGCATCCTCTCGATTGTGTTATCCTCTGGATTACGCAGTGTCTGTCGGCAGAGAGGCGCCAGGGTGGATGAGTGTGAACTGGCTTAAGTTGAATGGGGACAAGATGGTGATCATTCCTAAAGTCCGACTCTCCCATGTAGGAGGACAGGCTTTCTCCTACGTGGCTGGTAACTTATGGAATGGTCTTCCGCCCGACCTCAGAGGTATGGCCAATCATCTTCAATTTAGGCGTGCCTGGAAAATACTTCTCTTTTAGCTGACGGTGGGGAGGTCACCTCCTTGGGTTCCTCGCTCCAAGATGCCTTTGGGTTAAAGTGCGTGATACAAATACATATAACATAACATAGCACACTGGAAAGCCTACATGGTCTGCTTTTATTGCATAATGAAATGCTTATTCTAAAGTTGTGTATTTTTATTTTCTACATCCCCATTACCACCATGGTGGGACTTTCTTTTGCCTCCACTCTTACTGAAACAATTACAAATAGGTAATTTTGTGTTAGTGAAAAGTCTCGGGCATGTGGGATGGTGTAGCATTACTGGCCTGAGCACGCTCAGTACCAAAGAAGAGATGAATACAAGTTCAGGGCTCAGAGAGCAACTCCCAAGAAGTACTTCCAGGTCAGGCATTGTGAAACCGGAAGGCCAGGCCGCATATCTTGGCCCTGGAGAGGTTAATTTTACACTGAGTTGCGCCTCTTGGTGCCTTGTTTGCTGCTTTGTGTCAATTCCTGATATGTCATTACGGAAATACGCTTTACTACATATTTTTATTTAATGGTGGGAGCAAAGACGGCACCCACTCTGTCGCCGAGTGCACTACAGCACAGTGAAAGTTTGACGCACAAGGGGGAAGGGAGTAGAACTTAACTGTCAACACCGGTCGCAGTTGAGAGGAACTCTCTTGGGACCAAAGACAAGACTTTTAATAAGGCCTTCATTTCGCAGTTCTATCACAGCCCAACACCTTTCACCAGCTATGAATCCCCTAGACACACTTCCAGCCTGTCCAGAATCCCAGGAAAAACCCACTTTCCCTGTTGTTAAAGTCTCCCGGTAACTTGAAGGCTTAGTACAAATCAAACCACAAAGAAAACAGAAGTAAGCCATGAAGTTTTCATGAGCTGAACTGTGAACTTTCTTGAAAAACCTTAGCAATTGTTGACTGCCTGCAGGATAAATACACTTGGCCTCCTTCCTTGCAGCCAGGCTCTGAGCATGCCCTGGGCTGCAATCCCACATTGAAGTTCCGGAGCTCCTGCTTTGCTGAAGCTGCTCGAATCCTTTACCCAAGTGTTCTGAGTAGACAAGTGCGTGGGGAATTCATCAAAGGCAACGTCCGCCCTTTATGCATCTCCTCTAATTGAGAGGGTGAATCAAAGATTTCTATTTTAATAAGAAGATTCTCAGCCTGCCCTGACCGTAGCAAGTCCCAAGGGAGTTACCATGTCATCCATGCGACGAGTTGACTCTCCTGAGCCCACAACCAAACACAGAGTGATGCCGCTAACAAACTATTAAGAGCTGCGCTATCATGTAGATTTGTAACACAAAAACCTATGGTTTACTCAATAGCCCTTCACATGGAAAAGGCATTGTCTGATTGCACCCGTGTGGCACACCTAGGCTAATCGAAAGGCCTAGACATCAGGCAATACCCACTGGCAACAACCTATGTTTGCAGCCTTTGGATAATCTCTGCTCGCCTCTAAGCCCACCGTCTCTGCCGGACTCTCTCTCGCTGCATATAGCCCCTTTCTTACCCCCAGGACTGCTTCCTCACGCCCCCATAATCTCCACTAAGCTTACTTCGCTCCATGACCCACACCTGTCTTGCTCGCTGCTCTCTACTTGACCACAGTTCCCTTCGCCATTTCCACACCAGCCATCTTGGAATGTTTGCAACATTTTTTTTTTACATTGCTAATGGCTTTAGCTCTCTAGACGCGATATCCATCAAGTAATAAAAGGTTACTATCAGCACTGCGGACATAATGCAGGGTGGCATAGCACCCGACGTGTGGGATTTAACAGGCGGTAGCGACACCTGGTACCACGTTAAAGGCCCTGGCTTCGTTCAGAAGCCTTAACTGGTATGCAGTGATAAAATCGCGGCAAAAATGTCTCCTGAACAAAAAATTGCAGCAAAAATGCTGTGGTTTGACCCGTTGAAGGTGTACCCCATTACACCATTTCAGGGGAGCAGGGGTTGCAGGGGTGTCCCCTGATCCCCTTAAATGGTATAATGGATCTGGGGGTCGCGGGGGTGTCCCACGCATCCTTTACATGGATTGCGGCAGCAAAACCACTGCCTTTTTGACGCAAAATGTTGTGTTCACAGCCATTTTTGCCACGATTTTAACACATGGAACTTGCTTCAGGGCCAATCAAGGAGCTCTTCTTAAACTTACCCAGGCCCGGAGACGTCTCTCTGAGCCCTGGTTTACAGAACAATTGAAAGCTGCATGCCTCAAAGTGAGGCAGGCAGAGCGCAAATGGCAATGAGCCCACAGCCCTTTAGAGAAAGCAACTTTTCTGCAGCTCACTGGAGCATGCCATCAAGATATTTGGTTTGCCAAACAAACTTTCTTTACTCAAAAGGTTGAGCGGGCTCTCAACCAGTCCAAAGAACTTTACTCTGTAGAAAAATCATTTCCTTCCACTACTCGTTTTTCCCCTGAGGTTCTTCCCTCCAAGGCTTTATGTGATTCCCTTTCGGATGTCTTCCATACCAAGGTAGCTGATATTTGGAATAATATCTCTTCCAACAAGGGACGTAGGGTTATCTCTCCCCCACGAAAGTTATAGGTTCTCCTACAGAGGCCTGGACTTGGTTCCCTGCATTCTCTGAGGGTGAGGTCCTGCAGACAGTTGACCGGCTTAAATCGGCTGTTCCCTCGGACCCTATTCCTCTGGCCACCCTTAAAGTAATCACACCTTGCATGATTCCTTTTGTTACTGAAGCAGTGAATGTGTCTTGCCAGACAGGCTCGATTCCAGCCAAACTGAAACAGGCGACCGTCATCCCTCTTCTGAAGAAGCCCTCCCTAGATCCCTCTGTGTTGGCTAACTTTTGGCCTATCTCGCTTCTCCCTTTTTTATGTGAAATTTATTGAATCTCTTGTAGCCCCACTTCTTTCTTCCTTCTTGGAAACGTTTACATTCTTTGACTCGTTTCAATCTGAATTCCGGCCAGGGGGGGACACCGAGAGTGTCCTGGTGTCTTCCAGAGCCCTTCGCTCATCCGTCTCCAACTCCCTCAGGGTCAGCCGCCTCTCGAAGCAACGAGCTGGGGGTAGATCTCTCTCCGCGGCAGGGGCCTCCCTCTGGAACAGCCTTCCTGCCTCCCTGAAACTTGAGGAGAACCATCTACGGTTCCAGAAGCACCTCAAAACCTTCCTCTTTGCTTCTGCTTTCTCTCTCCCTCTCCACCTGCTAATTCTTTGCTGAATCTGCACCGAATCTGCAACTGGGCCACTCTTGCCGACCTCGGTCCTGGGCCCAGCCACTCTCCACTTGCACTGCCTCCCTGGCAACCCCTGCACTGCGGGACTGTCTCTGTATCCCTACAGCCCCCGTTCCCAGCAATTGTCTGCACTTACCTTGCACTTGCCACCAGCTGGCCCTATTTATTTTATTCTACTTTTATTCTACTTACCTTGTACTGCACTTCCCCCCTCCGCTCCCCTCGCACTTTCTCCCTTCCCCCTACCCCTGCACTTGCGCAATCTGAATGACACCTGGCCTAGTAGGATCGTTGTCTGTCTTCCCCTGTTCCCCCCTCCCTGCCTCGTCGCGCCTTGAAACACTTGAAACCCTTGTGTATAGGCGCGTTACAAATGCCATATCATATCATATCATATCTGTGGCCGACGATCTGACCATGCTGGTGGACCAGGGCGGAGTAGGGGCCTTCATCTTGCTTAATCTGTCAGCGGCATTCGACATGGCCGACCACTCCATCTGGTGCCCTGCCTAGCAGCAGCGGGCCTCTCTGGGTACGTCCTGGCCGAGTTTACTTAATTTCTAACTGAGAGATGTCAGACACGTTCCTTGTCTCCTTTTCTCTCTTCTTCTTGTGCACTATCCTGTGGTGTTCCTCAGGGCTCTGCCCTGTCCGCTATGTTTTCTAACTTCTATGTTCAGCCGCAGGTTCGCCTCATCTGCTTGCAGGGCTTTCGGTGCTACTCCTACACTGACGACACTCAGATCCTGGTCCGATTAGATCTGGACGAGGCCGCGGCATCCTCTCGATTGTGTTATCCTCTGGATTACGCAGTGTCTGTCGGCAGAGAGGCGCCAGGGTGGATGAGTGTGAACTGGCTTAAGTTGAATGGGGACAAGATGGTGATCATTCCTAAAGTCCGACTCTCCCATGTAGGAGGACAGGCTTTCTCCTACGTGGCTGGTAACTTATGGAATGGTCTTCCGCCCGACCTCAGAGGTATGGCCAATCATCTTCAATTTAGGCGTGCCTGGAAAATACTTCTCTTTTAGCTGACGGTGGGGAGGTCACCTCCTTGGGTTCCTCGCTCCAAGATGCCTTTGGGTTAAAGTGCGTGATACAAATACATATAACATAACATAGCACACTGGAAAGCCTACATGGTCTGCTTTTATTGCATAATGAAATGCTTATTCTAAAGTTGTGTATTTTTATTTTCTACATCCCCATTACCACCATGGTGGGACTTTCTTTTGCCTCCACTCTTACTGAAACAATTACAAATAGGTAATTTTGTGTTAGTGAAAAGTCACCCGCAGCCCCTTTTGCCAATCATAATCTCCCATGTGTATCTGATTGTCTAAAGTGAGATTTCCTAAATATTGTTTATACCTTCGGTAAGATGAAGTCTTAGGTTCTACTCAGGATTGTTGTTGTCTACAAGCTGGTTACTAGTTGAAGGCGTATCCCCTCACTCCCCCAGGGCTGTCACAAGCTCTCACCTGAAGCTAGTCAATAGATTTGAAGAGTCAATTTATCTTACTTAACTGGACTGTCATTTTCCAACAACTCTTAAAAGTTAGTGTAGGTTAGTTTAATTTAAAATGTATAATGCGCTCAAGGCACATAGGCAAAAAGGCGCACAGATAAGACAAAGGGCATCATTCAAACTATGCCGGTCTGGTAACGACGGTGCGGGTAAGCCTACTCTGCGGGCGGGGGCAGTCCCGCCCGCCATGTTCAGACCTGGCAGGCGGAACAACACCCGCCCGCAGAGTTTCATGGAACCATCGGCACCGTTATTAATGGTGCCGGTGCTTCCGTGGTCCCCATTCCCATTGAGTCCTATGATTTACAATTACGTGCGTCTGACTTCCCGGAATGCTGGAGTTGTAATCCCCCGGTATTTCCGGCAAGCCAGGCTCTGGCAAAATGTGCAAGTCTGGCGGCAATCTGCCAGTTTTACCGGCACAGTTACCGCCAGACTTGTGATGAGGCCCAAAGACTGCCTGGAAAACCCACGTGTCGGGTGCTATGCCACCTGGCATTATGTCTGTAGTGCTGATAGTAACCTTTTTTTTACTTTTTGGATATTGCATATAGAGAGATCAAGCCGTTACCAATGTAAAAAAAATATCTGGGGACTAGAAATGTCCAATCACCTGATGCAAGCAAAGGAGCTCCTAATTTGCATGGAACTTGCTTGGGCAAAGTGGTGATATCTGCAACACCCTCGATCACCCGTGTTCACTCTATCGGACCACCAAACACTGTCTCTGCACGTCCCATGCCTATTCGACATTCTGTTCAACTTCTCACTGAAATTTCACAGTTTTGTATTGACCGAATATCCCATGTTCGAACCCTGGCCACAAACCCACCATCTGCTAATTGATTTCTCCTGAACAGACCAGTCCGTAATGGGAAACATATTTGCCCAATGAGCCACCAGTCTTGCCCGTCTTCCTCTTCAGGTGATACATTATCTTGCTGCCCTGCCTCTCTGTTTCACATCCACCATCAATGCTTCACTTTCACAGAGCCTGTTCTTTCTTCCCTGAATTCTTGTCAAATCTTAATTCCCTTGCTGGCAATAATTTGAAACTTTCTTTTGCCTTCCAGCTCAAATCAAATCTAGTTGAAAATAATCTTCACTGGAGTTTCCAATTAATTTGAAGCAAGGGGACAGCTCCGCTACATGTTGTGGATGATCCACTCAGTATTTGGTATTGTAGCGGTGCCGTGCTCCTCATATAATTGTATTATTGAATCTCTCAGTGGCATTCCGGATGGCCGACCCCTACATCTTACTTTTAATCTTGGAATGCTGCCTGGATAATAGCGACAAGCATTTCAAGACTGGGTCTCATTCAAAGTTCAGGGGTAGCCTTGCCGGTAAAACCAGCAGGCTGCCGCCAAACTTGTGAATTTTTCCGGCACCCGCGAATGGGAAATTACCGGGTCATTATGGCCCCACAGGACCCGGTATTGCCCATTCGCCGGTGCTTGAATAAAATGCTCCCCACTCCCAATAGGGCTCAAATGGGAATGGGGAGGTCAGATGCACTGGCACTATTCGTGAATGGTGACGGTGCATGCAACATGCTCTGCTCGCGGGTGCCGGTATGCCCGTCAGGTCAGACCTGGTGGGCGGGGATTGACCCACGAGCAAAACTCGTAGTTTGCCGGGCCGGTAACAACGGTACTGGCAAGCTCACCGGTACTGCTGTTACCGGACCGGCAAATTTATAATGAGGCCCAGTATCCTATTTTTCCTGACCGGCTGATTGCAGTTAATGACGATCAAGTTATCCGTCCCGCTTTCTCGGTTCTCTGTGTTGACCTCTGGGGTTCGGTCCTGTCTCCCACACATCCTTTCAAAATCTCCCACACTTCTTTTCAAAATCTATGTGGGGCTGCTATGAGATTGGTTAGAGAAGAAAAGAATCTCTGGCCATCAATAAACTCATGATACCCAGCTTTATTTAAGGGTATCGACTGCGTCTGATGTTTCGCATCAGACTATCTTTGCAACATTGAGGAGTGGATGGCTGCCTTTCCCTAAAACGTAATCCATCCAAGATGGAGGATGTGCTGTTTGCTTCTTTGACTTCTATGCAACAAAAATAGTAGCAGTTATCTGTCTTGAACAGCATTGCTCTTAATAGTTTTGATTCTGCAAAATCCCTTAAATTCCTTCTTTACTCCTGCCCCAATTTCAAAACTCATATTTCAAAAACAATGCAGGCCAACCAGCCAGAAGCGGAAAGTTCTCAGGCGTATAAAATTCGTCATTCCCCATTGCGACTTTTGGACGTTGTGAAGTTCTTTATTTTACTATGTATTGAAGGTGACAATGCACCTCTAATGGACCCTCCCCAAATCACTCCCATCCTTCGCAGTCAAGGTCCAGTGTGTTTTGGATACAAGTTTGGCTGTTTGACCAGCCAGCCTACCTCAGTAGTAAGCTTTAAATATAGACCTCGACATTTTACTCAAACTCAAGCCGAGGCTGTCTGTGCATTGGCCCTCGTGCCCGAAATGTTTTCCCTGTTGTCCTACGGATTTCTCTTTCACCAATGATTCTTTGTATCTTGCAACTAAAACACCTTCCTATTTCCTCACTTTCTTGGTTGCCCAGGAAATCTATTCTTAGCTATCCTCCACTGTAGCCATCTTTTCTCTGATTCATGTCTGATGCTTTCAAAGAGTCCATATTTTACATTGGATCGATTCTATCACTATTTGATATCTAAATACATACCTCATTGATGCAGGTGGCCAAATTCTCAAAAAATAGTAATCTGAAAATAGTGCAGAGGATGAACATTTAAAGGTGGCAAATTTTGGGAAATGCACACCGTCACCTTATCCACAAATGTGACCTGTGAATTTCCAGTTGACCGAAAACTAAAAAGATCGATTTTGAATGACTGCTCTGTGACCGCACAGAGCGATCATTCTTTACTTTACTTTACTTTATTATATTTATATCGTGACCACTGGGCACCCAACATACCAAACACATAAAACAGGGGTAGACACGCAGTAGAGTCCGGGGCGGTATAGATGCATGTGAGAGGGGTTGGTCAGAGGACAATGCAGTAATCTTTAACTATCTAAACAGAAAGGTTTTTAGCCTTTTCCTAAACAGGGTGGTTGATTTCTCTTCCCTGATGTCCGGAGGAATAGCATTCCACGTGGTGGGGGCTGCTATGCAGAATGCTCCTTTTTTTGCATCGGTCATCCTATGGGCTGGAACTTTGAGTTGATTGGTGTTGTTTGATCTAAGATTGCATACACTCAATTATATCACCAGTACTTCATTCAGATATAGGAGTGAGGATCCTGTCATGCACTTCTGTATTATAAGTAGAAGGCGAAAGCCAATTCTTGCCTCTGAAATATGATCCCTTCTTTTGAGATCCATGATAGTTCTGACTGCAACATTCTATATGACTTTAAGCAGACCTATGTCAGACTTAGCAAGGCCAGCGAGCAGGCTGACACAATAATCAGCAGTTTAATATAATATAATGTGAAGCTGAGGACCTTAATGATATGATATGATATGGCATTTGTAACGCGCCTATACACAAGTGTAAAACTAATCTGCCGACCTGTGCCTTCATATTGAGGTTACAATCAAAATAGATCCCCAGAGCTTTCACTTCATGTTTGTTTTTTATGTTGCAACCATTCATTTGAAATTGGGAATACTCATTTCCCAACTTTTGGGTTTTTTCCTCAGTGCCTACCACCATCAATTCAGTTGTGCCTGTGTTCAGGACCAGCCCATTGAGACCCATCCAGCGTTGGATCAGTCCATAAATCCGATTTATGGTTTTCTCATACTCTGAATGATGACCAGAGAGAGGGATAACACATTGTGTATCATCTGCGTAATTAGTGAAATCAATTTTGTTTTCCTCTAGGAGGTCAGGGAAGGGAACAGTGAAGGTGTTATAAAATGAGGGAGACAGACATGCTCCCTGGGGTACACCATGTCTAAGCACAACAGGTTTTGCATCAGCCGAAGCACTGCTAACTCTGCACCATCGGTTACTAAGGAATGATTCTACCCAACGGCCAGCTGACACTGAGAACCTTGCCATCTCCCTCAGCCTAGAGATCAATAGTGCATGATCTACCAGGTCAAAGGCGGCAGAGAGGTCCAACAGCATCAGTAGATATGCCTGCCCCATGTCCATGATACAGAGAAGTCTGGACTTCAAATCCAGAAGAGCAGTCTCCATGCCATGGTTGTCGCTGAATAATGATTGCCATTTGTTCAGAATCTTATTGTTCTTGAGGAGGTGCATCACAACTTGTGTATATGCTAAACGATTAAGGGGGTAATTCATAGAAATCAGCGCACAAGTGGCGCACGCGGCTGGTGCACAGTGTGCGCGTGCGGCAGTCTGCGCCAGCCGCGTGTGCCAAAACCCATTTCAGCGCACAGCGTATTCATGGATTTCAACATCCATAATCAGACGTGGCGCAGAGTGGCGCCGCGACCCTGCAGCAGCGCCAGATACGCCCCCAACCCCGCCACGTGCGCCATGAACAGTGCACAAATCCATTACATGGCGCAAAGGCCAGTGGACCAGCATACAGCCCCCCAACCACGAAAACCCATGTAAAATTCCCCACGCACGCCCCAGAATACACGTACCACGCTCGCGCTAGCACAAACGTGTGTTAATCTCCCCACGCACCCCTCTAAATACACGTACCCCGCTCACGCCAGCGAAAACGCATGTAAAACTCCCTGTGCACGCCCCAGAATACATGTAACCCGCTTGCGCCAAGTAAACTGCGTAGAAAAAGCACCCCCCTGTGGCGTGGGCTGCCTGTGGGCCATGCCCAGGGGGGATGGGGTGCCTGCGTGTATTTTGGGGGTGCACGGGAAGTTTCACATGTGATAGGCCCTGCGCGAGTGGGGTACGTGTATTTGGGAGGTGCGCGGTAAGTTTCACACGCGATATGCCCTGTGCGAGTGGGGTACGTGTATTTGGGGGGTGCGCGGGAAGTTTCACACGTGATAGGCCCTGTGCGAGCGGGGTACGTGTATTTGGGGGGTGGGTGGGAAGTATCACACGTGATAGGCCCTGTGCGAGCAGGGTACATGTGTTTGGGGGGTGCACAGGAATTTTCACACGCGATAGGCCCTGTGCGAGCGGGGTACGTGTATTTGGGGGGTGCGCAGGGAGTTTCACACGCGATAGGCCCTGTGCGAGCGGGGTAGATGTATTTGGGGGGTGCGCAGGAACTTTCACACGCGATAGGCTCTGTGCGAACGGGCTACGTGTATTACTGGGGTGCGTGGGGAGTTTTACACGTGTTTTCACTAGCGCTAGAGGGGTACGTGTATTCAGAGGGGTGCGCAGAAAGTTCCACATGCGTTTTGCCAGTGAGGGCCCTACCTGGTGTGTCCCTAACCCCCTCCCCATGCCCTGCAGGCAACCCACACTACAAGAAAGCACCCTACACCCCTGGGCATGCCCTGCAGGCAGCCCATCACCCCTGGCCATGCCCCGCAGACAGCCCATCAACCCTGGCCATGCCACGCAGGCAGCCCGCATTTCACCATGCACCTGGGAGCCTTGACACATGTCCCCCACCCCACCCACCATTGATGGGTACCTTCCAGCAGGCCCCGACTCATGTCCCCCCAACCCCACCCCCAGTGACGGGTACCTGCCAGCAGGCCCCGATACGTGGCTCACCAAATACCATGTTCTCTCAAAACAGACCCATGGGCCTAATGCCTACACAAATCCCCCCTGCCCCCTATTCCAAGCACGCAAGCATCCACTGCCCCCACTCACAAATTACACATGCAAGCCTCAAAAGAACCACCATGGGCATGCATAAATCTACAACAGAGCCAAAAAGTGGCAACACATGACAGAAGCAATGCTCATTGAGCAATGCCCAAAACCAATGAGAGTACACAACACCAACAATGAAGAAATATTATGTGTATTAAAATACGTAATTAAAAAACAGAAAGAAAAATCAAACTAGTAAATGAAGAAAAGACAAAATCCAAAAATGATGATGAATCCAATGTAAACCAAAAAAACACAAGAGGAAAAAAGGGAAGTGGTCCATTTCAAAAGTCAAAGTAAAGTACTTGAATAAATAAAACAAAAACATTCATCCATGGTGATGACAGAATAACCAAAGTATGTACAAGTCTTGAATTATATACACTGAAAGTTTGAAGGGTCCATGATGGCCAAACAAAAGGAAACCTACCAAAAAACCCTATAAAAATAACTATGTACATAAAGTGGAAAAAGTCAATGAACTCCTAAATAAAAAATAAACAAATGAAACCTAACACTAATGAACTATATAAATGGCGTCGGGGAAGTCCTACGGCTCACTAGTTGATTTCCCGGGGCAGGACATCATCGAACTCCTGTTCAACGTCCTGGAGGCGGACCTGTTCCCTGGCCCCGAGGACTCGCAGGGATAACGCCATGTCCACCTCCAACTCCCTCGAATTCCCTCGAGGCACTCAGCCCGCCTCAGCGTCCTGCGCATGGAGTTCTCCGCCCTGACCATAGTGAGCCGTGCCTCCTCCACCCGCTGTCGCTTCGCATCTATCCGCTGGCCCAACCGCTGCCAAACGGAAGACACTCCCATTCCAGGGTCTTCCTGCCCTCCGGCTGATGCCTGCCCCTCTGATGTTGATGGCCCCGAGCCATGATGCCTCCCACGTTGAGCCTGCCGCTGCCTCCGATTCAACTGCCTCTGCCAGCACGACGGAATCCAGGCTGATGGAATCGACCGGCACCGTCGTGTATGTGCCCTGCCCGATGATGCTGGCACATCCTCCATCTGCTGGGTTCCAGTTGCTGGGTGTCCACCCCTGCTGGACCTCCGACTCCCGACTGTGGCAGGGATGGGATCTCCACCGAGTTGGCTGCGTTGGTCGGGGCAGGTGCACAAGGGGCCCTGGTGGCATCTGGGCCGGAAGACGCCATGGAGAACGACTGGCGCATAGTCTCCACACAGGAGGAGAGGGCCGCCGGAGTGCCCGACACATGTACGAAACCCCCGACCATGGCCCCTCCCAACTGGGCCACGTTGGCATGCAGCTCTTCGTGATGACGTGCATGCTCCCCCCAGGAAGCAAGCACGTCATCACGAATGTCACACGTGCGCAATGCGACACCAATCAGGACGGTCTCTATACGGTCACAGGTCCCCTCGTCCGCAGGTAGAGGAGTGTCAGATGACGTGGACCTCCCCCCTACCTGCGGACGGGCCTGAGATGGGACATCCCTGCTGGAGCATGGTGGTGCAGTCACAGTGTCGGGGACAGTGACATGCACAGGCCCCTCCACGGCAACCTGTGTTGCCTCCTGCCCCTGCCCCTGGACTGCACCACTTGCACCAGTGGTACCACCCTCACCAGGCCCCATGTGCGGCTCAGTAGCGGCCTCCTCCTCCTCTGTGCGAACCACCAACCTGGATGGCTCCACACCGTCTTCGACCATTGCAAGCCCCTGTGGGGGCTCACCCACCCCTTCCACTGCAGCCGTAGTGGCAGACGCGGCACCAGTCCCCTCGCTCCTGGATGATGGTAATTCCTGGGAGGGTGACTGGGCCTTGCGTCGCCGGCCGGTGGAGGCATCCCCACCGCTTTGCTCCACAGCACCGTCTCCGCCCTCTTCTTCACTCGCCGCTGTGTAGAGGGAGACATAGAACACAAGCATCAGGGTACTGTACAATAGTCCCCTAGACAGGAAGCAATAGCACATGAGTGGCACTGTCAAACGTCACTTCCATCATGTCCCTCCACAACGCATGGTTCAGTGCAGGCAACACACATGCAGAAACAGGCATGGCGCATGCGAAGAACATTTGCATACATGTCCAAGGAACTGTTGAAACATACGATGGTGGTTTGAAACTCACATGCATCATGGGTCATACTGATCACATGCACACACATCACCGTAGTTTTATCCATCTGGCCCCGTACACCCCAGACACAGTGGAGACAAGAATGACTAGGCTGCATTAGTGAATCAGAACATTGTCACAGACATGTGTCATGCATCCATGGTGTTTACAAGTCACACACACGCTACTCAGACACACAGACATGTACACCTTACATGTCCTTGACAGCAGCACCCATCTCTCACACCCCATCTATGTCCAACAACAGAGACAGGCATGCATTCATGTGTGCATTCAGCATGTTGCTCCGCATGTTGCATTGTAACACATGCACCATCCATGTGGTTCACTCATGACTGGTCTCACATGCAGCACCATGATGTCCCTGCACACACACATCCATACATGGCCTATGTCACACATACAGGCAAGTAGCTGACTACCAGCACACTGCAACATGCCCTGTTTCACACAGCAATGCATGGCCACTTACCACTCGACTCCAGACGGGCCTGCATCCTGAGGATCTGGTGGCGAAGCACTGGGCGAATGCGCTCCAGGACCCTGATCTGCTGGTTGGTAAGCTGGCCCCGGCACCACACTGCATCCTCTGCGTCTAAGAGGCGCCGGGCCTTCTTGAGGGTCCTGGACTTGTAGTGCTCCCAGCGCTTCTGGAAGTGTTTCATGACTCGGGGTGCCACCCCCTCCCCATTGATGGCACCCACTATGTCCGTCCAGATCCTCCTCCGTCCTTCCTTGTCGGCACGCAATGGTGTGAAGAGGGCATCATACTGCCCCAGGACTTGCTCCACCAGGATGCAAACTTCATCGGAAGTGAAGCTGGCAGCCCTCTGCCTCTCTGGCTGGGGGTTGCCACTGGTGCCGGAAGGTGTTGTGTCGGACATGGCAACACCCGAGGCAGGTGTGGTTGGGCAACTGGGTCCTGGGGCTGGGCTGTGGAGTGATGAAACACCAGTGGGAGTCTTCTGTTCCAGCAGGGGTGGTCACTGCAACTGGACCCCTGCAGATGGCAGATGTGCTGGCACCAAATGGCAGGGCATGGTGGCAGCAGGCAGGCAGCAGCAGATGGCTCGGGGGAGGCTGCTCAGGGCTCTGGGGGGCAGGAAAATGGCCTTCTGGGCAGGAGTGTGGTCTTCTGTGTGTTGTTGCGTGGCCAGCTTGATACGAAGTGATTTGGCACGTGAAAAAACTGCACGTCAGCATGTAATTCGAGGAAAGGCCCTTAGCGCATAAGCGCATCTGTGACATTACGCGCACAGGCATTTTCCTCGTGACGGGTGCATAGTGAATCAGCACGTGAAAAAACTGCACGTCCCCATGTTAATGCGTGTAATCCGAGGAAAGGGCCTAAGCTTGTAAGTGACGTGATGCACGCAGGCGTTTCCCTCAGCACGGGTTAAAGGTGAGCGGGGCCAGCAGTTCGCTGTACATGCCTTTTGTGGAGACCGACGTGTGTGTTGCTACTTTGTGTTGTTTCGCGCGCCATCCCTACTTCACAGCGGATCAAGGACGTACCTCTTCTTTTGGCGGGGGTATTGGCTACGCCTGTTTTTCATTATCACGCTAGTCAGATGGTGAGTCGCGCATGCTATTTTTCGCACTGCGGGCTCCCCTGTGTATTGTGCACCATTTTCGAGGTCATAGTAGCCTGCGTGTCCCACGTGAACGTGTTTTTCGTGTTCCTGGGGGCCACCGCGTATTGCGGGAGGTTAATTCCACGCACGTGGGCTACGGGGGTTGCGTACACGGTTTTACAGCAGTTTTGGGGTGCCTGAGCATTGCGTGACCCGTCACTTAATCACCGGGATCACATACAGCCTTGCAGGTGCAGGGGTGCTGTTAACATCTTGTATTCCCCCCCACTTCACCACAATTTCCCAGGACAATTTGCCCCCCCTTCACCACAATTGCCCAGGACAATTTGCGTGTACACCTCCCATTGGCACTACTACATCTGTGCCGGCACTACTCCATCTGTGCCATGGCTGGGAGGCCACGAGAGGTGCCTCAGCTGGGCGTACTCCCCGTGGCGGGCGTGGTCAGGGACGTGGGTGGGGTGACCAGGGAGTAGGGGTACTCCAGGGTGTCCAAGGTGGCTGCAGAGGGGGAAGAGGCAAGGGTGCACCAGCTCGGCACAATGTTGTGCCACGTGTTGGTGCAGTCATGCCACCACCCCCTGCGGCTCCGGGAGATGCAGATCTTGTATCTGGCACTGGTGCCCATGTGACCCGGCAGTCCGAATCATCGACTGCCACGGGCCCAAGGGCAGTGGTAGCTGCAGGTGCAGCTGTGGACACCACCACCCAGGCTCAGGGTCTGCCAGCGCAGGCGGCGTTGGCACTTGAAGAGTCCATGGAAGATTTCCAGGAGGTCAGGAGGCACACCGTAGGTGCACACAGGGCTGCCCTGACCGAGGCACGTGTCCCTGGGGCAGTAATGTCATCTGCTGCCCCGACCAGCCGGGTGTTGGCAAGTGCAGGAGCAGATGCAGCCGACACCACCCCGGTTGTGAGTCTACCAACCAGGACAGTCCCAGTCAATGACCCTGGCACAGCGGATGTTGCTGCGCAGGGTCCATTCCAGGAAACCCAGCAGCCATTGATGCCAGTCAGGGCTTCACTCCATGTTCCACCTGCCACTCCCTCGGCTCATTCCACCAGCGCCACTGCCCATACTGATCAGGGCGGCATTTGCCAGCCAGGGTCCGGACCAGCGTCCAAGAGGAGGAAGGTTGCACCTGCAGTACAGGCTGGGACCCCAGACACAGCTACGGCCTCCGGAACATCGAGGAAGAAGCCTTTCTGCAAGCAGGAACTGGACTCCCTCGTGGACTACGTGCGGGAACACAACCATGACATGCTAGTGGGGCCGAATTGTCAAACTACGGCTGCCCATCGTAATACCCACTGGAAGCAAGTTGCGGATCATGTGAGTGCATTCGGCCATGAAGTGCGCACAGCGCAAGAGTGCAAAAAGCGTTGGGATGACCTCAAACGCAGCTCTAAGGCAAAGCGTGCCTCTAATTACGAACATGACTCTGGTGACTGGCGGTGGGCCACCACCTGAGGAGGAAGACCTCACTCTGCACGAGTCACTCGTTGCGAAGTTCATACCAACAGGAATGGTCGAAGGAGTGGGAGAGATGCCGGACTTTGATGCCCCGTCCAGTGAGTGTTGTCACCTGTTCGTCGAGGACATGTGTGTTCTGCTTGTGTGATGTCTTGTGCTTGACTGCCACTGCATGTCATGTGTACATGGTTCTCATGTGCAAGTCATGCAATGTTTCACTGATGCGTGCCAGCTGTGCAGGATAGTGGACATGTTGAGCAGACGGGGACTGTCCTCACCACCACACTTGCACCCCACTCACATGCTAGTCACCCAGCTGCCCCTACAGCCCATGTTCCAGCTCAATGGCCCTTTTGCATGTAGCCTGGGGTGTGTTTCCTATAAGCACTAGAACTATGTCATTGCATGACTGACGTGCATGTGTCCTCTGCATGCATGTGGGTACTCCACTTAGGCATGCTCCCTTGCCCCTCCACCACCCCTGCACCCCAATTTCAACATTGAACAGGTGTGCATCATGTTGGCGTACTGCAATGGCCTGTTCAAGACTCCTGTGTACATGCAAACTTCCACCAGCCAACCTGCCAGACACATGCAGTGGGGTACATCCTCTGCACTTCATGCAGGGTGTCTCACTTGGACTGTGCAGATGGCATATGCTCCGCAGGGACATGAGTTCCCATTCATGCTCCATGTGTATTATGTGCATGCCCCTATGTGTCCTTGGCTGGATGATCATTGTAGTACGTGTCCAGGATGACCTACATTTCTTTGCATTTGATCATCCATTCCGAGCGCGTTGTGTGCCTGCTCCTGCTGCCCCCCCTCCCACTTCCTGGTCCTCCTCTCCTCCCGCCTCCCTGCCCGCCCACCCCCCCCCTCTGATTGGCTGCCTGACTGTCCCCTTCTGGCCTACTCGACGGCCGTTCCCCCCGCCCGCTTTCTTAGCTCTGCGGTGCGTGGGAGAGCGGTCGCCGGTAGCCCGGAGAGAACAGCAGGCTAGGTAGCCGTGCCTGGGCCCTGTGAGTTGATTTGCTGAAATGTTTTATTGTTAATTTGATTTCGCGCTCCGAGCGCGTTGTGTGCCTGCTCCTGCTGCCCCCCCTCCCACTTCCTGGTCCTCCTCTCCTCCCGCCTCCCTGCCCGCCCACCCCCCCCTCTGATTGGCTGCCTGACTGTCCCCTTCTGGCCTACTCGACGGCCGTTCCCCCCCGCCCGCTTTCTTAGCTCTGCGGTGCGTGGGAGAGCGGTCGCCGGTAGCCCGGAGAGAACAGCAGGCTAGGTAGCCCTGCCTGGGCCCTGTGAGTTGATTTGCTGACATTTTTTATTGTTAATTTGATTTCGCGCTCCGAGCGCGTTGTGTGCCTGCTCCTGCTGCCCCCCTCCCACTTCCTGGTCCTCCTCTCCTCCCGCCTCCCTGCCCGCCCACACCCCCCCTCCCCTTCCTCTCCCTCTGCCTATAACCTCCCCCCTCCTGGGCAGCCCTCTGCCCGGCAGCCCCCTGCGGCTAAGGGCCCTAGGCCAAGGGCGACTCCTCAGCTGCAGCTCCCTGTGTGTCTGCAGGTGTCCGCAGGGGACGCCAGGCGCCAGCTCCTCTGCTCTCCGGCCCACCCCTCCTCACCTTGCTCACCGCATCCGCATGATGCCCCCCCCCCCTTTCCAATTTACTGTTAAACTAGGGTGCTTTTTTCTCCCCTCGCAGGATTCTCAAACTTAGGGGGCCCTGACCTATCACGCATTACTGTTTGCTCTGTATCGTGTTAAACTAGTGCCCTCCACTCAATTCCTGTCTGCATACTCGTGTCGTCCGCCTCCCCTCCTACTCCATGGTGCTCTCTATTTCGCCTATCTACTCTAACTGCTTCTCTATTGACTATCCTGCTCTCCTCACTAAATCTGGTAGGAAAAAGTTTAAAAAGGACATCCTGGTCTCCAACCCAGGCCTCCCTATTGCTGACACCTACACGAGCGCCTGCTCCAAGGAAACTCTCACTGACATTCTCTTTTTCGTGCCTTCACCTGACCTATGGACCCTTCACATGCTCTCTGTGCTCTCTCCTTTCTCCTCCTCTCCCATTAATGGTGGCACCCGATGGGATGTCCTCTTGGCCCCTTTCCACTCCTCTAAGGCCATCATTAATGTCTATGCTAACGGGACCGTCTTGGTCCAAGGCCCTCAGGCCAACCTTCACCTCTTTGATAGACGCCTCCCACGCCTCATCAACTTCCTCTCCTCTCCCACTGTCCCCCTTCTTCTGTCCTCGGCTACCTTGCCTCTCCCCTCCCTCCCTGCCCCTTCTCTTGCTCCCTCTTCAACTCCTTCTCTAACACCTCCGCAGGACATACCTCTGATCTGCACCCCTCCCCGGAAGTTTTTCAAAGGTGGCAACCTTCTCCACATTGCCACTCTAAATGCTCGCTCTGCCATCAAGCACTCCTCTGATATCTGTCGCCTTCTTGAGGAACTGGACCTGGACGTCCTCGGTCTCACTGAGACATGGTTCACAGCCAGCTCTGCCACCAGCTTCGACACACTCCTACCTGACGGTTATAAGATCCTCTCCGTGCCCAGGCCCAACCGTTCAGGGGGTGGTGTTGCCCTTATCTTCCCTGAGTGGATTCCTGCCACTGTCACTCCCACGCAGACCTACTCCTCTTTTGAATGCCTTGTCTGCCGACTCTCTCTCTCTCCTAGCCATTCCCTTACCGTGGCTACCATCTATCGGCCACCTGGTCAAATTTCCTCCTTCCTCTCTGAATGGGCTGACCTCTCCTCCTCACTCCTGTCCTCAACCACCCAACTCCTCTTTCTCGGTGACTTCAACATCCACCTCGATGCCTCCTGTCCCCCCACTGGTCTCTTTCGCGAACTCTGTAACTCTCTCTCACTCTCTATTCTCCCGTCTGGGCCTACTCACTCTGCAGGGCACACTCTTGATGCTCTGATCTCTTCTGACCTTCCCCTCTCCCTTCCTCTCTCCACTCCTCTCTCCTGGAGTGATCACTTTCTCCTATCCTCCCACCTCTCCCTCCCTACCCCACAGGCAAAGCCACCCTCTTCACTGCCACCCACCTTCTCGGTCATCCGACCCATGAAGCGCGTGTCAGTTGAGGCTTTCGCTGCTACCTTCTCGCCCCCTCCTCCCCCCTCGGCTGACTCCCACCCTGACACAGCCCTCTCCATGCTCTATTCCTCTATATCTGATACTCTCGATATCCTTGCCCCTGTCATGAGAATCCGCCTGAAGCCCAAAGCCAAATGTAACTCCTGGTATGACTCGGATCTCGTCACCCTAAAACGCAAGTGTAGGGTGGCAGAGAGGAAATGGCGTGCTTCATGTTCATCCTCTGACAAACTGGCCTGTCGCCTGCTCCAAAGGCAATACCGGCTCTCCGTTCTCACCAAGAAGAGAGCCCTTATCCAAGCCCGCATCTCTGAGGCATCAAACAACTCGGCCGAACTCTTTAAAATCTGCAAGGAGCTGGCCAACCCTGCTGCAGTCTCTACCTCTCCTGTCCCCTCCCAGGCCCTCTGCACTGCACTGGCCTCGCACTTCATCTCAAAAACTCAGGACATCCTGTCCTCGCTCTCCTCCTCTCTCCTCCCTCCCTCTCTTCCCGGCTCTTCCTCTTGCTCTCTTGCAGCCGCCCCTCCACCCTCCTTCTCTGCTTTTCCACTTTTTTCTGCTGATGAGGTTTCCAGACAAGTCCGATCTATGAAAGCCTCGTCTAAACAGGTTCACCCCTGTTCCTCCAAAACCATCAAGGACCACATCGACTCCCTGGCTCCTGTCCTGGCTGACTTCTGCAACCACTCATTCGCCTCTGGAGTCTTCCCATCCCCCCTCAAGCACTCCCTTGTGCACCCCCTCCTCAAGAAACCCTCTGCCGACCCCTCCTGCCCGGCCAATTATCGCCCTATCTCCATTACTCCCTTCCTGGGTAAGCTCCTGGAGAAACTGGCCATCTCCCAGCTTAACCTCCATGCTGACTCTGTTGGTAATCTTCATGACCATCAATCCGGCTTCAGAGCGGCCAGAAGCACGGAAACTGCTCTCCTGAACATCCGTGAGGACCTGCTCCTGAACCTCGATTCCAACACTCCCTGTGTTCTCATTCTGCTCGATCTCTCCTCTGCCTTTGACACTGTCAACCACGCCATCCTGCTCAACTGTCTCCGTGATAACCTGGGTATCACTGGTCAGGCTCTGGCCTGGCTGACTTCTTTCCTCTCCGATCGACCCTCCCAGGTCCAAATGGGCTCCTTCCTCTCTGACATCTTTTTCTCCACCTGTGGTGTCCCCCAGGGATCCAACCTCTCCCCCTGGCTTTTCAACCAGTATCTGGCACTCCTTGCCCACCGCATCGCCGCTCTCTGCCCCTACTTCCAGTGCTATGCAGACGATACCCAGCTCATTTTCAGGCTACCCTCAGCCTCCTCCTCTCCTTCCCTCATCTCCGACTGTCTGTCTGCTATCCAGGAATGGTGTGCCGCCAATGACCTTTGCCTCAACGCCAGTAAGACTGAGATTCTACTCATCGGCACACCCACTCCCTCCTTCCCTGCAGCTCTCTGGCCGGCCTCCCTTGGCCCCCTTCCTGCCCCTACCTGCAAGGCTAAAAACCTCGGGGTCATCTTCGACTCCACACTCTCCTTCTCTCCTCATATATCTGACGTCTCTAAGAAGTCACACTACCAGCTGCACCTCCTCAGAGGTATTCTTCCCTTCCTCTCCTTCCCCCAGAAGCTCACTGTCTCTCGAGCCCTGGTTCTCTCAAGGCTGGACTACTGTAACAGCCTCTATCTTAATCTGCCTGCCTCCACTCTCCGCCCTCTGCAACTTATCCAGAACAGAACTGCGAGACTTGTCCTTGGCCTCAAGCCCAGGGACCGTATCTCTCCAGGACTGAAATCTCTTCACTGGCTCCCAGTGGCTGCGAGGATTAAGTTCAAAACCCTCTGCATTGTCCACAAGGCCTTCTGGGGCCTGGGACCTAAATACCTCCAACTCTCTCTTCCTAAATATCTTCCTTCACGAGCCCTTCGCTCATCCGTCTCCAACTCCCTCATGGTCAGCCGCTTCTCGAAGCAACGAGCTGGGGGTAGATCTCTCTCCGCAGCAGGGGCCTCCCTCTGGAACAGCCTTCCTACCTCCCTGAAACTTGAGGAGAACCATCTCCGGTTCCGGAAGCACCTCAAAACCTTCCTCTTCGCTTCTGCCTTCTCTCTCCCTCTCCCCTGCTAATCCTGCTTAACTCCCCACTGAATTCAGCACTAAACCTGCATCTGGGCCACTCTCAGCAACCTCGGTCCAGGGCCCAGCCACTCTCCACTTGCACTGCCTCCCTGGCTCCCCCTGCACTGTGGGACTGTCACTGTATCCCTACAGCCCCTTTCCCACCACTTGCTCTGCACTTACCTCGCACTTGCCACCAGCTGGCCCTTTTTATTTATTATTTATTATTTTTTTACGCTACTTACCTTGTACTGCACTTCCCCCCCACCTCCTCCCCCCTGCACTTCCTCCTTTTTCCCCTTACCTCTGCACTTGCGCGATCTGAATGACACCTGGCCTAGTAGGATCGTTTGTCTGTTTTCCCCTTGTTTCCCTCCCTCCCTGCCTCGTCGCGCCTTGAAACACTTGTGTATAGGCGCGTTACAAATACCATATCATATCATATCATATCATGCCCACTCTGGCTCAGTCCTGCATCACACACATGTTTAGGGTGTCACAGTCTGTGCGGGGCACAGGCCTCCCCCCGTTTCAGGCCCACTGACTCTGTTCAACTGGTGTAGCGGCTTCTGCACACATGGCTGTACTACTGAGGGTGCATCATGTGTCCTGCTTTCTGTCCCATCATCATCTGCTGTGTTGTCAGTTGACTCAGATGATGCAATGATGCTAGCCACCACTGTCTGCCAATACACAGGTCTCTGTTCGCCCTTTCGCTGCCATGCAATGCATCCCTGCATTTTCTCTTAGGGGGGTTTGCTTGTAGCCATGCAACACATTGCATGCACATTGCACGTGATGCCTGAATTTGCCCTTGCACTGCCTTCAAGTTAATTGATACACATCATGATGTACTTGTTCATGTATATAGTGGATAACGTACACATGTTCTGCACTGCATCAACCCACTTTAGAGCCGTGTTACACCATTCTACATGCCTACTCCCTGATGCTATGTCAAATTGACCTGGCATGCATACCAGGTTCACATTTGTGTGTGACATGTCTGCTTCATGTGTTGGCTGCCTGTGTGATGTCTATGTGTGTGTGTTATGTGCCTCTGACATGTGTACTAATGTAAATTTATCTCCACTTTCCAGGTGATGACACAATGAAGCCAGAGGATGGTGTTGTCATGCCAGACACAGGTTTGCTATCACACCATCAACCCGGCACAAGTGGGGGTTGTGGGGTGGTAGACCACGAGAACCCACGTGTTACAGACCATCTTGTCTGTGGCTGGCAATGAGTCAAGCCCAGATGATCACTCTGATGACAATGTCGAATTGGATGTGCATCGGGTCCATTCGTCAGGGGTGGGTGACTCTGATGTGGACGCTCCTCTGTCCGCGACACCTGCACTGAGGGGCCAGACAGTGGTGGGACCTCCACCTGTGGTGGATCGGGACACATGGTCACCCTCCACAACAGTTGCTGATGTGCCTGGGGCATCACGTCGACGGGGGAATGTAGTCCTACAGCCGCGGGCGGTGCCAACCCAACAAGGACGTCAGCGCCCTGGGCCCCGCAGGTGTCAAGCCCAGCAACGCGGATGCCGCGCCCCACTGGGGTATACTGAGTGGGAGCAAGCCATGGTTGCCAATTCAGAACACCAGGGGGCAGCAATTGATAACATCGCTGAGAGTATGGAGCGTGTGGCCCAATCCGTGCTACCCCCTGCTAAGCCGGTGGAACTCCAGCAGCGGGTGGCACAGTCCATGGCTCGCTCGCTCAGGCTGGGCATGGCGGCCTCAGACAGGGCATGCCGGGCTGAAATGGTGTCTTTGCGTCAAGCAATTTCTGCTCACGCAGAGGCACACATGGAGGCCCTGAGGGCTGAGTATGAATCCCTCAGATCCACTCTGGGTATGCTCTTGATGTCCCAGAGGGAGCGATCAGAGGAGATGTTTGCGCAGCTTGAGCGTACCATCTTGGCTGAGCTACATGCTTGCCGGGAGGTGCATCAGTTGTCCAGCCAGGCCACGCAGGAAGAACTCCGTGTTACACGTGTTAGCTTGCAAGAGGAAGCACGCGTGTCACGGGAGGTTCTGCATGCTGACCTACGTGTCATCACCGCACAGAACCAGGCTCACCCATCTGGCAGACTTCCTGCCGACGAGGGGAAAGCTGCGCCTAGGCGTGGTCAGGCTCCTGTGCCACGTCTACCTTTTCAGGAAGAGGCTGACTCGAACGACGAGATATCTCCCACACAGGTCGGGCTGTGCATGCGTTGAGCCCATGGAGGTATTTTTTTTTCTCAACATCATCGCATGTGGGTGTTGAGGTGCACCCTGTACCTTCCCCCTCCTGAGTGCCTCCCCTTGCCGGGTCATATGTGGCCATTTTTGATTTTTCATTTTAGTTTAGTTAGTTAAAATTGTTTTTGGTAGTTAGTTTAATTAGGTAATGTAGGTTTTTTATAGTTAGTTTAATTAGTTAATATAGTTTAAAATTGCTTGTCTATTGTGCAGTCATGTGAAAGTGTGGTGCTTTGTGGCTTTTGAAAGCATCCACTGTCTGTTCCAGCTGGGCCCTTCAAGATTGTCTCGTGTAAGTGTTTGCAGCTTGGGGTCCTGACTCACATAGGCCACTCCTGCTTCCCTTATCCATGGACTCGCAAGGATGGTTCGGTATTACAGTCATTTACACAAGGGCTTTGGACTGTCGTATCTGTGGCCTGTCTGCTGCTGTACTACTTGTGTTAACACCCCTAGTGGGGATTGTGGGGGTTTTATCCACAGCATGTCTGTATTAGATTTGGGTGGGTTCATGATTGATGTGTCCATTAATTGATATACATTGTGATGTATGTTTCTTTTCTTTGCTGTACATGTGCTTGATGCACTTCATGCTGTAGACAGTGGCCGGAACCCTTTGCCTGTCAAAGTCACACTGATGGTGGGAGGAATTCTGATGTAGGTCTCTGACATGGCCCAGTCACAACCAGCATGAAGAGACACACACAGGGAACTTTCCAGCGTTAATTATATGTATTGTGCCCTTTCTGCAGGAGAATGAGCCTCCAGACCACCTTTGCCAGCAGACATGGGGCATAGTACTACAGACAGCTGGCCACGTTTGGTGGGGCAGACATGCGCATGTGTGCGCAAGCAGTGGCACAGGGCTTGTGCTCAGACGTCCAACAGAAGCAGACGTGTTCCCAGGAGCTCCAAGCAAGGTGAGCAGCACAGGGGCCCACACCGCAGCCAACCTTCCACCAGGCCACTTGCACATGCATGCTAAGTAGCGCCACTGATGGTGAGCTTTGACAGATATTGTTGTTGAAGCGCACAGTAGAGCTAAGATGCATTGGGGGGCAAATGGCAAGTTTCTTTCCAAGTTGTCAGGGGCACACGCAGGGGCTGTCGCACATATCCTCAGGTCCCCCTGCTCCATAGAAGCAGAGTTATTAACGCAGTAGCGTTCCAAACCAGATACTTATACAGCGCACAGGGACACCCAGCGAGGCACAGACTTGTGTGCAGTGCATATCATTGGCATGTGTAAATTGACACGTGCACTACCTATTGAAATCTGCGGATGCCAGAACACAACTTGTACTGAAGGTGCACCTCGCTATACGCGTTTAGCTGCTCACCCAGGGACCATTGTATGATGTGTGATTCTTGACGCATTGGTCTTCCATATCCCGCGCGCCCACTTGCGCCTGCTTTACTGCATTGACAGTGTATGAACCATCACGGGGGCAAGCTAACGTATGGGTACAAAGCAGCAGACAAGAGTGTTTGTTTGTGGAGGAGTCACTTACTTTGGGGCATGAATTGTGTTGTGTGTGTGTGTTGTAAACACACACAGATTAGTAACTCACACTCTCTTTGCAGCATTGAACTGCTCCTGTTACCGGACCTGAGAGTGTGCAGGCAGGAGGCCAGCACTCACCCTAGAGATAAGTCTCTCTTTGGCTTGCATTTGACTCATTTGGTACAATGTGCATGATGAACATGTTTTGTCTGATAGAGTATGTGTTATTGTTAATAGTTGTTTTTTGTATTTTGCCTACTTACCCTTGACAATCCTACTACCCTCTCCTGCCCCTCTTTCCGGTTATCCTGAATACCAATGCCTGTCTGAACAACATATCCCTGACCCTCCTTCCCCGCTGGGGTGTCAGAGGCCTGTGTAAGTTTGACCTTGCAGGTGCCCAGACCACGGAGCGGGTGGTTGGTTCGTGCCACTCCTGCGCCATCAGTTGTTGCATTATCATTGTATATTATGTACCGAACATGGTACCCATCCTGTTTGAGCATTGTTGAACTGTGCTACCTTGGTTGTTCTATCATTGTGCTTGGACATGTGCTTGGACATTTTCTGCTATTTCAAGTCATCTACTGGAGACTCTTCCAGGGTTTTTTGGTGCCTACAGGCTTTTTCCCTGGTTTGTGGGTTTGGCTCCTTAGAGTTCTCTGCGATTTGGTATTTTTACCAGTCAAGGTGGCCTCTGAGGGGTCTGGACCCTATTTACACGCAGGGTGGAACATGGAGACCAAGGGGTAGGGGGATCCTGTAGCCAGGTAGACGTGAAGGAAGAAGGCTACATACCCCAGACACAGTTGTTCAGTAGGTCATGGTGATGTGTGAATGAGGGAGGGCCTTTTGTTGTTGGACAGTTGGCTTGGGCTACAGTGTTTTGGGCACTCTGACATTGTAATTGTGGGGTACTATGTACATAATGTGTTCTGCTGGTCAATGGCTGTTCCTATGTTGTCTTTACTTTTCAGGTGTCAGGGGATTGTTGTGGTTTGACATGCTGGGGTGTACACATGGGCATTGTTCACATGTGATGTGTACAGGACACTGAGGGTCACTTGATTTCACATGCATGTATTGAGTGCATGTCCCTACTGACACACACAGTTGCACAATGATCCACCACATGTACGACCACCCGTCCATGGCCACATGTGCACACGGATTGCCTCCTGGGGCCCGCTGTGTCTCTGCAGCGCATGATCTCTGACCATTTGGGGATCCTGTACATGCGTCAATTGGTTATTTAATTAATTAGTCCTTTTCATGTGATGCTCAAGGTGTATCTGCAACACAATGGCTGCTCACTGGGCTGTGTGCTGAGCAGTGTGTTGCAGGAGGCACACACAGCACACGGGTTTGGGAGTAGGGATGTTGCCCTGCCCAATGTGGATGTGAACAGGCATTCAGTGTTATGTTCATGCTACGACTGGTGGAAAGCATTTGTGTATGATTTGATATGTGTAGGAGGTTGTTGGTCAGTCATTTCATCTGATTCCATGTCAGGCGTCATTGTCTCGAGCCACTTTCCATTTATCACATGTCACTTCGTATCTTATTGGTCATGTGTTGGCCTTTTGCTATTGCATGCCACATCATGGTGTGGCAGTCAAGGGTGATGTGGGTTGGGAGGGTTTGGGTGACATACCAGGGATTGTCATGCCCTGTTTTGCGGGGGGTGGGGAGGGTGATACACACCTTGCATGTGTTCCTTTTGGTCACACAGGATTGGTTAGGTTTAAGTAGCTAGGGATGCACACAATGTAGCACTTCCATGGCAACATTCTCAGGGTGGTAAGGCTGTGACAGTTGACTGTCTCTTTGTCATCATCGATTGTCACCTGCTATGTGCCAGGCCTGTGTGCACTCCGCAGGGGTGGGAGTTTAAGTGAAAAATGTGGCCACAAGCTGGGTCCGGGCTGTCTCGCCACGTGCCCTACCCCCTCCCATGGGCAGCACCTGTGCCTGTGGTTGGGGATGTGGGGGCACCACCATGTCCACCGGTACACCCTGCCGTGTTGCAACATTGTGCAGGACACATGCTGCCATAATGATCTTGCACACTACTGGGGGTGCATAAAGTAGCTGCCCGCCAGAGCGGTCAAGGGAGCATAAGCGTGACTTGAGCACTCCGAATGTGCGCTCCACTATGCCCCTTGTTGCAATATGGGCAGCATTATATCTTACCTGGGGTGGTGTGGTGGGGTTCCGGATTGGCGTCATCATGTGGTTGCTCAGAGGGTAGGTACTGTCCCCTGGGGAGGTGATAATGGTTGTGATTATTAGGGTTTGTGTATTTGTCTGTGTGTGACATGCATGCATGTACACAGGCATTTGTACTCACCTAGGAGCCATGTGTCGCCATGCTGCCCAGCTTCCAGGGCCCGGCTCAGAGCGGACATTCTGTATATGAAACTGTCATGGGTGGAGCCAGGGTAGTTTGCACAGACAGAGGTGATGATTCCCTTTGCATCGCAAACGACCTGCACGTTGATGGAATGACAGTGCTTGCGGTTTTGATAGATGTGCTCACTGGCCCTAGGTGGGCCTAGGGCCATGTGGGTGCAATCTATGGCACAGAGCACTGTGGGGAAGTGTGCCACCCTGTAAAAGTCCTGGACCACGGCCTGCCTTTCTGGGGGTGTTCTGGACATATATATGTGCCTGCGGACTGAGGGGCGCGCAGTCATGATTGCCAACACCTGGTGGGCAGCGTGACTGCGTGGCCTGTAAGACACCCCACTATGGCAGTTGTCCGCTGAAATGACCCAGTGGCCAAAAAATGCAGGACATTGAGCACCTTCTCCAAGGGGCTCAATTCTTTGGAAGCACAGGGTGGGGGATGTAAGGTCATCTTCCCACTCCTTGACCAGGTCTAGGATGATACGAGGTGGAAACCTATACCTGCCATAGACCTGGTCGTCAGGCATCCCAAAAAGGCTAGTCCGGGGGGAAAAAATGCGGGCCCTGGCTACTCTCCCACGATCAGTGCTGCGACAAATGGGGCATTCATCGTAGCTGTATATACGTGTTTGTTGTTTGCACGCACTTTTATAATGTGCGCGGGGATGCTTCCGCCTGCCTTCGTGTGGCGGACGTGTTGACGCCTGTGTGCGTCTTTTAGCGTGCGCAGGTTTTTCCCTTATTCAATTCCATGAATACGTGTTTTTTTTCGCGTGCGTGTGGGCGTTCCGTGTATTTCCCTGCAGTACTTCCCCAGTTACGCCTTCTTTTTCACGCGTTGTTCCCCATTCCGCGCGTTACGCCCCGTGTTCCGCCCACTTTTTGGTCTGTGTGCTGAAGTTGTGCGCTTTCGCTGTGTGCGTCGCGCACGGCGTTCAGGATGTTGCAATGACGTGTGCGCCCGTGTGCGCCATGCACAGATTTGGCGCACATCCCAAGAGTAACACGCGCAGGGCCTTCCATGAATTTTTCACGCTTGCGCCAGCTTGCACCAAGATTTTCGGCGCACATTTGTTCCATGAATCGGCCCCTTAGAATCTTCCACAAAACAGGAGAGTTAGAAATTGGCCTATAATTCAGAGGATTAAGAGGACATAGACCTGGCTTCTTAAGCAGACGTGTGATCCACGTATTCTTAATGACCACCGAAACATGACTTTCAATGAAAGAGGCATTAACAAACTTGCACAAAATGCTAATCATTATGGGGGTAAGAGGCATGTTTTTACAACCATAGCAGGGCACACATCCCCCTTGCAGTGAGTCGGCTTCAAGGTTTCTATTAATAATGCCAGTTCTCAGGCACTGGTTTGAAGAAGAACTGTTCATCTTGCCCCCACAGTTTCTGGATACTATTGACATTTATCTCTTCACTGGGCACCATGTTTTTTTTGGCAAGATCAATATTAAGCTTAGTCATATTTAATTTGCCAAGCATGGCCTCCTGGATGGATGTACACCATTCAACATCCCTAGGGATAGTCTCTATTATGCTGTGAGCCCAGTGTTCTAATTCCTTAAGAATTCAAAACCACTCCCTTGACTGGGATTGCACTTTGTTAATTCTACCATCAAGGGAAGTCTTGTTTACTAATATGAAAGCGTCTTAATCACACTGTCACACCACACACGAATGCGCACAAGGGGCTGACAGGTGAGTGAATGTGTTTGTGTGTGTGTCTGCGTGAGTGTTTGTCTGCATAAGTGTTTGCATGTATGGATGTGTGTGAACTTGGTGCATGTTGTGCTGGAAAGGGGGTGGTGTGTGGGGAAAGGGGAGGTTGGGGGGGTGAAACCCTACCTCGTTTTACATAACAACCGGCGGGAGAGGGTGGGGGTGGGGAAGGGATCACCTTAGGGGGTGGAGGGCCAGGAGCATATCATATTGCTTCATTTTTAAGCCGACACAAAAAAGGCCCAAAAAAAGCCGTCTTTTTTGTGTTCGGTCTTTAAAACGCAGTAGTATCACATAGAACCGAATTTCCAACAGGCTGAGCTGCACTGGAAGTGATGAGCTGGCCAGCCCTCTTGCATACCTTAGTGTCGGGAACAGGCATCCTATGATGAGCACATTTCGATGGCCTTTGTGAATTATGCAAATTTATTTTCAGCAATTTCCATCTAGAATGCAGGTGAGTGAGAGCCCTTTCCTTGTGTCCTTTTGCATTATTGGGCTTTTCCTTCCTACTTTTTCTGCATCCCTGTGCTCAATCTCCCCTTCCTCTGCCCATTTCCTTGTGGGTCCATTTTCCTCCCCATAGCCCTACCCTGATTGGCCACCCGCCTCGCTACTGCGAGAGTGCTCAATCCTGCAGGCCCTCCCTGTCCTCCATTTCCATCTAGAATGCAGGTGAGTGAGAGCCCTTTCCTTGAGTCCCCTGTCCCCCTCTTTCCTCCCATTTTGCCTTCTTGGGCTCTTCTCCCTACTTTTTCTGTGCCCCTGCGCTCGATCTCCCCCTCCCCTGCCCACTTCCTTGTGGGTCAATTTTCCTCCCCATAGCCCCTCCCATTGGCTGGCCACCATGTTACTGAGAGAGTGCTCAATCCTGCAGGCCCTCCCTGTCCTCTATTTCCATCTAGAATGCAGGCGAGTGAGAGCCCTTTCAGTGGGTCCTCTGTCCCCCTCTTTCCTTCCATTTTGCCTTCTTGGGCTTTTCTTCCTTACTTTTTCTGCACCCCTTGCGCTCGATCTGCCGCTCCCCTGCCCACTTCCTTGTGGGTCAGTTTTCCTCCCCATAGCCCTCCTCCCATTGGCCGCCCTCTTCCTCATTAGTAAGGCCCCCTGGGCAGCACCTCTGCCCATGCAGCCCCTTCAGCATAGGGCCCAGAGGCAAAGGGCAGCTCCTACAGTTTCAGCACCTGAGAGTGTCTGCCGGTATCCGCCGGGGATGCAGGAAGCCTGGTGCTGTCAACCAGCAGCGAATGACAAGTTAAGTGTGGTGCAGACAGTGGGTGTAGCCATCACTACACCCCACTAAACAGCCTAACCTCTCTAATTTCTAATATGTATAGTCTGATGCATGTACCCACTGTGATATAGAAGCAGCACCGCTCATGTACACCACTATGTCAGCTTCCTATCCATGCCTATCCGCCATAGTCAGCATTTACCTCACGTATACAAGGTAGCAATCTAGAAATCAGCCTTTTTGTATAAGGTGACCACATTCTGCATCATGGCAATTGTGTTATTTCAGCCGCAGGTGGCATTTGAGCAAGTAGTAATCGGATAGATTTGTGCAGATAAACAGGTGTTACATCTAGATAGAACTATGAAGATTAGCTTGCGTCACATCCAGACAAAATTGCAAAGATTAGTGTTGCGTCACATCTAGACAAAATTGTGAAGATTAGCTAGCTTTAACTCTAGACAAAACTGCGAAGATTAGCATGCATCACATCTAGATAGAATTGTGAAGTTTAGCATGTACCACATCTAGATAGAATTGTGAAGTTTAGCATGTAACACATCTCTAACCTTCCTAAAAAATCTCACCCTCTGCATACACATCTCAAAATCTAACTAAACACAACCATACCTCTAATGCACAACAAACCTCAATAAATTATTTACACTGCAACAACAAAACATACCACACATAGCCTCGTACAACAGCATATGACGGCTCCCAACCAAAAAAGCACACCGAAGCTCAGCAAACGGTGTAAATCGGACAGAGACTGCCAACAGCACATCACAGCTCTCTTGCCTTTATCCCACTCAGTTCTTCTAACTTTCCTACCCTCTTCCCTTCTTAGATCCACCAGAGCACCAGGGGAACACTCAGGTGGTGATAATGTTATAGAATATTTATACTGCACACTAACATTGTCTACCTTTTTGTGAAACCCGGGCATTTTCTCCCACTATTAAGGAATCCCAAATCTAGGTGTGTGTTTTATCATTGTCCACCATTTTGTGAAACCTAGGCCTATTCTCCCACTATCTAGGAATCTCGAATCCAGGTGTGTTTTTCTCATTGTCTACCATTTCGAGAACCAGAAGGAAATGGCTAGGGAGCATGGGCTGAGCGGGAAACAAGGATCCCAGGGGGGAACCCATGACCCCTAACTTAATCTTTCCTAACCAGAGGGTGGGGGGTTATCCGACCACCCATGTCCACATACCGCTAGCCCACAGAGGAAACTTAGGTAGGTAAGGACCCCACACAGAATGGACAGGGAGGGACAAGAATCCTCTAACCTATAGCTCACCATCCCCAGGGTGGGGGAACACGCCAGCATCAGCCAGGTACATATACCACTGGAGTAATAACGAGGAAAACTGCCACTCCTCAATATGCCTGCCAACTAGGCGGACAAACTACAATTCCAATCACACAGGATAATCATAGATGTTGAGTGCAGAAACTCAAAGACGAAAAGGTAAGGAAAACCTGCTAAACAAATTTTAAAACCTCAACTTTCCGCATACATTTCTCATACGGAAACTCACACAACCACTTCTCTGCACAGCAATCCGCATGTACTTCATCACATTGCAACAACAGACTAACAATAGATAACCCGGCACAACAGCACATGGGAATTCGCACCAACCTGAAAACTGCACTCAAGCTCAGCGCACAGTGCTAACCGAACTGAAGCTGCCAACAGGACATAACAACTCTCACTTTCCTATTCCCAGTACACCCTACCAAACCCCTCCACTCCCCGGTTTTTTCACACCCTCCTTTTAAGATTCTCCAGAGCGCCTGGGGACCACTCCGGTGGTGACGGCGCACGTTACAAATACCTTTAAAATTAAAATTAACATAAGTGAAGGGGATGCAGCATTGTTGCTTTATGACATAGTTGTATAGGTGGGCAATGGATCATGGGTATTTAGATGCCACTATAATATGTAGCATAATCTAATGCTTGATTGTTTCTGCATCTTCCAACTTTTAAATGTGCATACGTTTGACTGGATCACTACCTGACAACTGCACATGAACATAACATTGATTATTCAGAATAAAAGTATGAATTTCCTTTATCATACTTGATTACATTAAGTCACTTGGAGAGTGTGCTTTTCTTTAGCCATGTTAAATAAGTTGATTAGTACACCTAACTTTGTGACATATACTATATTTCTGGACTCAGCATGCAGGGAGGGCAAAGGTGCTTAGACGGGCTGAAAGGGTGAGAGTGATGAGGGCTACTGGTGCTTTTGTGACCAGTGATGGGCAATTGGCGTAGCAACCCATCTTTTGTGTTCCCTGCTTCACTGGTGTTTTGCCTGGTTGCATATCACACTGCCTTCCTGCTTCCTCACTGTCTTCCCCTCCAGCAACCTATAGTGCTCCCCGGCATATGATGAGGTGGGCACTATCCAGCTCCTGTGCCACCTGATGCTTGACAAGGGACCTCTGTGCCTACCTTGCTCCTTATGCAAGAGCAGGCACAGGAGCTGAGGCTTCAATCTCTCTCTCCTCTCAAACACATGCTGTGGGGCCAGCTTTATCTCCTCCACTTCTTCTGTCTCCCTGTTCTGCCCTTACACTTACCCACCGCCCGCCAAAACCCTGGTATTCCCCAGTCCCGTTCACGTACCCAACGGCAGCAGTAGTGGCTTACCCAGAAGCGGGGTTTACCTGCTGGCAATCTGGGATACTAGCGGCCATTCTTCCATTGGCAGTTGCCATGGCGATTCCCCCGTGCTCAGCGGTGTCGTGCGAGCATTCGGGGACGGTCATGTCATGTGATCACGCAAAGCAACACCAATCACTGCACTCTACACAGGACACGTAACACGCTGCTTGCTGTCACGTGACCCGCTTCACGTGACAACGCTCGCATTCAAATGGATCGATGCAACACGGAAGCCTCGCTTCACAGCTGCTTCCTTGGAGGACTGTTTAGCGTCTTGGTTTGCTCTTGTTTTTGCTCCTTTCATAACCACAGAACATTTTTTGGATTTGTCGTTGGATTGCCCTTGGATTTTGACACACTGCTCATCTGTTGCTCTGGTAATCAACCTTGGATTGCTTACTGATTCTGCATTCGGATTTTCCCTGGACTCTTGCTGCCGCTCTTTATTATCGACCTCGGACTGCTTTACGGACTGGTTACAGATCACGTTCTTGCTTTGCTCCTGCTCAGCTGTTTTTTCAGAGTGTCCACAAGACATCATCAGCCTGCTGCTGCTGCCGGTTATCCTGCTACCCTGTTATTCATTACCTTCCTCCTTTTCCACTAGGTAAGCCCCTGGTACTGTCCTTTTGTTACTCATAGAACGCCATTGTCATTGCTTAATCATCATTCCTTGCCTTACAGTGGTTGGGGGTTCTTCCGGCGTTCCTGGTTCCAGGCCTATGACACTCTACAACTGTGGCCTCAAAGATTGCATGAGTAGTGGTTTTTTCTTCTACTCGTGTGGTACTTGGGGACGGAGGTATTTTATATCTGCACGACCATCAAGACAGAACACTCCCCTTTCACCACCCACCTTTCACCTCCCAGCCACATGACGAGGTTGGCACTATCCAGGTCCTGTGCCAGGATGTCCGCTGAAACACATGCTGGGGGACCACCTCTGTCACATGCATTTATTTCCTTTCTGTCTGCATGGCTCTGGACAGGCCAACACTTCTGCTGCTCTCTCCTCCCCCATTACCAACACCATATCCTCTTCCACGCCAAACCTACTAAAGCCATTGTCCACCAAAGACTCTAGAGGATCCACAACTGCAATCTCCTCCTCCTGCGTTAAGGCAACTATTTGCTGCCAGTCCTCCTCATTTATAGCCAACTCATCTGGTATGAGGATTTCCTAAACTGGCTCGGTGTCCTCCAACTACCCCTCTGTTGCCTCCTGCTGTGGCGGTGGCAAACCCTTGGCTGTTACCTGCCATGCCTCCTTCAACAGTTCTCTCGGTCTGGCAATGGCAAATCCTCTGCTTTCCTTGCCTCCTCTCCCGAGTTCCTCACCAGTGACTCTCCCATCCCGGGCAAAACCTAATCTGGATGTGGGTGTTTATCACCTACAGGTCCCCCACTACCACAAGAGACGCACTATTATTCTCTGAGACCCCCACCTGGCAATATCCTCGATCCAACAGAAGTTAACTTACTCTTGCTGCTTTAAAACCCTGACCATCTTCATCATTTCATTTCCCTTCTTTTAAGCAAGGACTCACACACTACACAATAATAACAAAAGGTACGACTCACTACGGAAAATATGGACTCACACAGGTTGTCGGACACACAGTTCTCATTACAATTTGTCTGGTGCGGAATGAATGTGCCAGTATTAACGTATACCGGCACGTTTCCGCACTGGCCAACTACAAGTTTGCCGGTGTGGTGGAGGAATCACATCCAGCTAAGAGATGGAGTTAATCCTGCCACCTACCGGCACAAATCGCTGGTATTACATGCACCGGTAATACCTGCGATTGTAATACCGGCAAAGTCCCGGGACTAACGCTGCATACCGGCACTCGTAATCCAACGTATCGAGTGCCGGTAATGGTAATTCCATTTTTCCGGTATCCCGGTGGATTTACTGCCAGGACACCAGCAAGGTTGTAATGAGGCTCATTGACTAAAGCTGGAAGGAATCTCTGGTTCACACACAAATGAAAATGTTTTTGAGTTTTCACAACAAAGTGGAAATACAAAAGGAAATAGCTTTTTTCAGTTTTTCTCTTCTTTTTTGGTGTTAAAGGTATGTTAAGGGAAAGAAATGGAACAAATCACAAAATGACTAGTGGAACGAACAAACAGCGAAATGGGATTAGGAAAACCAAAGGGAAAGGATGTTTTTTGTTGTTGCTTTTTTAAAACTGTTTTGGGGTTGCACAAAGGTTTCAAGGAACCTGGGAAAAAAAGGGAAATGTGGAGTGTTTCATGAGGAGAAATTAAGGGTAAAAAGGGAAGACGACAAAGGGGTCCTAATAAACACACACACAAACAAAGGGGGCAAACAGATACCAAAAAACACTGAAATCTAATGCACTAACAAGAAAGGTCACCAAACTCCACCAAAATCCCTCTAAAACACAGGCTGTGGGCGTTCCATGTAATATCCTGCTTCCCCAGTCATACAAATTCCACAAGGAGAAAGTGAACAGGATAGGTTCTGAAATCATTATTGGCTGCCGCCAAGTCCCGTGGCACCACACGGTAATACCAGATACTTAGGTGCAGTTGGAGCAAGGTTAATCCTGCCTATCTTGTTAACGCCACCTGATTTCATGTTTAAATTCAAAAGTGAAATGACAAGTTTTTATTTGCTCAAATAAGTAACTATGGGCCTCATTAGGACCCTTGCGCTGACCGAATGAAGGGGGCCAGTACGGGACCGGCCCCCTTCATTCCGTCAGTGCTGATTACGTGGTTCCCTTTGCGGGACCCGGATCAGACGTCTGGTAAAACCAGACGTCTTTTTCAGGTCCCGCGAGGGGAAGAGGGAGGTAACAATGGGACACTTGTATTGTGCCTGTTGTTACCTCCCTCCCCATTCCAATTGAGCCCTATGGAGGCTCAATGGGAATGGGGAAGGGTTCCTGCAAGGAGGACTTACTGGGTCCTCCTATGTCGGAATGTCCCGGTAAGTCCGCATTGCAGGAACCCGGTAATGGAGCCCGGTTTGGAGGCAGCCATGGAGCTAATAGCACCATGGCTACCACCAAACTCGTAATGAGGCCATATGTGGCCATGGGACTATCACAGTGTTGCACCCACTCCCTCCAATCCCCTGCTCTGCCTCTCCCAGACTGGCTCCTTGATATAGTTAAATTAGCTTGGCCTTCTGTAGGAAGTTTCAGAAAAGGGAGGGTCTGACTCCCGCAGCGCCATTATTATAAGAATGTGCATTTTGCTCAAATGGGCCTCTGCAGTTGTTGCCAAGACGTTCTGCGTTTCAGTCTCTGCCTATATGAGTCTCTTCAGAATCACATCAGTGGGCACCGCACCCTATGGAACCAGCAGAGCTTGATGAAAAGAGCAGGATTTAAAAAATATTCTCTAGCAATACTCCCTCTATCCACTGACACCATTGACCAACAAGCTTTCTTCTCTGCCCCAGCCCAATCTTTCTAACCTGTCAGAAGATGCAGGCCTCCCCTCCAACCTGCACTTTGATGAGAGCCCACGCAATGGTCCAGAACCAAGTGATTCTTAGTAAAATGTCCTTGTTCTCATATGTAATTCATTTACTATTACAAGTAATGAAAGGCAGAAGCCTCACTTTTACACACATTTGTAGTGCCACAGAACTCTGCTTGTAATGTGCAGTTTTGAATGAACTGTTCTATATATTATTACGGCGTGGACCAAGAACTGAATTCATATAAATCAAAAGTCAGAGAAGATTTCTACAGAGCTTCCTGTGATGAAGCAATTTCAAACTAACAGGTTTAGTCTGTCTGCTGCCCTAAGCCCAAATAAGTCCATGCTCCACCCCCAACTTTATTCCACCTCCGGGGGTGGGGGAACAGGAGAGAGAGAGAGACGGGGCATGAGCGGGGCGTGGGGGGAACAGGAGAGAGACACGGGGCATGAGCGGGAGTGGGGGAACAGGAGAGAGACAAAGGGCATGAGCGGGGGTGAGGGGAACAGGAGGGAGACACCTTCACCATATTCCACCCCTTCAACAAACTCTGTCTGTGTTGTCCAAACTACACCCCTTCATCTCCATTTTATCCCCCAGTTTGGCTCCATAACATTATAAGGACGTTTTTAAGGTTGCAGGGATAATAAAGTTATTGCTTTCCGCTCTGTTTATTCAAGCCTGTCATCTTCTATGTTGTGTTAGTCGAAAGTGTCTTCAGATCTCTGCTGCCCACGATTTGGGGAAGGCAGTGTGTTCTACAGTTGAGTGCACTAGACATAATTGTTACGTTGAATTGCCTACTTTCGGCTCAGTCTGAAAACAATCTTTTAGAGGAAGTGATAAGAACATAAACTGTCTGCCAACTGGAGAAAAGTGAGAGAAGGTTGGAATGAGGAATTTTGGTTTCAATGCTAATATCGAGTTTCTCTCGCAAATTGCCTGATGTCACTCTACGAGAAGCACCTGGACTGGTCTCTAATATTAATGCAACATAACTACATTTCTACATCCGTCTTGTCAAATTGTAAAGTTGACATATAAATATATGTGGTACAGGCACATCTTTTATAAATGTTGAATAAAAAGAACTTGACATCCTTCTCATGGTTACAGGTCTGGTGTTAGCAGGGAGCAAAATGGATATAAGGGAAGTTACCTGCTGCAGCCGATGTACCGCCAATCCCTTGAGCTGGAACGCCATTAAAATGTGGAATAATCACAAGTGAAACTTGTAAACTCTGCCTGGGCATAAACACCTCTGTAGAGTAAAGACAGTTGGAGAGGTTTCTTGGAATCTTTGGCTGTGCATTCCCGTGGTGGAGTGATGGATAAAGGTGACCCTGAACATCCATGTGTGGGAAGTGTGAGGCTGGCATGGTAGCACAAGTCAGATGCAGACACAATGATTCAAGTTTCATCACCATTATGTTCTGAATGGGGGTTGAAGAATTCCTAACTAGCCCTGTCTCTATAATGGGAGTAGTCTCAACCATCAAAGTAAAATAAAGGAGTCAATGGGCCTCATTAAGTGTTTGGCAGTAACCCGCCAGTGCTACCTGTGGGTTGCTGCCGAACTCGTTACAACCTCTCCGCTGCCTCAGATCCCCGTGCCACCAGGACATTACAAGTCCTTGCGCCCCGGGATATCAGGCGGCGGAAAGGTGACCCCATGGGAATGGCAACATGAAGCACCCGCACCGTGGGTAACAGTGCGGGTGCTTCCATGACAAGTCTCCCTACCGGGACTGTTGCGCCTGGCAGGTCAAAGAGTTCACACAAGACTTTCAGACTTCCCTTATCTTTTTTAGTTCAATTCAACATATCACAGTTCTTTCAGGCTTCGCTTGCCTGCTTTACCATCAGTTCAACTTCCCTTGTCTGATTTAGTTATCAGTTCAATATAACACAGTTTCCACAGGCTTCCCTTGCCTGCTTCAGTGTCATCATAACATAACACAGTTCTGGTACAACAGGGTTTCAAGGTGAATCTTTCACCATACGCCCCTCAGGCTTCCCTCACCTGAGTCTGGACCTTCACTTTAGACAAATTTATAACAGTTTCCACAATAGGCCGCTCCGGCTTCCCTCACCCGAGTCTGGGCTTGAACTTCTTTGAATTTGTTCTCCAACTTGGGGATTCCCTTCCCCAACCTTATTGATTGTTGTTTCACTCTCACGTTGAAGACTTTCAAAACTGCATGGGTTTACTCAGACCCATGCATGACCACTTTGACACAATGCATCTTGGTTATTTTAGTTTCCATTTATCAGAGTCTTGTGTGCCCTCTTAGCACCTTGAATTCATACAAACTTTCTTAGCCCCTTGATTTCATTAAATGTTCACTTTCATAATCGACAAGCCCTTTCGGGATCATGGCTTATTCCTATCAGACTCACTGTCCGCCTTGCTTTTCACAAACAGTTCCCCAAAACTACTTTATATAGCCGGTCAAATAGCACAGAAAGAAGAGCGCTTGCTTTGACATACATGCAGAGCCTGCCAACGCAGGTTTGATTCCCTGCAGGACTAAACTCAGCCTTTCATCCTTCCGAGGTCGATAAATGAGCACCACACACTGTGGGTAATAATAAGCAACGCTCAGATACCTCAGGGTTCGTAGTGCACTGTTATTAACGGTGCCGGCACTTCTGTGGTCCCCACTCCCATAGAGTCCTATGGTAATGGGGATCAACATTTTACCTGCGCCTGACTTACCGGACCGCCAGGGTTGTAATGCCCCGGTGTTTCCGTCAAGTCAGGCACCAGTAAATCATTACGGGTCTGGCGGCTACCTGCCGGTTTTAACTGCACGGTTACCACCGGACCCGTAAGGAGGGCCATTGTGTTTGTTATAGTAGTAAATTGCCTATGTTGTCGTTTTGAGACAATACAGTATAAAACAGTTACTCAGCTTGCATGAGTGTATCGTTTGAATACAAATGTGTTGCTTTTGTTGTGGCAAACCATCAATGGATTCTGAGGCCCCCTTTGCAGCTGAGAGACTGGGAAAGAGAGCCGTGCCAAATTGGCTACACATTGCTCCACCTGCACCTACCACAGGCACTGTGCGGTCTCCAGCTTTACACTTGCTTTGGCAGTGCAATTGCTGTTCTGTGCCTGTCCCCTTGTTCATTCATGTACTTGGTTCTAGTACCCTTGTGTTGGTTCATAGTGCTGGCAGGTAAGCTCGGTCTATTGACGTTATAGATATCGTTAGGCTCTTTAAACCATTCGTTTAGAAGTAAGAGTATATTCCCCTTCTCTATAGGTATGTCACAGTGTGTTTGTCTCAGAGCTGCCGCTGATACCTCCTACAAGAAGGCACAGCCTCACAAGTGCTAAGGGCGTGTATATTAGTCCAATTAACACACAACCGCTGCTCTGAATCCCTGGCCCCCAGGCTCTTCCTGCAAACTTCCTGATTCCTCCTCCCTCCCATATATTTTGTGTTCCTTCCGCACACAGATACCCGGATTCTCACACTATTCCTGTAGGGCACAGGTGTGCAACCTACGGCTCTCCAGATGCTGTGAACGATGACTCCCACACTCTTTTACTTTTGACTATTTTGGGCTGATGGGAGTTGCAGTCCAAACAATCAGCATAGTTGCCAACATAAAACCTTCTGATCTGTAGGTTGTCATCGACTCCTGTTCTTTTCTTTGCATCATTCTGGGAAGTGTAGTCTGTGTTTCATAATGGCAACAGCAAAGCAAGTCCTCAAAAGCAAATACAAATCCAGACTGGATAAGCATGTACAAATTGGAATGGATAATGTTGGCAACTGTGCACCTGGAAAGCGAAAGGTTGCAGACCCTATGAGGAACTATTCTTTCAATATGGTACCTCCCAGTAGCGATATAGAGCCTTGTTTATTAAATCCATCTCCTCTACCTGAGAATCTCGTTGCACTCTTGATTAGTGAAGAGGGCAGATACCTGACTAGAACACAAGTCCAGATCCAGGGGACCGTGGGCTCCACACCTCAATGGGTTTTCTCCTGTAAGTGGTCTGGTATTTGAAACACTTGTGTACAGGTGCATCATAAATGGCATATCATATCGTGCCAGGGATCAGGTCCTTTGCATGATGCAACCAGGGTTGTCCCTGTTTAATAGTAATACAGCATGATTTGGTCTGCCTTCTCAGGCTTACTACTTAATTCGTGCCTCCTCCAACACTATTATGCGACACGTAGCAGTAGGCAATACAACAATTTAATTGGTTGTGTCTTTCAACTATTAGGGTGTCAGAATGAAAAGTAAGGTCACCGGGAATGACCAAGTAGCAAAGAGCATTTTGACGTTAATTAGCTATTTGGGTGTTCTGGGGGTGCTTTTTGCCCAAAATTGAGGGAAATCCATTAAACCAGCCCTGCAAGTATATGAGGCACAAGCAGTGGTCTGAGCACTTTGGGCCTAATTAATGGAACTGTTAGCGTGCAAAGTGACTTTGCACTGCCAACAAACGTCCCGATTCCCAGAGCGGTGCTTGCACTGCAAACGTACTCTTTGCATCGCGATAAATGGGTGGTGCAAAGAGTACTTTTTCAGTGCAAAGTGACTTTGCTCTGTAAAAATGCACTTTGCACCGCTCTGTGAATCAGGGTGTTTGTTATGTTATGATAGGTTATTTATAACGCGCTTAATACCCAGAGGTTTCTAAGCGCGGACCCAGGGATCGAACCTGCGTTGCTCCGTGTTGTCTTGTTTCCAAGTCGAGCACGCTGGCTGAGCTATCCTCCTGGTGGCAGTGCAAAGTCACTTTGCACCGCACTAAAAGTTCTATGAATTAGGCACAGTAATGCTTTTTGCCCCCTTTCTCCATTCTTGTAGAGGTAATTTGAAATAATCAAATAGGAATGGAGACAATTGTCCATATTTGAATGATAGACTTTTGTCAGAAAATAATGTATATAGTTATTGTAGGTTTTAATAACATCTTGCTCAGAAAAGCAAGTGCCACATTCTTATTAACTCTACAACATATACTGGAAGTGATAATTAGAAATTAGGATTGCATTTTTTTTAAAGGTGCCCGTTTACAATGGCCCTCATTACACCACCGGCGCTAAACCATGGCGCTATTAGCACCATGGTTGGTGCCGGTGTTGTAACGAGTCCGCCATGGTGAAATGGAGAAATACCGCCCGATTCCAAGGTTGGCGGGGCGGTATTTCCCCATTTCCACATGGCCCTTCCCCATTCCCATTTTTGCCCCATAGGGCTCAATGGGAATGGTGAAGGCGGCAATTACGGTACCGCAAATTGCGGTACCGTAATTGCCTGCGAGGTCCCTTTGCAGGTCCCTACTTTAACGGCTGGTCCAGACCAGCCGTTAAGGTCCGGTCCCACAAAGGGACCTCGTAGTAAGGCGCTAAGTGGTTAACGACGCCGCAGCCTTTTACGGCGCCGTTAACCACTTAGCGCCAGGGTCGTAATGAGGCCCAATGTTAGCACAATTAAATCATTTATTTTGTAATGGCTACTTTTTCAGAAAATAAACAAACTCCAGTGCCTCCAAGTCTCCCTCTTTATGGAAAAGTTTCACCATCAGCTTAAAGCCAATGATCTGTTTCTTCTGTGAACATCAAGACAATATTTAATTTGGCATCCTTTCCACTGATTGGTTGATAGTGTTGCTGAATCAATGCATTTGCTACAGTATTTACAAACAATGATGAACAAAAATATATAAAATAACAAATGTTACTATAAAACCTAGTCCTCTGCCCCTTTACAGGGTATGTCAGAACCCTAGCACCCCTGAAAAGACAATGCACGCCTTCCTCAACTTACCCCGAAAAGACCATGCACGCCCCCTCGCTGTGAAGGTGACATTCCTGCAGGAACCACACAATGACAATGTATGTCTTCAAATACCAGGCCAGTCCCCACATTGAGGGATGCCTTTCTTGCTGAGGCTCTCATTCGTTAAATCATAAAAATAGCACCCTCATTCCCCCTTCAATTATTATCAACGGCTCGGGTAATGTTTGTAAACACGCACCAGACAACACAACTCTCGCATGAGCAAGAGAGAGGAAGAGAGAGAAACAGAGACATGGACATAGAGTGAGACAGAGAGAGAAAGAGAACGAGAGAGAGAAAGAGAGGCAGAGAGAGAGAGAGAGAGAGAGAGCGAGAAAGAGAGGGAGAGGGAGAGAGAGAGAGAGAGAGAGAGAGAGAGAGAAAGAGAGAGAGAGAGAGAGAGAGAGGAAGAGAGAGAGAGAAAGAGAGGGAGAGAGAGAGAGAGAAAGAGAGGGAGAGAGAGAGAGAGAGAGAGAAAGAGAGAGAGAGCAAGAGGACAGAGAGAAAGAGCTAATTCAGCATAGGATATGCCAGCTACTGTCAGTAAATATTATTTTGTAATCAGCTCAGAGAGAAAGAGCTAATTCAGCATATGATATACCAGGTACAGGCAGTGAATATTATTTTGTAATCAGTTCAAATGTGCTTTGCTCCTGTAGAATAGTCTGTACCAGGCCATCTATGATTGCTTTCTTTTGTGAATATGAGCATCTGGAGGTTTGATGTATAAAATCACTGACCAGCAACCTGTTGCTGGTAATGTACATGGTTTATCTCTTACCACACTTATTTATTAGTCAGTGCCTGTTCTTTCATTCTTACTTGTGCCTGTTCCCAGGTTCTAGAGGTTCATGACACTATTCAAATAGCAGTGAAACAGTACTTCAGGCAATCTTATGTCATAATATGTATGACCTAAGGAAAAAGCACCCTCAGATGTGAAATCTCTCGCAGATGTTGAGAAGAGATTTACTAAATCTTTAGAAGTTTGGTTGCTCTTCTTAGACTAGAGGATCTACATTGGATGTGCAGTCGTTTTGTTTACTGAGATATATGATCCTATACACAATTTTGCTAGTTAGAACCATTTATGCAGTCACTGAATCCATTTACAGACTGCAGACACACTCTACAGTCCCAGGAAGTCATTTTCTTCTTTTATGAATCTGTGACTCTTAATACATTATTTTTCCTTAAAAAAACTTCATATGAAAACAATCTTTGCCCACATAGCGGTCCCAATCAGCTTGTCGATTAAGCAATATTACCCGAGCAGGGGGGGGTCATTGCCATTACCAGGCTTGGTAATGCCTCCCTTGCAAGGGTGATATTGCAATTAGTATCCTGGCACGTTGTACCGGGATACTGATAGTGTTTTCGTTAAGTTGAGAAAGGACGTGAATGCCCTTTTTCAACTTAAATTGTTGTTGTTTTTTTTTTAAAGATGGACGCCATGGATCAGGGAGCAGGAACTACACAAAGTCCCTTCTCCCTTTCAATGGCGGCAAGTAGTGTGCTGGGAGGAAATGGCCAAAAAGACTGCAACCATTCTTACAAATGGTAGAAAAGACCGGAAAAGGTCTGTACCATTCGTACAAATGGGAAAATACCAAACATGAGGAGCAGGGTTGCGGGGGTGTCGCCCGCTCCCCATATCCAGCAATTTCAGATTAGAGGGAGGCCCGGGTGCTCCCCGCATAGGGGACACCCGTATGTAAAAAAAAAAGTAACAAAAAAACAGAAAGGTCGTTGCAGTGTCGATTCCCAAGCACGTAAGTGAAGAGAACTGGCATCGCAGAGGGATGTTGGAGACGGTGGCACATAAGGAGGAGTAGGAGGGTGGGGGCAATGGCAATTGAAATGTTCATGGGAGAGAAGACCAAAAGTTATTCCGGAAAAATAACTTTTGATCTTTTCTCGCTCAAACATTTCAGCTACGGTCTTACAACCCAAATCCGTGCTGGGACACTACTGTTCCCGCGAACCGCCAGCAAGGGTCATGGAAGCGGAACATAAGTGGGGTGGACATGAGAGGGTGCAAAATGTGTGGAAAAGAGGGAAAGGTTTGGGGAGATGGGGAGGTGGGGTGCGGTGGAGCACTTACCTCATTATCCAACAGGGGAAGACGGCAGTGTCCAGCTCTGAGGAGGCTCAGAGCTTGGGCTTTACCGCGTGGTCATGCCCCCATTCTGAGCCTTCGCATTGGCTGGGAGGCCAAGACCACACCCTGCCGGGTACTGATGGAGCATACTTTTCTCATTAAGTAAGCACAACCAGTATATCCAATTGACCTTCTAAATTCAATCCTCTGCATCCTAAACAATCAGATATCGGATATCATTACTTTTTATTACTGTCGCACAAACGCCAATGAGATTTTCAGGCAAATTCCTCTCTCAACCAATGCATCAAGTGGGCTCACATTTTAATTCTGACAATGTAAGGAAGTCCCCCAACATAAGTGCATTTTAATCTTTTAAAGCTTTTTCTTGAACTCGTGGAAGGAATTAGACTGCCTAATGTCATATGGAAGCTTGTTGCATTGCGAAGGAGCCTGCACGTCAAATGTAGTACCACCAAAAGATTTGAGGTTATACCTGGGTTGACTACGTTTAAGGGGGCCATAGGAGCGCAGGCAACGACCAGGTGGGAGGATGGTAAGGTAATTGTTCAGAGATTGTGGAGCTTTGCTATGGCAGCATTTGTAAGTCAAGGAGAGTAGCTTGTGCGTAACACGCTGTTTAATGGAGAGCCAGTGTAGGCTACGTCAGCATTTGTGACATGATCTCTCCTGGTCAGACCATTGACAGCTCTGACTGCCCCAGTTTGAGCTTGGAGATTCACGTTTGATGTCCCTACTAGCAAACTGTTGCAGTAGTCGAGACGGGAGTTAATCAAGGCCGTGGCTAGAAGAGATCTGTTTTTTTAAAGAGATGAATGGGCGAATGTGGTTCAGTAATTTGGTCACGTACCCACACGAAGCCCGAACTGAGGTGAGGTAAAGGAAAGGGAAAACAATAAAGGGGTGAATGATATACAATATCAGTAATTGACAACTTAATTGTGAAACCAAGAAAGAACGGCAGCTAGAAAGGCTGGACTAAAACATTGGAAAAGCGTCCTAATATTGTAAAAACATGTTTCACTTGAATTTGGTAAAGCGCACGTGCGCCGGAGGGCATCTTTGCGCTGCTGTGTTAGTGAGGAAACTTATAACAGAATCTGAGAATTTCAGAACAAGGTGGTTTTCAGTAGTAGGCAGAAGATGAGATGACCCGCGGTACCCCATAGGGCCAACAGGAGGTCATTCCAGGCTCTGGCAGACACCACAGAGAAGGCTCGCCCCCCCTCCCTTACGTGATAGACGATAGCGAGGGACAGCTACAAGAAGCACAGAAGATTGGGTTCTCAACAGGTGGGCCGGAACATAATGAGTGAATTTGGCCTGCAAATACTCAGCATTCATGCCATAAAAGGCCCGGTGCACAAAACACATGCGGCCTCATTACGACCCTGGCGGTACAGGGTTAATGGCGCCGTAAAAGGTGCCGGCGCCGTTAACCCCGTACTGCCTCATTACGAGGTCCCCTCGCGGGACCCGGTAAGTGATGCCTGGTCAAACCTAGCATGCTTACCGGGTCCCGCGAGGGGAAGAGGGAGCAAATGGGAATGGGGAAGGACCGGGTCTCCGAACTCGGAATGGCCCGGTAATTCCTCATTCTGTGGACCCGGACGCGATTTTAGCGGCAGCCATGCCGCCAATAGCGGCATGGCTACCACTGAGGTCGTAATGAGGGCCATGGATTTAAAAGGAATCCGGTTGGCAACGGGAAAATATTTTTTGTAAGTCCACAACATGTCCAACCATCTAAGAGTATCGTAAAAGATTGGTCTGCTTTAACAAGTTTACTGGCCTATCGCGCTCGCCTCATCCACATCCATCCCCCGCCGGTATCAATGGCAGTTCACACCTGTGGCGGTGCGCTCGCAAGGGGGCTGGACGGATGGGAATGCTCAAGGTGCTGAATACCATGTGCACCACAAAGGGTTCTTTAGCCTGATGACACTTATCCACATGGCCACCCCAGACCCGGTGTCTCCAGTCTCCCCTTTGAAGACCCAGTCCCTGCAATCAACATATTTCTGTGTCCATTGACTGTGTTCCGGGCCTACTGCGCTCCCCCCATCCCCATCCCTCAACCTCCGGTATCAATAGCAGTTCACACCATTGGCCGTGTGCTCACAAGGAAGCTGGGTGGATGCGAACACGTCACACATTCACATACACACCCACTTCTTTAAGCCTTTATAAACACTTCAGATGTTACCAAGAAAACATCTGTGAAATTGACAACAGATATCGCCATCCCTCCACTTTTTACCTTGCTTGCTGAATCGGCTCATCTGTACTTCTAAGTAGCGGTTAGTCACCTTTTACTATTGTTTTCTATAGTGTCAACGTTGATATGATATATGATATGGCATTTGTAACGCGCCTATACACAAGTGTTTCAAGGCGCAAGAGGTGGGGGGGAAGGGGAGAACAGACAACGATCATACTAGGCCAGGTGTCATTCAGATCGCACAAGTGCAAGGGTAGGGGGACTGGGAAAAGTGCAAGGGGAAGGGGAGAGGGGAAGTGCAGTACATGGTTAGTAGAATACAAGATAAGTAATAGGGCCAGCTGGTGGCAAGTGCAAGGAGAGTGCAGTACATCGTTAGTAGAATACAAGATAAATAATAGGGCCAGCTGGTGGCAGGTGCAAGGTAAGTGCCGGGAGAAGGGGCTGTAGAATACAGAGACAGTCCCGTAGTGCAGGTAGGCAGTGCAGCGAAGAGTGGCTGGGCCAAGGACCGAGATCGGTGAGTGGCCAGTTGCAGATTCAGTGCAGGTTCAGTGATTTTAGCAGGGGAGAGAGGGAGAGAAAGCGGAGGCAAAGAGGAAGGTTTTGAGGTGTTTCTGGAACCAGAGATGGTTCTCCTCAAGTTTCAGGGAGGCAGGAAGGCTGTTCCAGAGGGAGGCCCCTGCTGTGGAGAGAGATCTACCCCCAGCTCGTTGCTTGGAGAAGCGGCTGACCCTGAGGTAGTTGGAGGTGGATGAGCGAAGAGCTCGAGAAGGAAGATATTTAGGAAGGGAGAGTTGAAGGTATTTTGGCCCAAGGCCCCAGAAGGCCTTGTGGACAATGCAGAGGGTTTTGAACTTAATCCTCGCAGCCACTGGGAGCCAGTGTAGCGATTTCAGTTCTGGAGAGATACGGTCCCTGGGCTCGAGGCCAAGGACAAGTCTTGCAGTCCTGTTCTGGATGAGTTGCAAAGGGCGGAGAGTAGAGGCAGGAAGATTTAGATAGAGGCTGTTACAGTAGTCCAGCTTCGAGAGAACCAGGGCCCTGGAGACAGTGAGCTTCTGGGGGAAGGAGAGGAAAGGAAGGATACCCCTGTGGAGGTGTAGCTGGTAGTGTGACTTCTTAGAGACGTCAGATGTGTGAGGAGAGAAAGAGAGTGTGGAGTCGAAGATGACCCCAAGGTTTTTTGCCTTGCAGGTAGGAGCAGGAAGAGGGCCAAGGGAGGCCGGCCAGAGAGCTGCAGGGAAGGAGGGAGTGGGTGTGCCGATAAGTAGAATCTCAGTCTTACTGGCATTATGGCAGAGGTCGTTCTCTGCTAGGCCACCTTCTTTTGCTTTATACTCAATGTGCACCCTATTCTCATTGTATTTTATTCCAAAAAGTCTACACCACTATCAACCGTCCTACGCATGTTTACCTCTGTGATTGGCACATAACATTACAGAGTATTGTTTACGAATGTAATCTTTCATAGTGCATGTTTTCAATGTATATTTACTTTAAGTGCCATTTTTGTAAAGTACACTTTTTTATTATTATCAAAGAAATGTGATGTTTGGCTTACTCACTGTGATACTTTTTGACAGTAATATTCATGGATATTTTTTTAACAGATCCTAAGGACAATCCAACAATGCATTCTTGTATCATTTTGGTTTGCACTAACAACAGACATGCTAAAAGGCAGAGTACAGTCCTGCATGTTTTTTCAAAGGATTTCAATTTAATAAGAAAATGGCTCTTGAGCTGTGGATTTCCAGTGTCCGAAATTGAAAGCAGAGCCAAGGATGTCTTGGATGATGTGAAGGGCAATCGATTCCACGTCTGCAGCATGCACTTCTCAGAAGATATGTATGAACAATCACAGTAAACTAAAAAGCATCACCCCAGGCTCCTTCGCAAATTACTTCCCAATGCAGTTCCTACTGAATTTCAGCGCACATCAGGTGACGTTGAATTTTTAAATGTATTTTACCATTTTCTAAATGTTCCTGTATAATATGTCTTATAAATGACCACTCAATGGGCCTCATTACGAGGAATACGATAGAGGTATAACGGCGCCGGTAGAGCTGCCGGCACCATTATCCTTCTACCACCCCATTACGAGGTCTGCTGGTGGGTGCCTCTAAGGACGTCTGGTACCGTTGTTAACATCCTCCCCATTATCATTGAGCCCTATGGGGGCTGAAATGGGAATGGGGATGTACCGGGTCCAGGTTCCTGGAATGGGGAAATACCGGGCCCTCCAAGGTCGGAATGGCGCGGTATTTCCCCATTCCAGGAACCCGGACCCAGTACCTGGTATGATGATAGCCATGCCGCTAAAAGCGGCACGGCTACCTCCTTACTCGTAATGAGGCCCAATGTATTGAAATAATCTGTGAACAGGTACATAATGAACAGTTTTCAGTTTTTGGGAATATTTCCATTGATATTTGATTACACAAGTTTCCTTCGTGACACGATGTACTGTGGTTTATAAATGTTTAATTTTAGATAACTTTGTGTATCCCTACTTTAGGGATACTCGAATAGTTCAGTTCAGTGCAGTGAGATGCCTTTGCAAACACATTGCGCTCCTTAAAAATAGGTAATTTTCTTAAAATTGCCAAGTTTGTCTTTACATAGACCGCACTGATGGAAGTACAGGCCTTTATAATGGAGGAAACCACAGACACGTTCAACATCCTAATGGTGAGGCCAACGACTTGAACACACATTTTATTATTGTTTTTGATGTGGTCTATTTATTTATTTGTATTTATTGTTTGCTTGTTAGGTGCTTATACAGTAAGAATGTACTGGGCCTCATTATGTTTGTGCCGGTCCGCTAACAATGGTGCCAGTAAGCCTACCAGCACCGTTGTTACTGGACCGTTACAGTACGGCTCTGCGGGCGGGTGCCATCCCGCCCACACGGTCTGACCTGTCGGGCGGAATGACCCCTGCCTGTAGAGTTTCACAAAAGCAACGGCACCATCATTAACAAAGCCAGTGCTTGCATGGTCCCATTCCTATTGAGTCCAATGGGACTCAAATGGGAATGGAACTCTGGGGTTGTAATCCCCCAGTGTTTCCGGCAAGCCATGCGCTGGTAATTGTAAGTCCCCATTCCCATTTGAGATACTGCCGGATGATGCCCACTGTTTAAAAGTGCCCACAGGGCAGGGAGGGAGGGTGGGAAATACATTACAACACCATTTTAAGAGCCGAGGGAGAAGAGGGAGAGGGACAAACTTACTATACCTTGTGAGTAATCAGAACTTGTAAGTGCAGAAAGGAAGAGGAAAGAGGGGGTAAGTGCTGGGGAGTCCCAGCTTGAGGGTGAGCCATGGACGAAGTACTAGGAATGTTGAGTGCTTCATGGCCTGGGCCGTGGGAGGTGTAAGTGCGAGACTCCAGAGCAGAGGGTGTGCAGATGCAAAGTGCTTTGGATAGACAGGAGCTGGGAAGAATTGGTGTGGGAGGTCAAGGCCCCGAAGATGCATAAGGTCCAAGGACACTGATTCAGCAACTGTGATTAGCAGAGGAGAGAAGGAGGGAAGGAGGAGGAAAAGATGAGAGTCTTAAGGAGCTTCCGGAATTTGAGAAGATCCTGCTCAAGGCTCAGGGGGAGGGGGAGGCTATTCCACAGGAGGGAGCCCACAGAGGAAAGTGAGCGGCCTTCTGTTTAGCAAATCACTTAACACACAAAGAGATGGTACCAGAGGAGCAAAGTGGTCTAGAGGGAGGGTATTTGTGACTGTCTTTTTTTAATATAATGGTTTTGTAGCCCTCTGTTTAGCAAATCACTTAACACACAAAGAGATGGTACCAGAGGAGCAAAGTGGTCTAGAGGGAGAGTATTTGTGACTGTCTTTTTTTAATATAATGGTTTTGTAGCTTGTAGCTGCAGACAGCCTTGTGGTTGATGCAGAGGGATTTCAATCTAATCTGTGCAGCAACTGGGAGCCAGTGAAGACTTTTTAGTGCAGTAGAAATGTCATCCCTGGGCTTAAGGCTAAGGATATGTCTTGCTGTCCTATTCTGGATAAGCTTAAGGGGTCACAGAGTGGAAAAAGGCAGATTCAGGAGGAGGCTGGTACAGCAGTCAAGTCTAGAAAGAACCAGGGCTTGAGTCACATTGAGCCTCTGCGGGAAAGTGAGAAAAGGTAGAATTCCTTTGAGAATGAAGAGCTGATAGTTGGACTTCTTGGCAATGTCCTGGGTGTGAGGGAGGAAGAAGAGAGAGGAGTCAAAGATGACTCCAAGGTTTCTGGCTTCAGTTGAAGGTGCAGGGGAGAGCCCATGGAGGAAGGCCAGTGCGAGGGGAAGAGGAGGGAGTAGGGGTCCCAATGGGAAGGATCTCAGTTTTACAGGCATTGAGGCAGAGATCATTGAAGGCGCAACAGGACTGGATGGCAGGTAGGTAGTCAGGGATGATGGAGGGTGCAAGCGGGTCAGCAGGGAGTCTGAAGAAGAGCTGTGTGTTGTCTGCGTAACACTGAAAGTTGGAGGAGAACGTGGAGATGAGGCGTGCAAGGAGAGAAAGGTAGATGTTAAAGAGCCAACTGGAGAGTATAGAGCCCTGGGGGACACCACAGGAGATGGAAGTAGGAGAGGAGAAAGGGCCCAGGATGACTTGGGAATAGCAGTTAGTGAGGAAAGAGTACAGCCAATCCAGTGCCCGTTCCGAGATACCAAGTGTATCGTGTAGCCTTTGTATGAGGATTGAATGGTTAACTGTGTCAAAGCTGGCGAGTTGGAGTCCAGAGATGCGGCGCGGTTCTTCACAGATGTTCAGAAGAGCAGTTTCCATGCCTCTGGATGCTCGGAATCCAGACTGATGGTCGTGGAGGCCACCAACAAGTTCATTGTGAGAGCTAAATTGGAGCAAGGCCATCTTCTCAAGTAGCTTCCCCAGGAAGGGGGTGATGGAGATAGGGTGATAGCTGGCAGGGCAGGTAAGGTCAGGGGAGGGTTTTTTCAGTTGTGGGCGCACAAAGGAGTGCTTGAGCAAGGAGGGGAAAGACCCAGTGATAATAGATTGATTGCAGAAATCAGCGAGCGCAGGGGCAAGAGAGCCAATTTTATCCTTGATGGTCCTGAATGAGCAATGGGAGATCTGTTTGGAAGAGACCTTCATGGAGCGGACAATTCCGGTAACTTCATAAGGTGTGACAGTACAGAAGGCGTAAAAGGAGGTAGGAGGGGAGGGGATTTTGGAGGGTGGTGGGATGGGTTGTGAGGGAGTGTAGAAAGAGTGGTCAGAATGACCTGAGTTTTGGTGGTACAGTGTGAGGCCAGTGCATTGCAGAGGGCCTGGGTGGGAGAAAGGGAGGGGGAGACTGCAGTGGGGTTGGCTAATTCCCTGCAGATTATGAACATTTCTGGTGAGTTATTGGATGCGCCGGAGACCAGTGCCTGAATGTGGGCTCTTTTCTTTGCACGGATGGCGAGTCTGCATTACCTTTGGAGCAGGCGGCAGGCCAGTTTGTCAGAGGATGAGCCTGAGGTTAGCCACTTCCATTCTGCTGCCCTGCACTTTCATTTCAGGGCTGCAAGTTCGGTGTCGTACCAATTGTTATGCTTTGAGGCAGGTTGCAGACGGATCATCATGACTGGGGCAAGAATGTCAAGAGTGTTGGTGATGGAAAGATGGAGGTTGCTGAGGGCAGAGTCAGAGGTAGAGTCAGAGGTGTGGGTCATGGGCTGTGAAGGCGAAGGCAGCCGCAGTCACCCGTTTCATACGACGGCTGTTAGTGAATGAGGTTGGAGTGACTTTTGGGGGGTGCGGTCAGGGGACCAATGGGACCCAGATGGGAGGAGAGGAGAGAGTAATCTGACCAGGAGAGACGGGTGACTAAAGGGGGGGTCAGAGTGTATGAGGGCATCCAGAGTGTGTCCAGCTGTGTGGGCTGGCCCAGAAAGGAGAATGGCGAGGGAAAACGAGGAGAAGAGGTCAGTGAATAGAGTGGATACAGAGCCAGGGGAGTCCAGTTGAATGTTGAAATCATCCAGGAGGAGAAGAGTAGAGGTGGAAGAAAGTAAAGAAGAGCAGAAGTCAGCCCATTCAGAGAGGAAGAATTGGAGGCTGGTAGATGGTAACAATGGTCAGTTTGGAGGTGGGAGAGGTGACGAATTTGCAAATCAGGCTTTCAAAAGAGGAATAGGTCTAGGTAGGTAAGATGGAAGCAGAATCCCACTCAGGAAAGATCAAGGCAACCCCCATGCCAGTGCGGTGAGGTTGAGGCTTGGAGATGATCTTGAAGCCATTAGGGAGGAGGGAGTCAAAGGCATTGACTGAGCTGGCATTGGACCAAATCTCAGTAGTAGTGAGAATATCGAGGTCAGTGTCTTCAAGAAGGTGACATTTTTCAGAGGAGGGTTTGTTGGCTGAGCGGGCGTTGAGAGTCGCCAGGTGGAGGCGGTCCATGATTTTGAAGGTTTTCTGAGGTGGGGTATAGGCGTGTGACCATTCACAGGAGGGGAGAAAGAGTAGAAGGGGGAGATACAGGAGAAGGAAGTTAATGGGAGAAGGCAGGATGCGGTCAAAGAGAAGGAGGTTGGGTTGTGAACCCGGAGCCAGGATGGTGTCAGTGTGATAGACATTAACGAAGCAGCGAGAGGATGCAAAGCCAACCAAGAGAACTTCCCACTTGGTGCCATTGTTAATAGAGGAGTGTGATGAGGGAGAGTGAGTAGAGATGAGATGGGGTCCAGAGATCATGAGCAGGGACAGAGAAAAGGATATCAGTGAAAACCTCTCTAGAGAAAGCACTGACATAGGTGTCTGCAATGGGAAGTCCAGGGTTTTCACTCAGGATATCTTTTTTGTGCTTTTTCCTGCCAGACTTGGTGAGAGAAGGGGGATAGGTGATAGTGTAGCAGTTAGAGAATATAGGAGTGATGGAGAGAGCCATAGGAGGACAGAGGTTTAGGCAAGGAGCGAGGGAGGAGTGGCAGCACTGCACTGCACAGTTCTGGTTAAACTCACTAGGAGGCCTAGAAGATTGAGTCGGAGAGAATAAGTGAAATTGAGAAGGAATAGATCTACTTTGGATAAGTAATGTAGGCAGCAAAGCAATGAATGCAGCAAACAATGCAAAGCAGATGGTGCACATGTAATGCCAAAGCACCCAAAATTTAATTTAAAAGCACACCCCAAATTGGATATTAATTTAACTGCCATGGGTCCCCCCCACCCCAGTGCCAAGGCCTTTTTTGGTGATTTTGGTATTTCACCATTGAATGTCTTCTAACATTTTCTATTTCACTAAGCCCTTAAGTGCCAAGGACGAGGTATCCCGTCCTTGGCAACATGGAGGTAATCCCAAGGACGCGATACCTCGCCCTTGGTACTTGAGGGGTTAAAAATGTAGGCAGCAAAACAATGCAAAGCAAGTGGTGCACAGGTAACAAATTCGATTTTAAAAGCACACCCCGAATTCGAATAAATTATAATACTAATGTACTATTAGTAACAATGGTATGAATATATACATTGATTAAAGGACTGTGATACTACATCAACCACTATTCCGGAGTCAACAGCAACCTCACTCATCTTTCAAGTACCGATTTTAGAATAATCCTTCAGATGCAACTAAACTAAATATGTATTTGTTGAAGTTCAACTTAAAACATATTCATTATTTTTATGTATAATATTCTCTTTTGATACAAAGTGGCTTGTAGGCTTCTTTGTCAATATCGACCAAACTTTTCATGTAATTTTTGAATTTGGCTTTTACATCTTTATTATTACAATAACTATTATATAGATGGAGCCTGGACCTTCAACAACGTACTATTCTTCTACTGCAACCAGTCTGGAAGATGAGGTACGAGAAGTGAAAGTTTATTTATTTATACTAATAGTTATATCTTTTTTCCATTTAAGCTAAGTTATTGTTTTCATGATTTGCAATACTGTCAGCAAATTGCAAATCAACAACTTTGATGTATTTATTACAGAAACACATGCAACCATGAAAGTAAACCTTCAGAAAAATGTACTTTCTTACTGAATAACATAGACTCTTTCAATATATGCATGGCATATGTTTTTGTTCATAGACTTTAGCTTCTAAGTGACAAATGTAATAGGTGAATCAAAATAACATTACAATGCATTTAAGGATCCACAATTTAATAAATATGCTTTGTGGGATGATCTTGCGCCAAGTCCCTGCAATGTGTCTGAATGTTATCAGGTACATTATTCAAATATGTCTTTTTAAAATGTTATGTGTACACAGTGTTCAGCTTTATGTTAATACTAATTAAAACATTTTAATCAGACAATGAACTGTATCTTTTTACCTAGTTTAACTGATATTGTAAGGTCGACAATCATTAAATCAACTTTCTCAAGATGTACTTTGTGCGATCAAAGATTTTAGCATTAAATTGTTCAACAATTTATTCAATGTTCTTTGAATTTTTTATGTACAAGGAATGTTCTACTGAAGTGGTCAAAGTTGAAGAGACACGTGTAAAATATCAGTTATCATCCATTGTAACTGTGAGGTAATCATTAATATTATTTAGTGTTTTCCATAGTGACATTGTGTTATATGTGTATATATGTATATATGATTCTTTAAGTGGAAGAGCCAATTTCAAGGTTTATACAATTTCAAAATGCTGCTTTTCAGCTTAGTCTGGTGGTCAGCAATCCAATTTCACGGTTTCAGGGAAAATTCAAGGGTGCATAACAGAAAGAAAATACTTTGTTTAGGAGTTATTTCATTGATATTACATTTTCATGTTGTAATTCATCTATTCTGTATTTGTGCTCTAAATGAAGCATTATTTTTTCTCTTAAATTAGAGGCCTATAAAGAAGAGGAGCATAAAGACCCAGACAACTACACATACTATGAGAACATTGGAAGCGCCCTGATGCCTGCGGGCTGCTGGCGCTATATAACTATACATAACATAACAACAAGAAAAAACTGCAGGACTTTTTGGGATACTTCGTTTACCAAAAAGAAGCAAACAGTGGGAGGCAAAGCCAATCTTCTAGCAGACTGATTTTGAATTTGTGAGAGATCTAACATTGAGTGTGCTGGCCATGCAAACTCATGGAATTGGTCCAAATTTTGTTTCCAGGGCGCAGTCTATGCCCACGGAACATTGCAAAAAAGGTTTGCCCTCCCAAACGCCAACTTGTGGAAAGGTTTACTTCAAGATTCAATTGATATGTAACTCTCTTTACAATGTTTAACAAAGCCAGTTTCAATCTTTTGCACAGTGTTTGGAAACTGTTTTCATTGGACATAAAATGGAATAGAATGTGACTTGAGATGTAATTGTTAAATAATTTGTTTTTAATGAATTACTGTTTGTGAAGTAATGTCACTAGATAGGCCTTAACATTTCTATTTCTTGTTGCTTTTTGTATTTATTACCATTCAAATAATTGATTTATATTACAACAATAAATGTCAGTCTGATTATTTCAAGAATGTGATTAAAATCAAATTCAAATGTAAAAGAGCCTGGTCAGCTTAAAAACAACAGTTACCAGGAGCAGGTTTTGACTCTCCCGGCCAACAAATGGATTGCTATAAACTAGCTCCTCGTTGCCTAGTGGTTGCTCCTGGTGACGGGTTACTTCTGGGTACCCAGGCGCTGCTCGTAACTCCTGCTTATCCAGTGGTAATTTTGAGCCTGTTTGTAATGAGCGCACAATATTTGAAGAATCGAAGCAGAAAATTGGAGCAGCAGGCATACAGAAACTCAACCAGGCTCATTCTAAGCCTGCCAGTCTGGAAACAATGGTTCCGGTAAGCTTACTGGCACAGTTGTTTTCCGGACCGGCATATTACCTGTCTGCATGCCGCAGCCGCTGTGCCCGACAAGTGGATGCTGCGGGCACAGCGTTCACAGTATTGCAGACCGTCAAGGAAGCACCGGCACCCTTAAGAACGGTGTCGGTGCTTCTGTGTTCCTCATTCCCATAGACTCCTATGGGAATGGGGAATTATAATTTACGGGCACCTGACTTTCCTGACCGCCGGTGTTGTAATCCCCCAGAGTTAACAGGAAGTCAGGCACCGGTAAATATTTACGGGTCCGGCGGCAACCCACAGGTACTACCGCCATGGTTACTGCCAGACCCATAATGAGGCCCAATGTCTACAGAGCTCTGGTCCTCTTCAAGCTGGACTACTGAAACAGCCTCTTCCTCAACCTGCCTTTATCCTCCCTTCATCCCCTTCAACTAATCCAGAACAGGGCTGCAAGACTTATCCTTGGCCTCAAGGCCATGGACAGCATCTTTCCAGCCCAAAACTGTCTCCACTGACTCCCGGTGGCTGCAAGGGTCAAGTTCAAGACCCTCTGCATCATCCATAAGGCTTTCTGGGGCCATGTACCACACTACATCCAACTCTTCCCATAAATAGCTCCTGCTTAGAGACCTTTGGTCATCTAGGATGCCATTCTATGCAGATGAGCTGCTATTCCAAGCAGGGGGTGTGGGGTAGATCTTTTTCCTCAGCAGAAGCCTCTCTCTGTAATGGCCTCCCTGCCCCTCTCAGGCTTCTGCCTGATCTCCTTAAGTTCCGGAAGCTTCTCAAGTCCAACCTTTTCTCTTCTTCATTCCCCTCCCCCCAACACTGCTAATGCCCCCCTCTGTCGCATTGACTGGCTTACTGGTGCCTTCTGAGCTCCACAGGGCAGCAAGTCCTCCTCACCCAATGTACCCAAGCACCCTGTTGACCTGTCCCCCGCCCAGAATCTGCACTTGCTTTTCTGGGCCCCTTTCCCTTACAAGCCTGGTGGAGTGTGCATCCCTACCGAGCCTGGTCTACCCCCGACCTCGCGCTTAGCATGTGGTCCTCACTCCCTGCTTCCCCTGGTACTTGCCCACCTGGCCTCCCCTTAACACTTGCCTAGCCCCATTGCCACTCTTCTTCCCCTCCTCACCCATGCATTTGCATACCTCCTCTTGCCCTGCAACCACCCTCCCACCATAGCATTTTCCCTTCCGCCCAACCTACACCTCCGCCCATCCCCACTCCCTCTCCCCTGCCCTTCTTGTTACTGCACTTGCATGATCCAAATGGCAAGAGGCCTAGTAGGACCCGTTACGGTTGGTTTCTTCTTGCCCCCCCTTTTTTTCTTGTGGTGCCTTGAGACACCCTTTGATGTATAGCCACTTTAAAAATAACCAATAAATACCATAAAATAAATGAAATCTAAACTCGCTGGAATGTAGGAATCATGGTAAGTGGCTGCAGATTGCAAGGTTTATGTGCCACAGTGTTAGCCAATATTGAAATAACCAGTGAAGGAATTTGTCTTGTCAATGTGCACAATGAACATCTTACTCTGGAGGCCCACATTCGCCGCCTCAGCTCTAAAAGAAACGTCATGGCGCTTCAGCGCCAGTGCTTCTGAACCGAGCCGGTCTTCGACGTCCTCGCCATTACTCGGCTGCTAGGTGTTCTCTTCCTTTTGTCTATTAACTCTTCTAACCTGACTAGCAAAGTAAGTTGTACAAGATGGGATTCCTTAGACAAGAACCTTTATTAATAATGACTCTACCCATAAACCGTTTGGCTCTTAATGGCTCTTAATGATCGACTAAAAAGATTCTATAGTCATTTAGCCAATACAGAATCGGAATAACACCAGACTGTCCTGCCCTAGCTAGTCCAATACTTGAGGAGCCAACCTCTAGGTTACATGTCTTTCCATTGAAATGTTTCCATAGATGGTTTGTTCCATCAAATCATTTCCATTGAAAGATGTTTCATCAATTTCCCATACATAAAGTGCAAAGTGTTTGTGCATCGAAACCCTTTCATCGAATAAGGGTTTCGTTATATAAACACTTTACATTTTTTCCATGGAAAGTCTATGAAACATGCATAACATTATAACGTTACAGGGAGCTGTCCAGTGCTGAAATCTATAAAGTATTTCAGCACTGGCTAACTTCCTCGAACTTGTGATGTGTGTTGTTTATAGGGCTCCCCAAACGCCCCCAACCAAAAGGGGGCCTGCCCCAAACCCCCCACCCCCAATCACTATTTTCAAAATGTAACCCTTGTCCAGTGCTGAAATCTATAATGTATTTTAGCACTGGACAGCTCCCCCTAATTTGTGGTGTTTTTTGTTTATTGGGGGCCTTCCCAAACCCCCTCCAAGCGTTCCCAGTTCCTGCTAAAATTACCTCCCCAAATTTGTATTGAGTCACGTCCTGACTCCATGAAAATCGCCCTCATCAACACGAGATCTTTGGTTGCGCAAGATATCCATGACTTCAGAGTTCATAGTAAAGTTGATATACTATGTGTAACTGTAACATGGCAACAAGATACTAGTGGACCCAATATATCGGTGGCATCGCCCCCTGGTTACACCTTTTACAATGCAGACCGAAAAGAAGGATGTGGGGGACGGGTGGCCATATTAGCTCGATCTACATTAGGCCTTTCCACAGCCTCTATAACTTGTAACGAATGTGAGATCCTACATCTAAAACTGACACTATCACATCATCACTGTGTCAACATGGTACTGATATATCGCGCCCCTCGCAATATGCCTGAATTTAATGAAGAAGTTGTGGGACTAGTTAACACTTATAGTAGTCCAAATTCATCTACTCTTTTTCTGGATGATCTGAACTAATGGAAGGGTGGTGTTGATGATAAAGAAGCTATACTTCTGGAAGCAACGCTAACATAAAATCATAAACAACAACCCTGCTCATGGGAATTCTTATGGCAAGCTTAGCGGTACCGTAGTTATTGGACTGGCAAACTTATAATGAGTCCTATTGAGCTCGTACTTCTATCAGTTAAAGGGTCTTTCATTTTGACTTCCTCACTCCCCAATCTCTCTGTCCAGTTAATAACTTTGCCTCTTAGTCTACCACCTGCTATAGACTCAGTAAATAACCTGCTAGATAATCAGCTAGCGAGTCACCCGACTTCAGAGCATGGCCTAACTACTGGCTGGTCACAACTACTATTGCTCATTTTGCTAGTATAAGGACATTCACACCTTACAAGAAGCCGTTGGCTAACTGCATGATTCACTTGCACAGCATATAGCTCACTTCAGCTTAAGACTTGCATAGTCATGCATCTGCACAGCACTATAACTACATGCATGTTCCTCGCACTCAGCTCCTGCTTATCGAACACAATGCTACTACACGCCTTAGCCCCCACAGTCGTCCCTGAGAGGCACGATGTACAGCAAGCTGCCAATGACCACTCCTTCAGTCCTAACAAACTTAGCATCACACTCATGATGTCCCTTATACTACCACGTTGCGATACCATAACTCCTACCAGAAAGAGCCAACCAAACCCAATACCACCTTAGGGGCAATAGTAAACTACTCCTGCCAGATCGCACCTCTCAAATGGATCAAGCTATACGCTGCTCGACCTACACCCAATCAACCCTGCCTTACTCACATTAGAAACCTTAGATTAGGTTCTAGACTCAAGAATGACCATCTACCAGGGACCAACATTAGAATAAAAACTAGCACCAAGACCACACCTACTAGGAGAAAAAAGTTCAAACTAGATAACTGCAAAGATAATAGGGACTTGACCCTATTGGCCAACACGCCCACACCTACAAGCACCTCTTATGTCAACACACCACCCAATAAGGGAGCACTTATAAACGCAAGATCTTTGCCACCTCATGATTAGATATTGCTGACCTTATAACTTCAAATGATCTCAACCTTTTAGCAATAACTGAGACCCGGCTTCACCCTGCAGCAGGCCCTGCACTCTCGCTAGCTCTACCGGACAACTATGCTATCCTTAGACTAGACAGAGAAACCTACAGAGGCGGCAGAGTCGCCTTTATTGCTAAAACCCATCTCGGCCTAAGGGCACTACCTAATCAACATTTCCCTTCAGCAGAACTCTTGTCTGTTTAATTACATCTCACAGCCTCACGAACAGTAACGATCCACCTCATGTACAGACCCCCAGGACCAATATCTTCATTCAAGGAAGATATCACATGACTCCTCTTGGAAAACACCAAACCTGCATCCCAAGTCATGATGCTGGGAGACCTCAATCTTGGCCCCCACGACATGAATGACGACAGTGCTTTAGCCCTAGCTAACATGATCACAGAACTTGGCTTTTCACACCGCATCACTAAGCCTATGCATAACCTAGGGAGAGCCCTTGACTGGATTGCCGACCTCAACTGTGACACCAAGATCATATCTAATGACCCTTGCGCTTGGTCCGACCACCATGTAATATCCTTCACCTTACAGGACAGTATCCAACCTAACCTGTGCAACTCAATCACACCACCAGCACTCACCAGAAACAACTGTAATATCACTGCAGAGAAACCTCTCCCCCTACTTCAACCCATTATCAAGCACCCAATCTACAGTGCGGACTCCTCCACACTAGTGGTGTTATACAACCGTACTATACACCTAGCCATTGACAAATTAGCGCCTCTAAAAATGTGCAAAGTTAAGCCTTGAGTGCATCTAAACAGCTGGTTTACACCGAACCTTAAAGCCATGCGTAATGAAAACAGAAGTGCAGAAGCTATTTGGGAAAAATTACCCTTCAGCATGGAACAAAGAAAACCTTTTAAAAGTCTCTAACAGCTACAAAGCAGTCATTCTACAGACAAAAAGTGACACCTATACGACAGAATTAATAAAGCCAACTCAGAAACGAAAGAACTTTTCATCATCCTTAGAGAATTAGAATCCCATGCACCACTAGATACCGGCACTAAAGATACGACATGGTGCACAAACGTACAAAAAGCGTTGTTGGACAAAATATCCCTTCTTCAAGAGAATATTGAAACCAAAAAAGCTAGCCTCACTCCGGATCTACAGCCCCTTGAGTCCCAGGACTCTCATACCAACCGCTGCAACCCATTTAAATTCACCCCGTCACCATCCGCAAAGTAGAGGGTATAATAGCTAGCCTCAAACCATGTAGATGCCAAGGGGACATTTGCCCTGCATCAATCATCAATGAGGTAGCAGGGGATCTTGCGCCTTTCATAACCTCCTTCATAAATGTGTCATTTGTCATTTGAAAGTAGCACCATCCCAACCAACCTGGGTTCTCCCACTTTTTAAAAAACCTAGCCTGGATCCTATCATCCCAACCAATTGCAGACCTAGAACTACAGTTACGTTCCTATTGAAAATCCTAGACAGGGCAGCTTATTTACAAATTCAGTAACATCTTGAATCTAATAATCTCCTTGGCCTGTGACAATCAGGCTTTAGACCTAGACACGGCACCGAATCAGACTTAATAGACTTAAAACCTCAAATGGACGTTCTAAAAGATAAAGACAACTTAGCCCTCCTACTATTACTAGACTTATCGGCCGCCTTTGATTTAGTCAATCACAAAATCCTCTCCAAACACCTCTCATCGGCACTCCACTTCTCTACCAAAGCCACCACTTGGACACAATCCTTCTTGGAAAAAAGAACCATGATGGTATTCCCGCCGACCATGTCAGCTGAGCCTGCACCTGTCACTTGTGGAGTACCACAGGGCCCTTGCGTCTCCCCTACACTCTGCAACATCTTTAGCAAGCCCTTTTCGACAACCTTGACAATTTGGGTATCACCTACACTAACTATGCAGATGACACCCAAATCCTCATCCCCACTACAGGTGACTACAACACTGACTCAAAACTGCTTAACAAAATGTAACTAATCATCCAATCACGAATGGCCACACACGGTCTCTGGGCCTCATCACGACTTTGGCGGTAACCCTTAAATCTGGTGGTCGCGCTATTACCGCCGGATTTAAGGGTCCGCCAAATATGGGCTTCGGCGGATTTCGCCCCAGCTCTGAGCTGGGGGGAAATCCGCTGAAAATTTGCGCTATTACTGCCGGCGGGAAATCCGCCGCCGGTAAGAGCGCGAAAATTCCCCATTGAGCCCAATGGGGAATGGGACATTCCCGAATGGGCTCAATGGGGAATGGGGATTAACATTACCGCCGAACTCGTGATCCGGCGCTATAAGCGCCGGGGAGTTCGGCGGTAGGGCTAATACCGCCAGTGGTAATACCGCCAGCGGTAACGCCCAAGTCGTGATTAGGCTCTCTGTCTTAATGACGACAAGACTGAGTTACTTCAAATCCGATCTCAGTTCAGACTGAACAAACTAGCCAATTAAAATCCTTCAACATAGATGGCATTAACATCAAAGTCTCTAAGGAAGTGAAAACTCTTGGTATCTATCTTGACTCATCATTGACTCTGACCAGACAAGTCAATGCCACAGCTTCCGCCACAGCCTACACTTACAAATTAATCAATGCGTGTAGACCATACTTGTCAACAGCAAGCCATATTTCCTTGGCCAGAGCACTTATACTTTCTCAACTAGATTATTGTAATGCCTTATACCTAGGGAGTAACAAGCACAATGTAAAAAAAAATACAACTACTCCAAAACAACACGTAAAGAACTGCCTGCAATATCCCAAGAGCACCCCATATCTCGACATAATAAGATGCAATTTTCACTGACTATCAGTCAAGGACAGAATTGCATTCAAAACCTTAGCACTCACTCATAAATACCTCTCTAACTCAGCTCCTAAATACCTTGCATTCACTAGAAACCAATCGACCGACCAACTCGGACTATACACAGGGCCTCATCACGAGTTTGGCGGTAACCCTTAAATCCGGCGGTCGCGCTATTACCGCCGGATTTAAGGGTCCGCCAAATCAGGGCTTCGGCGGATTTCTCCCCAGCTCCGAGCTGGGTGGAAATCCGCCAAAAATGTACGCTATTACCGCCGCGGATTTCCCGCCGGCGGTAAGAGCGCGAAAATTCCCCATTGATCCCAATGGGGCATTCCCGAATGGGCTCAGTGGGGAATGGGGAATTCCGTTACCACCAAACCCGTGATCCGGCGCTAATAGCGCTGGGGGGTTTGGCGGTAGGGCTAATACCGCCTGCGGTAATACCTCTGGTGGTAATACCGCCAGCGTTACCGCCCGACTCGTGATGAGGCCCACACACATTGCTTTAAGGAAAATCTGGCTCTTCACACAGGGAACACCATAATGCAATCCTCGCTAACTCAGGATTGTCTGTGTTGCATCTGACACCTCCTCTACTGCACTGTACTATATCCACATGTCTTGTAACCTTAATGTTTATTGTGTAACCTCATTGTATATAGGATTTATCTGTGTTGCACTAGCAACACCTTCATTTGTACTGTACAATTTACTATCTGTCACGTAATTTTATTGTGTAACTTTATATACTATGCCCAGTTACCTAAGGGTTAAGTGCGCTATGTAAATAAATAAACAAACATAGAGATCGTTTTGAACCCTTCTTTACTCAATTTGTGAATGCTTCTTTCCGAGATCAACAAGTTCCTATAGACATCAAAAAAGTGACTATCACGCCAACTCCTAAGAAAATGAATCTGGATCATAACGACCCAAGTAATCTCAGACCAATAACCAACAGTCAGTTTCTTTTAAAAAATACTTGACAAGGTCTCTACATTCCAACTACATTCATACAAAACAATAACAATCTGCATAACTGGCAGTCTGGTTTCCGCCCAGCATAAAGCACTGAGACCGCTCTCCTGGATCTCCAGAGTCACGTTAGACATCATTGACAGTGGGAAAGCGGGAATGCTGATCCTGTCGGGTCTATCAGCGGCATTCAATCTCATTGACCACGATCAGCTGTTGGAGTGTCTACGACAACAGGGGAGTTGCTCCGAGATAGCGGTTTACCGGATTAAGTCATTCCTGACAAATCGAGTATCTAATGTACAATGGGGTGCAGCCACTTCCCCGGTTTCTCCAATAAAATATGGGGTCTCACAATGAGCATCAATATTGCCTCTCCTTTTCAATCTTTATATGCGTTGCGCCCTTTGCACGTTGCTAGAAAAACTATGCGTCTTTTTTACAAACTGTGCCGATGACACGAAATTGGTAATCAAATTGAGTGGCGACTACCATCAAGACTCATTAACATTAGAAAACATCTCTAATGCCATAGAAAATTGGATGTGCACAAACTGGCTCTGTCTAAAAGGCAATAAGACTGAGCTTCTCATTTTCGGATCCCCTCAGGTGAGGGCCAAACTAGACCCTGCGCATTCCCACTTCTCTCTGCAAAGTAATAAGATCAAAACTCAAGCTAAAGTGAAAACCTTATGCCTCACTGAACTCGGATTCTCATGTACAGAACCTCTGTGAAACACGCAACTTCAATAGGAGGCTTGTAAGCAATATACGTCCCTTCATTAACAACAAGAACGCTGTGACAATTGCCAGGGCTATGATTCTATCAAGATTAGATTACTGTAACATTAATGTATGGGGCATCAAAGTCTAATCTTCGAATATGTCAGTTATCGAAACGATGCAATCTGCACAGCTATGTCCATTCAAGGAGATCTTGCATAGTGTGCAGTCAAAATAGCGAGAAAAAAAATGTCGAATGACAAAAATGTCGAAAAAAAAATCGGAAAAAAAGTCTAATAATTTATTTTTTTATTTATAGTTATTTTTGAGCTCTCGTATGTAAAAAAAAAGGTAAAATCAAAAAAAAAATGTGGTTTAGGGGGGAACCCCCCATTTCGAATAAAAAACGTTCTAAAAAAAATGCAACTTTTTTTTTCGACCTTTTTTTTTTGATATTTTGACTTTCGACATTTTGATTTTCGAGGTTTTGACTATGAACCATCTTGCATCACTAACACCAGAATAGAACTACATTGGTTACCAATACAACGTATTAATTTAAAAATAGTCTCATTAATACACTGTTCCCTTTCTGGAAAATCATGGAAGTACTTAAAACACATGATCGTGCCCTACAAACCGGTCAGAGTCCTTTGTTCCTCTGACCTGACTTTCCTAAAGGGAATTAAAATCAAAAGAGCCAGAGGCCTAGGTAGATCCTTCCAGGCCTTGTCTCCAGCTTTCTGGAATTTCCTCCCGCTGTCCATCCCAAGTCATGACGGGAAATCCGCCGCCGGCAAGAGCGCGAAAATTCCCCATTGAGCCCAATGGGGAATGGGGCATTCCCGAATGGGCTCAATGGGAAATGGGGATTAACATTACCGCCGAACTCGTGATCCGGCGCTATTAGCGCCGGGGAGTTCGGCGGTAGGGCTAATACCGCCGGTGGTAATACCGCCAGCGGTAACGCCCAAGTCGTGATTAGGCTCTCTGTCTTAACGACGACAAGACTGAGTTACTTCAAATCAGATCTCAGTTCAGACTGAACAAACTAGCCAATTAAAATCCTTCAACATAGATGGCATTAACATCAAAGTCTCTAAGGAAGTGAAAACTCTTAATATCTATCTTGACTCATCATTGACTCTGACCAGACAAGTCAATGCCACAGCTTCCGCCACAGCCTACACTTACAAATTAATCAATGCGTGTAGACCATACTTGTCAACAGCAAGCCATATTTCCTTGGCCAGAGCACTTATACTTTCTCAACTAGATTATTGTAATGCCTTATACCTAGGGAGTAACAAGCACAATGTAAAAAAAACTACAACTACTCCAAAACAACACGTAAAGAACTGCCTGCAATATCCCAAGAGCACCCCATATCTCGACATTAAGATGCAATTACCACTATCAGTCAAGGACAGAATTGCATTCAAAACCTTAGCACTCACTCATAAATGCCTCTCTAACTCAGCTCCTAAATACCTTGCATTCACTAGAAACCAATCGACCGACCAACTCGGACTATACACAGGGCCTCATCACGAGTTTGGCGGTAACCCTTAAATCCGGCGGTCGCGCTATTACCGCCGGATTTAAGGGTCCGCCAAATCAGGGCTTCGGCAGATTTCTCCCCAGCTCTGAGCTGGGGGGAAATCCGCCAAAAATGTACGCTATTACCGCCGCGGATTTCCCGCCGGCCGTAAGAGCGCGAAAATTCCCCATTGATCCCAATGGGGCATTCCCGAATGGGCTCAGTGGGGAATGGGGAATTCCGTTACCACCAAACCCGTGATCCGGCGCTAATAGCGCTGGGGGGTTTGGCGGTAGGGCTAATACCGCCTGCGGTAATACCTCTGGCAGTAATACCGCCATCGTTACCGCCCAACTCGTGATGAGGCCCACACACATTGCTTTAAGGAAAATCTGGCTCTTCACACAGGGAACACCATAATGCAATCCTCGCTAACTCAGGATTGTCTGTGTTGCATCTGACACCTCCTCTACTGCACTGTACTATATCCACATGTCTTTTAACCTTAATGTTTATTGTGTAACCTCATTGTATGTAGGATTTATCTGTGTTGCATTAGCAACACCTTCGTTTGTACTGTACAATTTACTATCTGTCACGTAATTTTATTGTGTAACTTTATGTACTGTGCCCAGTTACCTAAGGGTTAGGTGCGCTATGTAAATAAATAAACAAACATAGAGATCATTTTGAACCCTTCTTAACTCAATTTGTGAATGCTTCTTTCCGAGATCAACAAGTTCCTATAGACATCAAAAAAGTGACTATCACGCCAACTCCTAAGAAAATGAATCTGGATCATAACGACCCAAGTAATCTCAGACCAATAACCAACAGTCAGTTTCTATTAAAAATACTTGACAAGGTCTCTACATTCCAACTACATTCATACAAAACAATAACAATCTGCATAACTGGCAGTCTGGTTTCCGCCCAGCATAAAGCACTGAGACCGCTCTCCTGGATCTCCAGAGTCACGTTAGACATCATTGACAGTGGGAAAGCGGGAATGCGGATCCTGTCGGGTCTATCAGCGGCATTCAATCTCATTGACCACGATCAGCTGTTGGAGTGTCTACGACAACAGGGGAGTTGCTCCGAGATAGCGGTTTACCGGATTAAGTCATTCCTGACAAATCGAGTATCTAATGTACAATGGGGTGCAGCCACTTCCCCGGTTTCTCCAATAAAATATGGGGTCTCACAATGAACATCAATATTGCCTCTCCTTTTCAATCTTTATATGCGTTGCGCCCTTTGCACGTTGCTAGAAAAACTATGCGTCTTTTTTACAAACTGTGCCGATGACACGAAATTGGTAATCGAATTGAGTGGCGACTACCATCAAGACTCATTAACATTAGAAAACATCTCTAATGCCATAGAAAATTGGATGTGCACAAACTGGCTCTGTCTAAAAGGCAATAAGACTGAGCTTCTCATTTTCGGATCCCCTCAGGTGAGGGCCAAACTAGACCCTGCGCATTCCCACTTCTCTCTGCAAAGTAATAAGATCAAAACTCAAGCTAAAGTGAAAACCTTATGCCTCACTGAACTCGGATTCTCATGTACAGAACCTCTGTGAAACACGCAATTTCAATAGGAGGCTTGTAAGCAATATACGTCCCTTCATTAACAACAAGAACGCTGTGACAATTGCCAGGGCTATGATTCTATCAAGATTAGATTACTGTAACATTAATGTATGGGGCATCAAAGTCTAATCTTCGAATATGTCAGTTATCCAAAACGATGCAATCTGCACAGCTATGTCCATTCAAGGAGATCTTGCATAGTGTGCAGTCAAAATAGCGAGAAAAAAAATGTCGAATGACAAAAATGTCGAAAAAAAAAATCGGAAAAAAAGTCTAATAATTTATTTTTTTATTTATAGTTATTTTTGAGCTCTCGTATGTAAAAAAAAAGGTAAAATCAAAAAAAAAATGTGGTTTAGGGGGGAACCCCCCATTTCGAATAAAAAACGTTCTAAAAAAAATGCAACTTTTTTTTCGACCTTTTTTTTTTGATATTTTGACTTTCGACATTTTGATTTTCGAGGTTTTGTCTCTGAACCATCTTGCATCACTAACACCAGAATAGAACTACATTGGTTACCAATACAACGTATTAATTTAAAAATAGTCTCATTAATACACTGTTCCCTTTCTGGAAAATCATGGAAGTACTTAAAACACATGATCGTGCCCTACAAACCGGTCAGAGTCCTTTGTTCCTCTGACCTGACTTTCCTAAAGGGAATTAAAATCAAAAGAGCCAGAGGCCTAGGTAGATCCTTCCAGGCCTTGTCTCCAGCTTTCTGGAATTTCCTCCCGCTGTCCATCCCAAGTCATGACGGGAAATCCGCCGCCGGCAAGAGCGCGAAAATTCCCCATTGAGCCCAATGGGGAATGGGGCATTCCCGAATGGGCTCAATGGGAAATGGGGATTAACATTACCGCCGAACTCGTGATCCGGCGCTATTAGCGCCGGGGAGTTCGGCGGTAGGGCTAATACCGCCGGTGGTAATACCGCCAGCGGTAACGCCCAAGTCGTGATTAGGCTCTCTGTCTTAACGACGACAAGACTGAGTTACTTCAAATCAGATCTCAGTTCAGACTGAACAAACTAGCCAATTAAAATCCTTCAACATAGATGGCATTAACATCAAAGTCTCTAAGGAAGTGAAAACTCTTAATATCTATCTTGACTCATCATTGACTCTGACCAGACAAGTCAATGCCACAGCTTCCGCCACAGCCTACACTTACAAATTAATCAATGCGTGTAGACCATACTTGTCAACAGCAAGCCATATTTCCTTGGCCAGAGCACTTATACTTTCTCAACTAGATTATTGTAATGCCTTATACCTAGGGAGTAACAAGCACAATGTAAAAAAAACTACAACTACTCCAAAACAACACGTAAAGAACTGCCTGCAATATCCCAAGAGCACCCCATATCTCGACATTAAGATGCAATTACCACTATCAGTCAAGGACAGAATTGCATTCAAAACCTTAGCACTCACTCATAAATGCCTCTCTAACTCAGCTCCTAAATACCTTGTATTCACTAGAAACCAATCGACCGACCAACTCGGACTATACACAGGGCCTCATCACGAGTTTGGCGGTAACCCTTAAATCCGGCGGTCGCGCTATTACCGCCGGATTTAAGGGTCCGCCAAATCAGGGCTTCGGCAGATTTCTCCCCAGCTCTGAGCTGGGGGGAAATCCGCAAAAAATGTACGCTATTACCGCCGCGGATTTCCCGCCGGCGGTAAGAGCGCGAAAATTCCCCATTGATCCCAATGGGGCATTCCCGAATGGGCTCAGTGGGGAATGGGGAATTCCGTTACCACCAAACCCGTGATCCGGCGCTAATAGCGCTGGGGGTTTGGCGGTAGGGCTAATACCGCCTGCGGTAATACCTCTGGCAGTAATACCGCCAGCGTTACCGCCCAACTCGTGATGAGGCCCACACACATTGCTTTAAGGAAAATCTGGCTCTTCACACAGGGAACACCATAATGCAATCCTCGCTAACTCAGGATTGTCTGTGTTGCATCTGACACCTCCTCTACTGCACTGTACTATATCCACATGTCTTGTAACCTTAATGTTTATTGTGTAACCTCATTGTATGTAGGATTTATCTGTGTTGCACTAGCAACACCTTAGTTTGTACTGTACAATTTACTATCTGTCACGTAATTTTATTGTGTAACTTTATGTACTGTGCCCAGTTACCTAAGGGTTAGGTGCGCTATGTAAATAAATAAACAAACATAGAGATCATTTTGAACCCTTCTTAACTCAATTTGTGAATGCTTCTTTCCGAGATCAACAAGTTCCTATAGACATCAAAAAAGTGACTATCACGCCAACTCCTAAGAAAATGAATCTGGATCATAACGACCCAAGTAATCTCAGACCAATAACCAACAGTCAGTTTCTATTAAAAATAATTGAAAAGGTCTCTACATTCCAACTACATTCATACAAAACAATAACAATCTGCATAACTGGCAGTCTGGTTTCCGCCCAGCATAAAGCACTGAGACCGCTCTCCTGGATCTCCAGAGTCACGTTAGACATGATTGACAGTGGGAAAGCGGGAATGCGGATCCTGTCGGGTCTATCAGCGGCATTCAATCTCATTGACCACGATCAGCTGTTGGAGTGTCTACGACAACAGGGGAGTTGCTCCGAGATAGCGGTTTACCGGATTAAGTCATTCCTGACAAATCGAGTATCTAATGTACAATGGGGTGCAGCCACTTCCCCGGTTTCTCCAATAAAATATGGGGTCTCACAATGAACATCAATATTGCCTCTCCTTTTCAATCTTTATATGCGTTGCGCCCTTTGCACGTTGCTAGAAAAACTATGCGTCTTTTTTACAAACTGTGCCGATGACACGAAATTGGTAATCGAATTGAGTGGCGACTACCATCAAGACTCATTAACATTAGAAAACATCTCTAATGCCATAGAAAATTGGATGTGCACAAACTGGCTCTGTCTAAAAGGCAATAAGACTGAGCTTCTCATTTTCGGATCCCCTCAGGTGAGGGCCAAACTAGACCCTGCGCATTCCCACTTCTCTCTGCAAAGTAATAAGATCAAAACTCAAGCTAAAGTGAAAACCTTATGCCTCACTGAACTCGGATTCTCATGTACAGAACCTCTGTGAAACACGCAATTTCAATAGGAGGCTTGTAAGCAATATACGTCCCTTCATTAACAACAAGAACGCTGTGACAATTGCCAGGGCTATGATTCTATCAAGATTAGATTACTGTAACATTAATGTATGGGGCATCAAAGTCTAATCTTCGAATATGTCAGTTATCCAAAACGATGCAATCTGCACAGCTATGTCCATTCAAGGAGATCTTGCATAGTGTGCAGTCAAAATAGCGAGGAAAAAAATGTCGAATGACAAAAATGTCGAAAAAAAAAAAATCGGAAAAAAAGTCTAATAATTTATTTTTTTATTTATAGTTATTTTTGAGCTCTCGTATGTAAACAAAAGGTAAAATAAAAAAAAAAGGTGGTTTAGGGGGGAACCCCCCCATTTCGAATAAAAAACGTTCTAAAAAATGCAACTTTTTTTTTCGACCTTTTTTTTTGATATTTTGACTTTCGACATTTTGATTTTCGAGGTTTTGACTATGAACCATCTTGCATCACTAACACCAGAATAGAACTACATTGGTTACCAATACAACGTATTAATTTAAAAATAGTCTCATTAATACACTGTTCCCTTTATGGAAAATCATGGAAGTACTTAAAACACATGATCGCGCCCTACAAACCGGTCAGAGTCCTTTGTTCCTCTGACCTGACTTTCCTAAAGGGAATTAAAATCAAAAGAGCCAGAGGCCTAGGTAGATCCTTCCAGGCCTTGGCTCCAGCTTTCTGGAATTTCCTCCCGCTGTCCATCAGAGGGATTTCCAATTGGAACTGTTTCAGAAAAACGTTGAAGACGTACCTCTTCTGCTAATTCTAGCCCCACTGACGGTAGACTGATGAATTGAGGGAATAGTTGCCCGTATCTCGTTACTATGTTTGTTCATCTTGTGTTTTTGTTAGCGCCTTGAGGCCTGCGGGTTTTCCGCACTATAGAAGTAAATAAGTAAAAATAGATTATTTCACTAGGTAAGAGAGATCTATGTAATTGTGGCGGGAAAAAAATTCCGAGGACCCAAATATCAATTTTAAAAAAAAATGCATTTTGACGAATATGTGTGTAGGAGTAGACTCCCGCAGCACTCCCGCAGCACTCCCAAACACATACATATGCAGTGAAATGCAGCCCCTGGCATTTTCCTCCTCTGAATGTTTGCATCCTTTATTTTGGTACGATCCCAGCAAGAGTGGACAAGCTATCGTGCTGTCAAATGTCCTTGGGAGTGGCCCTGCCATAAACTGTTCACCCGACACAACAACATACCAATGCAAAAACAAAAAAAAAGATGCTGACAAGTTACGCCACCTCTAAAGAATTTGCAAGAAAAATTCGTAAACATGAAAAATGGTTTGCTGACTCCAAGTCCAAAGCGTCCCTCGATTTTAAAGCTTTCACATTGGGGTGACGGTCTCCTTAAAGGCTTGCCTTGGCCCTCGTTACCATGAAGAACCCCCCGCCCAAGCAAGCAGGTCCTCTCTGGCCCTCCCCAGCCAGAACCTGTCAGCCCCCCCCCTTCATCAGCCGCGCGCGCTGCAGCCGGGCCTTGTCAACTGTCACGGCGCACATACAGGCTGCCCGTAAATATGTCTTTCAAAATCATTAGACATTCCGTGCAGCCACCTTGGGATTTCCACCTTGTCTCTCTCACTGCAGGAAAACTTTTGTTCAGAAGTACACGACTCCCACGCAGCCGTGTCAGCTCGGGGCCATTGCTGCAGGAAGTGACAGAACCGACTCGGCTGTCACTCATTAGCGCCTGCGTTTCCTTCCGAAACTCATGCAAGTCAGGCCTCCCCCCTCCCCCTCTCCCCCTCTCCCCAAAACGCATCATGATTTATTTAATATATTTGCTTCTACAAGCGTCAGCTCATCATCTTAAAATGGGCGCCCGCTTTAGCTCTACGGAGGCCTGTGAGGGGAGCGCGGCCTTTGAAACCGGTGGCGCCGCTCCGAGGCGGGCTAATTAGGGCGGGAAGTCGCGCGCACGAGCCGCCTCGCTTCCGCTGCGCCGTGGAGGCCTATGGTGTTCTAACTATAGGTACAAAGCCGCCGAATTAGGGTACAAAGAGGCCCCGCGCATTTTTTTTTATTTTATCTCATTCATTTACCAGAGAAGGGCATCGTGGGAGGCGGCAAAGCGCGGCGCTTTTGGCCGACTTCACAGCCAGCCAAGGGATGAAAATGGTAATGATCTGATTGAGCTAGCCCATCATGATCAAAGATACCAAAGACATTTTGGGGGGTGGGGGGTCTTTGAGCATTACACGTACATACCTGTTTAATATGTCTGTGGAGTGTGTGCAGAAGTCGGGGGAGGCGTGGGTTAACATGGGGAAGTACGGAAGGGTGACTCCACACTGGCATCATATGTCGTAAGGTTTGTCGTAAGGTCGGGCAGCCTTTCACCTGGCATGTGACAATTCCCATCCATCCCTTCTCAGGTGGGAGGGAGGGAGAACACGAGTAGTCGCACCCAGTGGTCCAGCGCCATTAGCAAGTACTTGCCAAAAATGGCAGGAACATTTTGGAGATTCGCTCAAGAATATTCTTAAGATGTACAGGGCAGTGGATCTGTGCCAGGGGATAGCTTTCTTTGTTAATGAAGCCAAATGTTGTTCAAACCTAGTCTAGTAACATACTTACTAGACAGCTCCCTTTCCCCACATTTGGGATAAACAAGAGTGTGTATGAAGTAGTAGTAATGTTACGCGGGCGGCCGTTTTCCCACATTGCTAGATTATTTATTTATTTGTTTGTTTATATAGCGCCGGCAGCTCGCGAGCATCTGGTGCTTAAGCAGGATTTAAAATATTCATGTTTTGCAGTTACTTTGCACGCCCATTACTGATGAGCGGCAGAAGTGAAAAGATTTGCTTCTAGCAATTAGGTGGATTCATGCCATGGTGCCCGATGTACACGTATGTAGATCTACAGGGAACTGTGTGCAACTTCCATGCATATGTCCGAATTCTGCTAAGGCCATATTTTATTTTCATTCTTATGCAGGTGATTCAATGACTACCATTAATAGGTGTCATGTATAATGTAGTGCAGTTACTGGGACTAAGCGAGTGTGACAAAAGGACCTGTGTGCTGCAGGAGTACAATAAGTCGTGGATAAAACACCTGCTCAGCCCGACGGTACTACTAAAGCAGCAGCGCTCTCAGTAACAACATGAATGGTATACCCCCTGCCAGGGATGTTGCTCGGTCTGGAAAAGACCCGGGGCTACACTAATGTCGGGACTGTCGGGACTAGGTAGCCTTTTGGTTGTAGCTTCTGAGATTCTATCAGGGGCTACAACCAAAAGACCAGGGGCTATAGCCCCCTTAGCCCCCCAGCAATGCCTCTGCCCCCTGCGCCTCTATAAGGTAACACAGGCCGAGGGCAGGCCTTAAAATGGATGCAAGCTAGCAAAGAAGCTTCCTGTGCATCCCTGCCTTCAGACCCAGAGCACCCCTTTCATTACAAAATCTGTATGTACGTTATCTCCTCTTTCAGGGGTGGGCTATTAGTGTTTTTACTATTTGTGTGTATTTTTAGTTTAATGAAAGAGTCCTATTATTTTTAGAACCTTGGTTGACATTCTTTTATTTTTCTATCCCAGTATTATCGCTGTTTGGAAGCTTCTGTACAAACTCACACCCGTCCTGCAAGGTCTAGCCTGCCCTCTGTCCATTTTACCCAAAGAAGCAAAGAAAGTATTTTTAATTTCATTTAATTAATTTGTGCTTATATCGAGCTTATCGCCAAAGCGCTGAACAGGATAGACCAATCATGCCAGTCTATAAACGGTACAATGAATGCGCACAACAATATTGTATCATGACTTAGGATGAAAAAAGAAAATAGGCTTTCAGATGAGTAGGAAATGTTGAGTAGAGTGTAATGAAATGAATAGATAGGTGGGGAGATATCCAGAGTTTACGGGCTAAGAGAGAAAAGGAAAATAAGCGTGATTGAGCACAGAGCTGTGGGACTGAGAGAAGAAAGAGAGATTGGGAGGGAAGGGGCGAGATGGTTGGTACCAGGATATGAGAGAGCATAGATAAGGAGGTGTCATGCCGTAAAGGCATTTGAAGACAATTGGAAGAAATTGATATTGGAGCCGGTGTTCGAAGGATAGCAAGTACTACAAGTTAAGAGCATCATAAATACAACTAAGAGGAGAGAGAGCATATACGGTGTATAGATGAGTGAAAGATAGAGCGGAGAGGGGACAGATGAGAATCAGGGAGACCAAGAAAAAGAGAAGAGCAAGAGTCAAGCCGAGCAAGAATAAAGCTAGAAAGTAAGAGTTTAGTCATAGTAAAAATTTAAAAAGGATGACTTTTGCGTATGTTTAAAAGATAGTATTGCAAGCACAAGCAGTCACAAGAATATGAGCAGAGAACGCAATAATGGGATCGAAGGTAATGCCAAGAATGTGTGCAAACCAATACAAAGATAGATGCGATTAGGGAAGACAATAGAGGAAGTAGGAATGGGGAGTGACTTGAGAAGAATAGAATTTCCATTTTAGCAGAGTTGGTATGAAGAAAATGAGAAGACATTCAAGGCTGGATGGAAGAGAAGGAGGCAGAGAGTTTAGAATATAGAGATTCAGAAAAGGATGTGAAGGAGAGAAAGATGTGAGTATCATCGGCGCTGCGCTGTCGGTCTGTGCCAATTTCACCTTCCGTTTGATTGGGATCACTTCTGCTTTAGTAGTAGTGTGGGGCTGAGTAGGTGTTTTAGCCACTACTCATCGCTGTACTCCTGCAGAGCAGTAGTCATTTTGTCACAATGACATTCCCAGAGTGCTTTGTCTGCCTGAAGTGGGGGGCAGATACAGGAAATGGGAGAGCCCTGGGAGATTCCCTGATGGTGGGACCCTTTTGTGGACTGGTACTCCTATTTAGATTATAATCTGACACCGGGTGATGAGAGCAGACAATTATAGAATTTGGATCAGGGCTACCCTCAGTTTAAGGCATTCGCCTCTGGCTGTTGGAACTTTGAGTTCCATGCAGGAACGCACATGTCACTTGTTGCCAGTCTACAAGGCAGCTGATGACTGAGGAGTGTCAATAGACAGGCTACTAAGAGTTACATGTTTGCACTTTACCTTTCTGCATGGATCATTATGAAAGTGAGGTCTGATTATCAGAGCTCACTTTCAGAGACAGAATTACCAGCATGATTTTAAGGTTAAGACAGTATGCCCCACACATTGCATCATCACACTGTGATGCAATGAAATGGACTTGTTCAGCTAGTTGGCCTCTTGTCTATACAAGTAAAGTAGTGTTGGCTCGGTAGGCCATGGAGATGACTCTTTAGGTCTCTCTCTTTTCGGTGTTCAGATATTAGGAGTCTCATATCCCATAAAAAAGGATATTTGACATCATGTAAACCGCTAACCCTAGCTACAGCCATGTTGGATACTACTTGTCACAAAGCCCAGTGCTCACGCAGGCGTGGCCTACTGATGAGAGACAACAGTGAACAGAAAATTAATTTTTGAAGTTTGAGGGGTTTTGGTTGAGTTGTTTCTTGTAACATTTTAGTTGAAAGTATATGGCCCTATTCCATATAAGCACACTCAAGTAAACATTTCCAAAAAATAACTATTCTCCTCTTACTTTACGGTAAGAGGAGAATAGTTGATGCCTGCCTTGGTCCATGTGTATATGGTGCAGGCCTAACCTATCATGAAATCCTGGCTACTATACTGCTGTTATGTGCGTCATTGCCACAATCCCATCAGACAACCTATTGAGTATGTGTCTTCCTATCTTACCCGACACACTCCGCTTCTTGGCATGCATCCCCCAACATTGGCAAGACTTCAAATCCGGAACGGGGTGGTAGGTCGATTATGAACTCTAGGCTGTCATACTCAATTTTATGTTTGAGTGATGTGTTAAGTTGGGGTCCGGGCGATGTAGTCATATTTTCTAAGTACTTTTATGAGACAGGCTGCTAAGTGCAGGATACGCTTCAAGGGGCCACTGTGTGTCAGAATGTCAGCAAGGAGATCATCACCAAAACATGCCCTGGGCATGATGATGGAAGCATCCCTAGGAGCAGAAGCCCAGACTCAGTACATAAATAAAACATGCATCTATTACCTGAGACTCCTCAGAGCCATTAGACCGTACCTCTCAGAAAATAACTGTGCCACAGTGGGCAGAGCAACCATCCTTTCTCGATTAGATTATGGGAACGCACTTATGCTAGGTGCCAACAAAAAACGCTTACAGGCGTACCAGATTATCCAAAACAATGCAGTTAGGATAATCAAAGGCAAATCTCAATCAGACCACATTAGTAACTCTAGGAAGGAATTACATTGGCTCAAAGTAGAGAGTGGAACCCACTTCAAGGCGCTTACAATAGCCCACAGATGCATCCATGGGAAGGCACCAGGCTACCTAAAAATCCAAAGTACGTCCTTATGCTCCAAGCCGCGCCTTAAGATCCATGGATCAAAACAGGATTGCAGTGATGCCACACAAACGCATGTCTGGACTGGGAAAATCTTTCCCAGTCATTACGGCAGGTATCTGGAACAACTTGCCAGTCCACATAAGGAAAGAACCCAACTACTTACGCTTTCGTAAGCTGGTGAAAACGCATCTCTTTAATTGACTCCGCTACCCCTGACCCACTAACCCCGTGATTTCATTAGGGATTGTCCCGTCACATTTTTGTTTGTCTTCGTGCCCATGTTTCTGTGCCCCGAAACTCGTGAGTTACCGGCGCCTTATAAATAAATAAATAAATATATGTAAAAATATGTTTGAACAAAAATATTAATGTTAAAGGAAATATTCATTTGGTGGCAGCTAAGTGATAATTAATTCAGTGTATAAGGTGGCATTATGGATGAACCTGAAAACCTTGTGAGATCATTACCAAATTTGGATAATACCATTAAAAAGTCAAAATTGGTACACCCTGGTTGTAGTACCCTGGGCTACCTGAATGACAGCTGTCAGATGAGTTACTGATGAAACTTTAAAGTGATCTAAACTAAAAGGTCTGCCGGATCAGCAAACATAAAAAGGATTGTGGCTAAAAAGAATACAGAACTCAGTTGCTTTTTATCCCACAGAGATAAAGCTATGAAAAAATGTATTTATGTTTGATGCAACAAGTTTGGTTTTTCCTGGATTTTTATTAAGAATAAACTAGCTTGGCTGAGCTGCAACCCTTTGGAAGTGGACAAACAGGTTTCTCCCAGAGGAAGGGATTTCCTCTCAGCAGAAACTCACTGGGAGGTACTAAATGCGGGTTGTCCCAGACTCTTCTTTACAGAGAGAGAATAAACAATAGCAGGCCCTTCAGCCCAGGAAACGGAGGTGTGAGAGGGTCATAAATGGCTCCTGGAAGGAACAAACAGGGAGGGGTATGCTCCTAGACTCCAGGGAGAGAAAAAGGGGCGTACCATTTGCTGTTAATCATGAACAAAGAACAATTTTTAAAAACTCATAACTTGTGATTCAAAATGGTGAACAATATACCAAGGACATATCTGTTAGTCTAATTTTTGGCTGCACGTTTTAAGAAGAGGCAAAAATGTGTAGCATGTTCTGGACAGGAATGGCAATATATGTGGTTTTATGTGAAATGTATTAATCCTTGAATTTTGCAAATTTACACACACATTCCTATGTTAAGCACACACATTTGTGGATATTTGCATAAAGTTTGGAAATTGTGTTCATAGCAAAAAGGACAAACTTCTGTAGAAAGTTGAGACACGACCCCAAAGCTATGGGATTTTGAGGAAAAGATGCTACATAAAATATGGCATCTTTGTGTGTGATTTGTGTAAAAGTGACTAATGTAGAAATTAGTATTTAGTATAAAATCCAATTTTGAGACCAGTAGCTAAAGGGAGGTTTCTAAGAACTGTAAAGCAAACCAGAAAATGTGACATCATCCAGCCTTGATCCAGTCACTCAAATGCAAGGCGTAGATGAAGTTTTGATACAATCCCAGGTCACAGGGGCAAGCTTAACTAAGCCGGCCTGTAAACCCATTTTGTGATGTGACTGATTCACTCCCTTTCCTGATTCCGGCGAAGCACTCTGATCCAGAATTCTACATCCAGCTTTAACATCTTTCCAGATCCAGATACCAGGACTCTTGCAAGCAGTATTGAACTACTGTACTGACTTTCTGCAAGGCATAAACCTTCAAACTTATTCTTGCAACCCAGCGAAGCGCTGTGGTGTGAGAAGGCCTTTTGAACTATTATCCTGAAATTCGCTGGCTTGCTACCACTAGGCTTGCCTGAGGAACTCGCTATCCAGCTGATTGAAATATCCACCGACTCGGGGGGCTGATCCTGTGCAAATCCGGTGAACGGCCTAGCTGATCCGATCTTGTGCCTGATGTGCTGTTCCTCCTAGACCAGATCCAATCCAGGACCAGAACTGACAGTCCAATTTAATAACTTATCCTGTGAGTATTAATAGGAAGAACTGTGACCCCTAGTATATTTGCATTGTCTTATCCCTATCTCAAACCCATCCAAATTTTAATTCAGAACCATAGTTTTGTTAGAACTATCTTTGCGCTGACTCTTTTCTCATCTGAAGAATTAGAGTATCCACAACAGGCGGGTTACGCTGATCATGTGACTGTAAGATCCATCTGTGGCATTCGCTTCTTCATAGTCATAATCTATTGTACTCAACCCATCTGTCATTTCCAAAGTGCATTTCTGTTTTTCATTCTCGCGCCTATTTCACAAAAACAACCTTTACTAAAACCTCTATAACTCCCTCAGTTTTTGTGATAGAAATTAAATTTAAACTCCTGCTTGTACCTAACATCAATAGCTATCCATAGAACCCAAAGCGATTCTCCCATTATAGCGAATATCACGTAAGGAAAGGTTTGCCGCGATTTTACATTCTGAGACATTTTACACATGTGAAAGAGCTTTAATGTATTTCCCACTTGGACTTTGAGATTTCAAAAGTTTTCTTCTGACTAGATCATTGCTTGTGATTGTTTGCCACTGTTCACAATGGCTCCCATTAGAATTTATAATAATTTAAGTATTTTTGACCATATTTGTTTTTTTTGCTCAGTCAATTCCACAGACAATTTCAAAGCCATTCTGACAGCTGAAAAGTCAATTCCGTTTTTCCAATTTAATAACTTATCCTGTGAGTATTAATAGGAAGAACTGTGACCCCTAGTATATTTGCATTGTCTTATCCCTATCGCAAACCCATCCAAATTTTAATTCAGAACCATAGTTTTGTTAGAACTATCTTTGCGCTGACTCTTTTCTCATCTGAAGAATTAGAGTATCCACAACAGGCGGGTTACGCTGATCATGTGACTGTAAGATCCATCTGTGGCATTCGCTTCTTCATAGTCATAATCTATTGTACTCAACCCATCTGTCATTTCCAAAGTGCATTTCTGTTTTTCATTCTCATGCCTATTTCACAAAAACAACCTTTACTAAAACCTCTATAACTCCCTCAGTTTTTGTGATAGAAATTAAATTTAAACTCCTGCTTGTACCTAACATCAATAGCTATCCATAGAACCCAAAGCGATTCTCCCATTATAGCGAATATCGCGTAAGGAAAGGTTTGCCGCGATTTTACATTCTGAGACATTTTACACATGTGAAAGAGCTTTAATGTATTTCCCACTTGGACTTTGAGATTTCAAAAAGTTTTCTTCTGACTAGATCATTGCTTGTGATTGTTTGCCACTGTTCACAATGGCTCCCATTAGAATTTATAATAATTTAAGTATTTTTGACCATATTTGTTTTTTTTGCTCAGTCAATTCCACAGACAATTTCAAAGCCATTCTGACAGCTGAAAAGTCAATTCCGTTTTTCTCTTGTGTTTGAAGGGGGAAGGTGGGACTGATATTCTGTTTGATTTGTGCTATTCCTGAATACCTGCTCTCTCCTCCCATCTGTTTACATTGCCTATTGGGGGGTTGAGGGGTGTTGCAGGGGGAACTCCTAACCATACGGCTGTCTGTGCTACACCAATTCAAATGTATTCTTTTCTGTGCTGCATTTGTTTTTGTGCTCATTACTTGATTCATAGTGTATTAAATATATCATTCAGTGTTCTGTCACCCCATTGGTGATTGTTGTTTACCTATTAAAATCTATTGTGATTAAATTTTAAATACATAAATATTTACCTTTGCAAACTAGCCTGATTCCTGGTTCAGTGTGACCGGGGGAGGGGGGGTGAGAGGGGTTCCAGGAGAAGGGTGTGATACGAGTGGTATATCATTCAGAATATTGAACTTATAGATAAAAATAAATACGGGTTTCAATTGCGCACTACACGCTGGGCGTGAGTTGGGTGTATGCCGGATTGAAATCGCTTACAATCCCACCACTCCTCTCAGCACGCAAGAACACAACCAACAGAACAACTGACCCTGTTGCCCTAGTCAATCTCTACAACACCACGATTGCTCAAGCAATTGACATACTCGCCCGCTCCAACAGCGCAAAGCTAAACCTGCGCTAAAGAAAAAAGTCCTGGTTCACCCCTGAGCTCCTTGCTTCACGCACTCTGAAATGTAATGCAGAAACAACTTGTAGGAAAAACCCTTCCTCAGCTAACAAAGACCAATTCACTTATTTCACCAAATAGTACAAAAAGGACATACAAACCACCAAATCCAACAGCTATAACAAGAGAATAGAAAGCGCCAAATCTAACTCTTGTGAACTCTTCACAATCTTGCACAAACTGGAGCCTCCAGTCACCCCTCCAACCACCCTCATAGTAGACGATGACTGGTGCAGCAAAGTACAAGAAGCCCCAACAGAAAACAATCCTCTCAAAGCAACAGTCGGTCCGAGACAAACCTCCACCCTCCTCTCACCTTGCCGCACCACACTCCCCATCCTCCACAGCATTTGTCTTTCACCCTGTCTCAGAACTGGAAGTATCCAACATAATCAAAAGACTCAAGCCGCTCCAAAGGCGATGCTTGCCAGGCACACATCATCAAAAACTGCACAGAGTCACTCTCACCGTTCATCACAGCCATAATCAATGCCTCCTTCTCCACAAAAACTGTTCCAGCATCCCTGAAAGAAGCATGGATCCTACCGCTACTAGAAAACCCTCCCTAGACCCCTCCATCCCTACCAACTACCGTCTGATCGCAACAGTGTCCTTCATCCTAAAGATCCTCGACCATGCAGCGTACATCCAGGTACAACAATAACTTGAAGCCAACCACATCCTAAGCACCCATCAATCAGGCTTCCGCACAAGGCATGGCACGGAAACTGCCCTGCTTGATCTGAAAAATCAACTAGACGGCATCAAAGACACAGGTAAACCTGCCATGCTCCTCATACTGGATCTCTAAACCGTATTTGATCTCGTTGACCATCAGTACAATTTAATCACGTTTTAATGGGTACACAATAATCACCAATGGGGTGATGTAACACTGAATAATCTCTTTAATACACAAGGAGTAATAGTGAGCAAAACAATTCAGCACAGAAATAATACTTTTGTGTGTGTGTTTAGGTCAGATAGCACTGTGGTTAAAGGTTCCCCCTGCACACCCCTCAAACCCCTAATAGGCAATGTAAAGAGATAGGAGGAGAGAGAGTAGGTATTCAGGAGTGGCAGAATTCAAACAGAATATGAATCCCAATTTCCCCAAGCAACACAAAAGAAAAACGGAATTGAATGGAAAGCTGTCAGAATGGTTTTAAAGTTATTTTGGGATGGATTGGCAAAAACACTTAATATGGTCTAAATTGCTGAAATTGTTATAATTCTTATGGGAGCCACTTTGGATAGTTGCACACAAACACTAGCAATGATTTAATACCAAGAAACAATTTGAAATCTGAAAATTGAAGTTGGAAGCACTCAAAAACTGTTTTACCCATGTCAGAATTTCCCTAAACGAAAATTTGCAGCAAACTTTTCACTGTTCGATAATCCCAATAACGGGAGAACTATAAGGATTTGGGATGCGTTCTTAGATGCGATTTAAAGCTGCGGATGTTAGCTACATGCAGAAGTTGAAATGTTGTTTCTATCATGACAACTGAGGAAGTTATAGACGTTTTAGTGGAGGTCGTTTTTTTCGAGATAGGCGCAAGAATGGAAAATAGGAATGCACTTTTAAAATGACAAATGGGATTTCTTAAACTCGAGGATGACTATGAATAAACGAATACCACATAGGAACAGAGCCACTTGATCAGAGTGACTGCCTGCAGAGGAGCACGCCTTCTTCAGGTGAAAAATATCAGCGCAAAGATAGTTTTAACAATACTAGTACAGGAGGAAGATAGGATGGTTTGGATGGAGAGTTCAGACAATTCAAAAATACTCCTAACAACACAGGTTCGGAATACCAGATAGGATGGGTTTAAGATAGGGATTGACTATGGACAGTACATATGTTAGTGACACAGTTCTTTCTGATACTCACTAGATGTGTTTTTAAACAGAACTGTCAGGATTCTTGTCCGCCATAATTCTGGTCAGGGAACTGGATCTGGTTTTAAGACAGACAACTGGGCACATCGGATTGGGCAGCGTCAAGGCGCTCTGGTCACCACACGGCACCGGAATGGATTGGATCTGCAATTGCACTCTGGTCACAGCTTGGCACAGGATTGGATTAGATCTGCCCTTCTTGGTTATGATAGAAATTATTTTCAGCAGGCAAGCAGAACAGCGCAGCACAGATGTCTTTTGGTTCCCCTTTGAATTGTGGGATTTTGGTTCTGGAGTTTGAGGCCTAGCTGAAAGTGGTTCAGCTATGCAATGGGTCTTTCTGATTTGCCAAGTTTCTGGAGTCTGGAGCAAGGAAGATGTAAAGTCCTGCAGCAGGGTGCTCCACCAGCATCGGGATATGAGTGAATCTGTCTGTCCTTATCTGCCCTCTGCTGTCTCTATTTATGCTATGATAAAGGGTGTGTGTGTGCTGGTTTAGCCTAAGCTTGCCCCTTTGACAGGCGATTGGTCAGAGTCTCCTCTCTGCCTTGATAGTAGGAGATAAACAGTGTGTCACCTTTATGGTGTGGGTTTATGAGGCTTAGAGTCCACCCCTAGCGTCTTGAACACAAAATCTACTTTTGACACAAGACATGGGGTCGATTCATGGAATTAATGTGCGCCGAAAAATCCCGCGAAGAGGTGCCAAAATGTGCGAATCGCAGGAAAAGTGCAAAAATCGCAGTGCAAGTGCGAAAATCGCAGGAAAACCAGCGCACAGCGATTCATGGAAGTCCGTGCGCGTGAAAAACATTGGATGTGCGCTAAAAATGTGCGCCGCGCACGCCGGTGCACAGGTCATCCAACAGCGTGCGCCACCGCCACTGCGAAATCGCACATAGCGCGGCGCACATCACAAAAGTAGGCGGAACACGGGGCGTAACACTCGGAATGGGGAACAACGCGTGAAAATATGGGCGTCACGGGGGAAGTACAGGAGGCAAGTGCGCGGAACTTTCATGGAATCGAATAGGGCAAACCAGCGCACGGTCAAAGACGCGCACAGGGCCAAACAAGTACGCCACAAGAAAGCAGGCGGTAGCGCCCCTGCGACTGAAGAAAATGTGCGCCAAAATGTGCGCTAACAAAAAGCACCCATATACAGCCATGATAAATGGCCCATACAGTGGCCCTCTAGGACAAATGAGGTGCAAAGGGGCACCGACAAACACGGACACCCGCTGTGTGAAAAATAGCGTGTGCGCGTGTTCCTGGGTGCGCGGGAAGTTCCACACGCGATTAGCCTGGGTACGTGTACTTCGGGGTGCGCGGGAAGTTCCACACGCGATTAGCCTGGGTACGTGTACTACGGGGTGCGCAGGAAGTTCCACACGCGATTGGCCTGGGTACGTGTACTACAGGGTGCGCGGGAAGTTCCACACGCGATTGGCCTGGGTACGTGTATTCCGAGGTGCGCAGAAGATTCACACGCGATTTCTGCAGGGTACGTGTATTTCGGTGGTGCCGGGGAATGCTACACGTGATTTGGCCATGTGGGTCCCCCCAGGTGTTCCCTCTTCACCCTCCACGGCCCCTGCAGGCAGCCCACACCACAGGGTACTACCCTGCACCCCTGCTCATGTCCCACAGGCAACCCATCCACGATGGCCATGCCCACCAGCCAACCCACATGTCACCTTGCACTACTGATCACCAACACATGTCTCCCACCACCCCCACCCCCCAGCCACCAGGGGCAGCCTCCACCAGGCCCCCACTCATGTCTCCCACTACCCCCACCCCCCAGCAGTGCAGGGGCAGCCTCCACCAGGCCCCCACTCATGTCCCCATGCGCCCCCACCCCACAGCAGTGCAGGGGCAGCCTCCACCAGGCTCCCACTCATGTCCCCATGCACCCCCACCCCCCAGCAGTGCAGGGGCAGCCTCCACCAGGCCCCCACACATGTCTCCCACCACCCCCACCCCCAGCCACCAGGGGCAGCCTCCACCAGGCCCCCACTCATGTCTCCCACCACCCCCACCCCCCAGCAGTGCAGGGGCAGCCTCCACCAGGCCCCCACTCATGTCTACCACCACCCCCACCCCCCAGCCAACAGGGGCAGCCTCCACCAGGCCCCCACTCATGTCCCCATGCACCCCCACCCCCCAGCAGTGCATGGGCAGCCTCCACCAGGCCCCCACCCATGTCTCCCACCACCCCCACCCCCCAGCCACCAGGGGCAGCCTCCACCAGGCCCCCACTCATGTCTCCCACCACCCCCACCCCCCAGCAGTGCAGGGACAGCCTCCAGCAGGCCCTCACTCATGTCCCCTTTACCCCCACCCCCCAGCAGTGCAGGGGCAGCCTCCACCAGGCCCCCACCCATGTCTCCCACCACCCCCAGCCCCCAGCCACCAGGGGCAGCCTCCACCAGGCCCCCACCCATGTCTCCCTGCACCCCCTACCCCCCAGCAGTCAGGGGCACCCTCCACCAGGCCCCCACTCATGTCCCCATGAACCCCCACCCCCCAGCAGTGCAGGGGCAGCCTCCACCAGGCCCCCACTCATGTCTCCCACCACCCCCACCCCCCAGCCACCAGGGGCAGCCTCCACCAGGCCCCCACTCATGTCTAACTCATGTCTCCCACCACCCCCACCCCCCAGCCACCAGGGGCAGCCTCCACCAGGCCCCCACTCATGTCCAACTCATGTCTCCCACCACCCCCACCCCCCAGCCACCAGGGGCAGCCTCCACCAGGCCCCCACTCATGTCTCCCACCACCCCCACCCCCCAGCCACCAGGGGCAGCCTCCACCAGGCCCCACTCATGTCTCCCACCACCCCCACCCCCCAGCAGTGCAGGGGCAGCCTCCACCAGGCCCCCACCCATGTCTACCACCACCCCCACCCACCAGCCACCAGGGGCAGCCTCCACCAGGCCCCCACTCATGTCTACCACCACCCCCACCCCCCAGCAGTGCAGGGGCAGCCTCCACCAGGCCCCCACTCATGTCCCCTATTACCCCCACCCCCCAGCAGTGCAGGGGGAGCCTCCACCAGGCCCCCACTCATGTCCCCATGCACCCCCACCCCCCAGCAGTGCAGGGGCAGCCTCCACCAGGCCCCCACTCATGTCTACCACCACCCCCAGCCACCAGGGGCAGCCGCCACCAGGCCCCCACTCATGGCTCCCACCACCCCACCCCCCAGCAGTGCAGGGGCAGCCTCCACCAGGCCCCCACTCATGTCCCCCACCACCCCCACCCCCCAGCAGTGCAGGGGCAGCCTCCACCAGGCCCCCACTCATGTCCCCATGCACCCCCACCCCCCAGCAGTGCAGGGGCAGCCTCCACCAGGCTCCCACTCATGTCCCCATGCACCCCCACCCCCCAGCAGTGCAGGGGCAGCCTTCACCAGGCCCCCACTCATGTCCCCTATCACCCCCACCCCCTGGCAGTGCAGGGGCAGCCTCCACCAGGCCCCCACTCATGTCCCCATGCACCCCCACCCCCCAGCAGTGCAGGGGCAGCCTCCACCAGGCCCCCACTCATGTCCCCTATTACCCCCACCCCCCAGCAGTGCAGGGGCAGCCTCCACCAGGCCCCCACTCATGTCTCCCACCACCCCCACCCCCCAGCAGTGCAGGGGCAGTCTCCACCAGGCCCCCACTCGTGTCCCCATGCACCCCCAGCTCCCAGCAGTGCAGGGGCAGCCTCCACCAGGCCCCCACTCATGTCTCCTACCACCCCCACCCCTCAGCCACCAGGGGCAGCCTCCACCAGGCCCCCACTCATGTCTCCCACCACCCCCACCCCCCAGCCACCAGGGGCAGCTTCCACCAGGCCCCCACTCATGTCTCCCACCACCCCCACCCCCCAGAAGTGCAGGGGCAGCCTCCACCAGGCCTCCACTCATGTCTACCACCACCCCCACCCCCCAGCCACCAGGGGCAGCCTCCACCAGGCCCCCACTCATGTCCCCTATTACCCCCACCCCCCAGCAGTGCAGGGGCAGCCTCCACCAGGCCCCCACCCATGTCTCCCACCACCCCCACCCCCCAGCCACCAGGGGCAGCCTCCACCAGGCCCCCACTCATGTCCCCTATTACCCCCATCCCCCAGCAGTGCAGGGGCAGCCTCCACCAGGCCCCCACTCATGTCTCCCGCCACCCCCACCCCCCAGCAGTGCAGGGGCAGCCTCCACCAGGCCCCCACACATGTCTCCCACCACCCCCACCCCCCGCAGTGCAGGGGCAGCCTCCACCAGGCCCCCACTCATGTCCCCTATTAGCCCCCCAGCAGTGCAGGGGCAGCCTCCACCAGGCCCCCACTCATGTCCAACTCATGTCTACCACCACCCCACCCCCCAGCCACCAGGGGCAGCCTCCACCAGGCCCCCACTCATGTCTCCCACCACCCCCACCCCCCAGCAGTGCAGGGGCAGCCTCCACCAGGCCCCCACCCATGTCTACCACCACCCTCACCCCCCAGCCACCAGGGGCAGCCTCCACCAGGCCCCCACTCATGTCTACCACCACCCCCACCCCCCAGCAGTGTAGGGGCAGCCTCCACCAGGCCCCCACTCATGTCCCCCATTACCCCCACCCCCAGCAGTGCAGGGGCAGCCTCCACCAGGCCCCCACTTATGTCCCCATGCACCCCCACCCCCCAGCAGTGCAGGGGGAGCCTCCACCAGGCCCCCACTCATGTCTCCCACCACCCCCACCCCCCAGCAGTGCAGGGGCAGCCTCCACCAGGCCCCCACCCATGTCTACCACCACCCCCACCCCCCAGCCACCAGGGGCAGCCTCCACCAGGCCCCCACTCATGTCTACCACCACCCCCACCCCCAGCAGTGCAGGGGCAGCCTCCACCAGGCCCCCAATCATGTCCCCTATTACCCCCACCCCCCAGCAGTGCAGGGGCAGCCTCCACCAGGCCCCCACTCATGTCCCCATGCAACCCCACCCCCCAGCAGTGCAGGGGCAGCCTCCACCAGGCCCCCACTCATGTCTCCCACCACCCCCACCCCCCAGCCACCAGGGGCAGCCTCCACCAGGCCCCCACTCATGTCCCCTATTACCCCCACCCCCCAGCAGTGCAGGGGCAGCCTCCACCAGGCCCCCACTCATGTCCCCTATTACCCCCACCCCCCAGCAGTGCAGGGGCAGCCTCCACCAGGCCCCCACTCATGTCTCCCACCACCCCCACCCCCCAGCAGTGCAGGGGCAGCCTCCACCAGGCCCCCACTCATGTCTCCCACCACCCACACCCCCCAGCGACCAGGGGCAGCCTCCACCAGGCCCCCACTCATGTCAACCACCACCCCCACCCCCCAGAAGTGCAGGGGCAGCCTCCACCAGGCCCCCACTCATGTCCCCTATTACTCCCACCCCCCAGCAGTGCAGGGGCAGCCTCCACCAGGCCCCCACTCATGTCCCCTATTACCCACACCCCCCAGCAGTGCAGGGGCAGCCTCCACCAGGCCCCCACTCATGTCCCCATGCACCCCCACCCCCCAGCAGTGCAGGGGCAGCCTCCACCAGGCCCCCACTCATGTCCCCCTGCACCCCCACCCCCCAGCCATGCGATTTGCCTGGGTATGTGTACTTCGGGGTGCGCAGGAAGTTCCACACGCGATTAGCCTGGGTACGTGTACTTTGGGGTGCGCGGGAAGTCCCACACGCGATTGGCCTGGGTACGTGTACTTCGGGGTGTGTGTGAACTTCCACACGCGATTAGCCTGGGTACGTGTACATCGGGGTGCGCGGGAAGTTCCAAACGCGATTAGCCAGGGTACGTGTTCTTCAGGGTGCGCGGGAAGTCCCACACGCGATTGGCCTGGGTACGTGTACTTCGGGGTGCGCGTGAACTTCCACACGCGATTAGCCTGGGTACGTGTACATCGGGGTGCACGGGAAGTCCCACACGCGATTGGCCTGGGTACGTGTACTTCGGGGTGCGCGTGAACTTCCACACGCGATTAGCCTGGGTACGTGTACATTGGGGTGCGCGGGAAGTCCCATACGCGATTGGCCTGGGTACGTGTACTTCGGGGTGCGCGTGAACTTCCACACGCGATTGGGCCTGTGAGAGTGGAGTACATGTATTCCAGGGGTGGGCGGGAAGATTCACACGTTCGCCTACGACGTGCCGTGAAATAAATGGTCCAATCCTGAGACACGTACGCCAGCATGAAGCAGGCGTACGTCGACCCGCGCAGCATAAAAGTGCGCGAAAACAACAAACAAGCTCATATGCCAGGATGAATATACCATTCCTAGCAGCAGTGGCCGTGGGTTACCAAAGGAGGAGGAGGAGGATAGTGAGGGCCCGAATTTTCACTCCCAGAACCAGCCTTTTTGGGATGTCTGATGACCAGGTGTATGGGAGGTACAGGTTTCCCCCACACATAATGCTGGACCTGGTCAGTGAGTGGGAGGATGACCTCACATCACCCACCCTGTGCTCCCAAGCACTCAGCCCCCTGGAGAAGGTCCTCAATGTACTGCACTTCTTCGCCACAGGGTCATTTCAGCGGACAAGTGCCATAGTGGGTGGGGTGTCACAGGCCACGCAGTCACGCTGCCTACTCAGGTCTTGAACATCATCACTGCACGCCCATCAGTCCGTAGGCACATATACCTGCCCAGGACACCTGCAGAAAGGCAGACTGCCACCCTCGATTTCTACGGTGTGGCACAATTCCCAAAAGTGCTAGGTGCCATTGACTGCACCCATGTGGCACTAGGTCCCCCCAGGGCATCTGAGCACATCTATAGGAACCGCAAGCACTGGCATTCCATCAACGTGCAGGTAGTATGTAATGCTAAGGGAATCATCACCTCAGTATGTGCAAACTATCCAGGGTCCACCCACGACAGCTTCATTTACCGAATGTCTACCCTAAGCCGAGACCTAGAAGCTGGGCGGCATGGCGATACATGGCTGCTTGGTGAGTATGAATGCCACTGCACATGCATGCATGTCAGATGCAGAGTTATGTCACTACCCCACTAATGATACCCATCACCTCCTCACCAGGGGACAGTGCCTACCCTCTGAGCACCCACATGATGACGCCAATTCGGAACCCCATCACTCCTCCAGAGGTAAGATACAACACAGCCCATATTGCAACCCGGGGCATAGTGGAGCGCACATTCGGAGTGCTCAATTCACGCTTTCGCTCCCCTGACCGTTCTGGCGGGCAGCTGTTATATGCGCCCCCAGTAGTGTGCAGGATCATAGTGGCAGCATGTGTCCTGCACAATGTTGCAACACGCCGGGGCCTGGCTGTGGACATGGTGGTGCCCCCACATCCCCAACCACATGCACGGCCGCTGCGCATGGGAGGGGAGAGGGCACGGGGTGAGGCAGTCCGTACGCAGCTGGTGGCTAATTACTTCACATAGAAATCACACCCCAGTGGAGTGCACACAGGCCTGGCACATACCATCTGATAAGCAATGATGACTCGACCTGACAATTAAGACGAACAAAGGGACTGTCAACTGTCAGAACCATAGCAGCCTGAGATTGTTCATGTGAAAGTGTCACAATGTGTGCATCCCTACCTACACAAACACCACCAATGCAGAGTCATGAAAAGACACTTCCATGCTGCAGAAATGAATACCCACTTGCAAAATACTACATGAAATCAGTGCCATGTCACCCACCCCCTCCCCGGCACGGCCACACAACACACCATGGCATGTCATGCAATGTGAGAGGAAAGAAATTAATCCCCACAACATGCCCCAAGTGCCAGCAGCTACAGTGTCCCTAATGGAAACATGTCCACACATGAAATGCTCGCAGTAATGCAGGACCTACAACCCACATTACCAAATACTTACCAAGGATACCAATCACCTACACAACCTCCAACCTACCTTAGACATGACATTACAGACTTAAAAATTAGCTAGCCTCACCACCTGATGATGACAGCCCTCCGAAAACTTCCAAGTATACAGTGTTAGCGCCACGCAAGAGTGTAGGTGCACTGCTTACAACATGGACTCCAGTTCCAAGGTGGACCGCATTGTGAAGACATGAGGAATGGACCTGCAAATATGGAGGATGAGATGGATGCAGAAGCACATATCAATACACCACGCAGTGTACAATACAACAACAATATGCACTATGAATGTATACACAGTATTGACTACAGACTGCCCACACAGCTCATGGGAGTCCAATGTCACCATGTACGTCAATGTCACTTGGGCACACCCTTTGCAAGCCCATGGAAACGGGAAGCAGGAGGGGTGTGTGTGACAAAAACCCAAGCATCTGAACCAAATCCATGACAAGCCTGCATGTGCCCAGCCACAATGCAGCGTATGCCCACGGGAGCCACACAAGGCAACACACTGTCCAAAAAAAAAAACAAAAAAAAAATGGCCATTAATGGGCCTGGGGGGGAGGAGGGGAGGCCACCCAGGAGGTCCGAGGACAGGTTGTACACCAAAACCCACCTATGTGGATCTTGCGAAAATAAAACACCTCCATGGGCTCATGGCCTACACGGCTACCCGATTGTGGGAGTATCACTGCTGTCGCTATCCTCACCCTCTGCAGCTGCATCAGGAGGTGGTGGCACTATGGGAGGCAGCCCACGCAAAGCTCTAGTCTGTTCCTCCATGGCTGCAAGCATGCGGGTGTGGTAGGTCTCATTCTGGAGGATAAGTGTGCGGAGGTGCCCATGCAACAACTCACGGGATGCCCGGACCTCCGCCCTAGTTGCCTGCATCTCAGCTGAGAGCGTACGGGTGAGATGATCCAGCTGCTGTTCTGTCCTTCGGTTTGTTGAAGCCTCAAGCTCAACAAGAGTCGCCCTGAGGTGAAGGAGTTCCAGCCTCAGGGCTTCCCTGTGGCCCTGGGACTCTATGGAGATGGCTTCCTGCAGAGTCGCCAGTGCCGCCCGCCTGTCCCTGTCGGACGCCAACATGTCCTCCCTGTGTGACTGGCAGATGGAGTCGGTTGCCTGCTGTAGTCGCTCCATCAGCCTTTCGGGGGGGACAATGGAAGTGGCCACCCTATGCATGGCCTGAGCCATCATCTCTGATGATGCTGCCTGTTGGGTTGCCATACCGTAAATGGATTGCTCCCATGCGGTATTGCCAGGTGGCGTACGGCCACCACGTCGGCGGGCACCACACCTGTCTGGGGCAAGGCGAACTGCGACTTGCTGTGCCGGCACTGCCTGAGGCTGCAGGACTGCATTCCCCCTCTGATCTGCTGGCCCAGGAACAGGATCAGATGCGCGGAGTGTGACCCTGCATCCGTAACCACCAAAGGCGTACCTGCCAACACTGACATCCCCATTGAGGGTTCTAACCCTGGTGCAGGTGGGTCGGACAGAACAGAATCCCTCCCAGGAACACTCACCTGCGACGGCACGTAGGTCTCATCATCCGAATCGACACCTGAGTACAGCTCGGGGGAGGTGCAGCCAGAGACACCCCTTGAGAGCACGACCTGCAGCAGTTGTTGGTTCTCACCCACCACCACACCACGTCCCTCACTGGTGGTCGGTCGGCCCTCAGACCCCTCCTGGGTCTGCACCATCTCCACAACCCCAGCAGTATCAAGTACGTCTTCCCCTGCAAAGACATGAAAGAAAACAAATGGAAACAGGCATTAGCACTATGGCACACAATTAGGGCTGAGAGGCTACAGAAACAGTACTTGATTGACACATGTCCAACATGACTAAAACACTCCCATGCATGCACCGTCACTGTGTGTGATGGGGAGGCAGATCGCACACATTGATGACACCAAGATGGAAGATGAACACATTTGCTGCATGCTGCCTAGCAGTGGCATCACACATTGGCCAGTGATTGGCAGGTCAAATACACATGCCATCACACAGATGGCATGTACCCTAGCCATGAAGTGAAGAGGGAGAGGAGGTCACTCATTCAGTCCAGTTTGTTCATATAATTGATTATTTTCATTGTAATGGTTCAAATGTTTAACCTGCAGCTGCCAGTCAAAAATGGTCCTATAGCACAGGGACATGTCCAAACTAATCATGTCCATGAAACTGAGCCAGTCCACTGTACCATAGCCATGTCAGACATGTGACAATAGGACTGAGAAATCCCGAGTAAAAGTGGTGGTATGCAAACAATCTGCCTGAATAAACAGAGGTAAATAAGCAACAGTGTTGTGGCAAAATGACACTCCAAGGGCAACTGGCGTGGTGTTGGGCTGGATGTCTAATGTTGGCCGAAGGGATGCTGCTATACCCAAATGCTGTTGCCAAGAATGTATAGGAAGAGGCACATGGGTGAGCCGAACCACTCAGACACACACACCCTCCTCTGGCACCCAAACAGAAGCCCTCCCACACACACCATGCACATGGATGACACACACATGCATGTGCACTCACCGGACAATGCCTGGTAATCTACCAATTCTCCCACGCCTTGGATCTGTTCCTCCGTGACGTAGGGCCCAGCAACCTGCTCATGTGGAGTGAGTTCTATGTCGTCTGCTGGAGACCCACCTCCAGTCACTAGAGTTGCGGCATGACTTGAGGCCAGCTAATTCTTTGCCCTGCGCTTCAGGTCATTCCAGCGCTTGTAGCATTCATTAGCTGTGCGCCTCACGATTCCAAGGGCACTTATGATGTCCGCAATGGTCTGCCAGTGTGCCTGACGTTGTGCAGGTGTGGTCTTGGATCCTGCAACAATCACCATTTCGCGGTCATGTGCGGACACATGCTCTACAAGTGCATTCAGTTTGGCCTCATTGAAGCTGGGCTTCCTTGACGGGCCGGACTGTATAGCCGTGTCTGGGGCATCAGCCTCTACTGGACGAGCACTCTTCCTCTTCCGCTTGGAAGGTGGTGGGGATCCTGAGTGTCCTACGCCGCTCTGGACACTAGGGGCAGGAGCGTGGGATTGCACACTCAGCATGGGAGTTGGTGCAGGCATTATCTCAAGTGTGATGGTGTCAGGGGGAATGTCGGCATGATGGACTTGGACCGACACTGTCCTGGATGGGTGTGTGAGAGGTGGGGTGGATGGAGCCGCAGCTGCCCCTGCAGCCTCCCCAGCCTGCCTACGCGGGGCAGCAAATGACCTAGCTGCCCCTGATCCACGTGGCCTGATGACACCAACGTTCACCGGCGCACGTGGCCTAGACCTGCTGACCTGGAAGTCAGCCATGGAGTCACCCTGTGCCAGGTCTGGTTCCACAGTGGGCTGGTCCAGCAAGGGCTGAGCATGGATGGTGTCAGCCACGGGAACCTCAACCAGGGGGGGGGGGCATGGGTGTCCCTGACTGCTCCTCCACACATGGGGGGCTAGGGGCACCCTGCAAGTCACGGCCACGTCCCCTACTGGATCCACCACGGCCACCACTTGGGTACCAGATGGTAATCGTACCCTAGTGCTCTAGCAAGGCTGTATGTCAACCCTGGGGAAAGATGACGGGTCACGCAACGCACAGGCACCCCAAAAAAGCGAAGTAAGGTGCACGCAACCCCTCCTAGACCACGTGCGTGGAAAAATAAACCTGCACTACGCTGTGGCACCCAGGAACACAAGAATGAACGTATGCGTGTCACACGCAGCCTAGAATGACCTCTGAAGGGGTACGCGACACACAGGGCAAGCACAGATGTTAAACACGTGCGCGACCCACAGTCTGCCAGGAACAAAAGCGTGAAAAATATGCGCGTGTGTGCATTGGCAACACCCCCGCCAAAAGAAGAATTGTATGCTGTCTGAGGAGACAGGACAACAGTAGTAGGGAACGCTGTTTGAGGAAACAGGCCCAGGAAAAAGAGGAAAAGAGAAAAAGCTGTCAGAGGTAACAGGGAGTACGAACTGGAAACGCTGTGAAGTAAATCGCGTGTGAACCGACAAGAAGTACAGATTTCACCCACTCGCTCTCCACGAAAAGCACGTACAAGGGAATGGCGTTCTACACGTACCTTTTATACACACGTCACAGACGCGCATATGGGATGAGGTCATTTCCACCAATTACGCGCTTGGACACTCGGACGTGTATCTCTTCATTTTTACACGCGCCATTCTCTACGGCCATGCGTGTGACGTCACAGCTGCGCATGGTGGCCTTTGGCCCAATGAAATTACATATGCGAGCACACGTGGTAAAACTGCACGTCCGAGTGTCATTGCGTGTAATCGGAGGGAAGTGAGCGTACACGCGATTGGCCTGGGTACATGTATTTCTGGGGTGCGCAGGAAGTTCCACACGCGATTGGTGGAAATCCACATGTGCTCTGTCATCACGTGTAATGAGGGAAACACCCTCGCGCCTCACGTCACAGACGCGCTCATGCGCTAAGGGCCTTTGGTCCAATGAAATCGCATATGCGTGCTGACATGTATACGCGCTAAGGGCCTTTCCTCGATTTACACGCAGACATGCAGGATTTTCACGTGCCAAATCACTCCGTATCATGCTGGCCATGCGTAAGCACACGGAAGACAACGCTCCTGCCCAAAAGGCCGAATTACTGCCCCCCCTAGAGCCCCGAGCAGCCTCCCACGAGCCATCTGCTGCTGCCTGCCTGCCTGCCTGCTGCCACCGTGCCCTGCCATTTAGTGCCTGCACATCAGCCATCTGCAGGGGTCCATTTGCTGTGTCCACCCCAGCTGGAACAGAAGACTCCCAACTGGGATACCATCGCTCCACAGCCCAGCCCCAGGACCCAGTTGCCCACCCACTCCTGCCTCTGGGGTTGCCATGTTGGGCACTGCAACATCTGTCACCACTGGCAACCCCCGGCCAGAGAGGCAGAGGGGCACCAGCTTCACTGCCACCGAAGTTGGTGTCCTGGTGGGGTAAGTCCTGAGGCAGTATGATGCCCCCTTCGGAAGTAAGCGTGCCAACAAGGAAGGACGGACTCGGATCTGGACAGACATCGTGACTGCCATCAACGCAGAGGGGGTGGCAGTCCGCGACTACCAACATGTCAAGAAGCGCTGGGATGACTGCAGGTCCAGGACCCTCTTGAAGGCCCGGCACCTCGTGGAGGGGAGCTGGGGCCGCATGAGTACCATCCAGATGAGGGTCCTGGAACGCTTAGGCCCAGCGCTCCACACCCAGATCCTTGAGAGGCAGACCCGTCTGGAGTTGAGCGGTAAGTGGCCAAGCATTGCTGTGTGAGACAGGGCATGTCGCAGTGTGCTGGTTGTCTGATATTTGCCTGTATGTGTGACATAGGCCATGTATGCATGTGTGTGTGCAGGGACGTCAGGCATGTGAGACCAGTAATGTGTGAACCACATGGTTGGTGCATGTGTTCAAATGCAACATGGGTTGCCCTATGCGGAATGGCCACATGAAAGCATGCCAGTCTCTGTTCCTGGACATGGGTGAGGGATGGGTGCTGATGCCATGTACATGTATGCTGTCCATGTCTGTGTGTCTGGCCTGCGTGTCTGTGACTTTTGAATACCAGGGCTGCATGACACATGTCTGTAGCAATGTTCAGGTTCACTGATGCAGCCTAGTCATCCTTGTATCCACTGTGTCTGTGGTGTACGAGGCCAGATGGATGAAACTAGGGTGAAGTGTGTGCATGTGATAGGCATGGCCCATGATGCATGTGAGTTCCAAAGCAACAGTGTATGTTTCAAGAATCACTTGGACATGTATGCTAATGTCCATAGCATGCGCCATGCCTGTTACCGCATGTGTTTTACCTGCACTGAGCCATGTGTTGTGGAGGGACATGATGGAAGTGATCTTTGACAGTGCCACTCATCTGCTATTGCTTCCTGTCTAGGGGACCATTGTACAGTACCCTGATGCTTGTGTTCTATGTCTCCCTCTACACAGCGCGACGTGAAGAAGAGGGCGGAGACGGCTCTGTGGAGCAAAGCGGCGGGGATGTCCCCACGGCTGCAGCGGAAGGGGTGGGTGAGCCCCCACAGGGGCTTGCAACGGCGGAAGACGGGGTGGAGCCATCCAGGTTGGTGGTTTCCACAGAGGAGGAGGAGGCCGCTACTGAGGCGCACATGGGGCCTGGTGGGGGCATCCCTGCTGGTGCAAGTGTTGCAGTCCAGGGGCAGGGGCAGGAGGCAGCACAGGTCACCGTGGAGGGGCCTGTGCATGTCACTGTCCCTGACACTGTGACTGCACCACCATGCACCAGCAGGGATGCCCCATCCCAGGCCCGTCTGCAGGTAGGGAGGATGTCCATGTCATCTGACTCCCCTCCACCTGCGGACGAGGGGACCCCTGGCCGTATGGAGAAGGTCCTGATTGGTGTCGCGTTGCGCACAGGTGCAATTCGTGATGAGGTGCGTGCTTCCCGGGAGGAGCATGCACGTCATCACGCAGAGCACCGTGCCGACGTGGCCCAATTGGGATCGGCCATGGTCGGGGGTTTCCTACATGTGTCGGCCAATCTGGCGACCCTCTCCTCCTCTGTGGAGACTATGCACCAGTCGTTCTCCATGAAGTCTTCCGGCCCAGATGCCACCAGGGCCCCCTGTGGACCTGCCCCGACCAATGCAGCCAGCTCGGTGGGGATCCCATCCCTGCCACAGTCGGGAGTCGGAGGTCCAGCAGGGGTGGACACACCAGCAACTGGACCCCAGCAGATGGAGGATGTGACGGCATCATCGGGCAGGGCACGTGCACGACGGCGTCGGTGGATTCCATCAGCCTGGATGCCGTCGTGCTGGCACAGGCAGTTGCGTCGGAGGCAGCGGCAGGCTCGACGTGGGAGGCATCATGGCTCGGGGCCATCAACATCAGGGGTGCAGGCATCGGCCGGAGGGCAGGAGAACCCTGCAATGGGAGTGGCTTCCGTGTGGGAGCGGTTGGGCCAGCAGATAGGTGCGGAGCGGCAGCGGGCAGAGGAGGAACGGCTCACAATGGTCAGGGCGGAGAACTCCATGCGGAGGGCGCTGAGGCGGGCTGAGTGCCTCTAGGGTCTTCGCAGGGAGTTGGAGCTGGACACTGCTTTATCCCTGCGAGACCTCGGGGCCAGGGAACATGCCCGCCTCCAAGCCATTCAACAGGAGTTCGATGATGCCTTGGCCCATGACAACATCCAGTGAGCCGTTGGACTAGCCCGCTGCCCATGTAAATAGTTATGTAGTTAGTGTTAGGTTTCCTTTGTTTTTGCATTTTCTTTGGACCTTTTGGACAATATTTTTTATTAGGTAGTGTTGTTAGATAGGTTTCATTTCTTTTGTTGGGATCATGGACCCTGGCTTGTTCACCTGCACATAGTTCACTGTTGGATTTTCTTTTCTTTTTACAATTTACCCATGGAGCAATGGCTTTCAATTATAATTTCCCATTGGATTTTCTTTTGTGGACTGTGACTTTGGACACCATTCCTTTGGATTCTGATTTTTGGTTTTGCATTTTTTCACGGACATGCTTCTTTTTACTTTTTTTACATTCCCATTTCTGTTAGTTTATTTTTGATTCAATTCCTGTTTCCTTTAATACATATTTTATGATCAAACTTCAATGTGTAGTATCATCTCATTGGTTTCATGCATATCATGATATGGGTTTTGAGATTCACTGACACCCATTGGGTGTATGTGAGGGACATGTGTTCGTTTCCAAACTTGCATTTGCTGCTCTATCATGTTATTGCCATTTCTGAGTGGGTGGATGCAATACTCGGGTGGGTGTTTTGCATTTGGAGGCTGACCATAGGGACCAGGGATCTAGATTGTGATGACATGTTGGCTGTGAACATGAGTTGGACATGAGTGGGGGCCTGCTGGCAGGTGCCCCACAGTGCTGGGGGGTGGGATGCAGGGGAACATGAGTTGGACATGAGTGGGGGCCTGCTGGCAGGTGCCCCACAGTGCTGGGGGGGTGGGTGTGCAGGGGAACATGAGTTGGACATGAGTGGGGGCCTGCTGGCAGGTGCCACACAGTGCTGGGGGGTGGGGGTGCAGGGGAACATGAGTTGGACATGAGTGGGGCCTGCTGGCAGGTGCCCCACAGTGCTGGGGGGTGGGGGTGCAGGGGAACATGAGTTGGACATGAGTGGGGGCCTGGTGGAGGCTGCCCCTGCACTGCTGGGGGGTGGGGGTGGTGGGAGACATGAGTGGGGGCCTGGTGGAGGCTGCCCCTGCACTGCTGGGGGGTGGGGGTGGTGGTAGACATGGGTGGGTGCCTGGTGGAGGGTGCCCCTGACTGCTGGGGGGTGGGGGTGCAGGGAGACAGGAGTGGGGGCCTGCTGGAGGCTGCCCCTGGTGGCTGGGGGGTGGGGATGGTGAGAGACATGAGTGGGGGCCTGGTGGAGGCTGCCCCTGCACTGCTGGGGGGTGGGGGTAATAGGGGACATGAGTGGTGGCCTGGTGGAGGCTGCCCATGGTGGATGGGCTGCCTGCGGGACATGAGCAGGGGTTCAGGGTAGTCCCCCGTGGTGTGGGCTACCTGCAGGGGCCGTGGAGGTTGTAGAGCGAACACCTGGGAGGACCCACACGGCCAATTCACGTGTAGTACTCCCCAGAACTCCTGAAATACACGTACCCTGCTGAAATTGCGTGTGGAACTTCCCGCGCACCCCTGGAATACACGTACCCTGCTCGCACGGGGCCAATCGCGTGTGGAACTTCCCGTGCACCCCTGAAATACACGTACCCTGCTCGCACGGGGCCAATCGCGTGTGGAACTTCCCGCGCACCCCTGAAATACACGTACCCTGCTGAAATTGCGTGTGGAACTTCCCGCGCACCCCTGAAATACACATACCCTGCTGAAATCGCGTGTGGAACTTCCCACGCACCCCTGGAATACACGTACCTTGCTCGCACGGGGCCAATCGCGTGTGGAACTTCCCGCGCACCCCTGAAATACATGTACCCTGCTGAAATCGCGTGTGGAACTTCCCGCGCACCCCTGAAATACACGTACCCTGCTGAAATCGCGTGTGGAACTTCCTGCGCACCCCTGAAATACACGTACCCTGCTCGCACGGGGCCAATCGCGTGTGGAACTTCCCGTGCACCCCTGAAATACACTTACCCTGCTGAAATCGCGTGTGGAACTTCCCGCGCACCCCTGGAATACACGTACCCTGCTCGCACAGGGCCAATCGCGTGTGGAACTTCCCGCGCACCCCTGAAATACACATGCCCTGCTCGCAGGGGGCCAATCGCGTGTGGAACTTCCCACGCACCCCTGAAATACACGTACCCTGCTGAAATCGTGTGTGGAACTTCATGCGCACCCCTGTAATACACGTACCCTGCTGGAATTGCGTGTGATACTTCCTGCGCACCCTGAAATACACATACCCAGCTGGAATCGCGTGTGATACTTCCCGCGTACCCCTGAAATACACGTACCCTGCTGATTTTGCGTGTGATACTTCCCGCGCACCCCTAATGCACACGTACACAGGACAATCGCGTGTGGAGCTTCCCGCGAACCACTGAAATACATGTTCCCCACTTGGCGTTTGCTGTTTGCCAGCCCTGTGAACTGGTCCAGGGTTGACGCAGCCCTTTGCGATTATTTGGGGATTTTGAAGGCTTTTCCTTGCGCGAGGGCGTTCTTGGGGGCGTAACTGGCGCTGCTGCAGGGTCGCTGCGCCACGCTGCGCGACGGCTGGCTTTGGATGTGAAAATCCATAAATACGTTGTGCGCGGAAATCAATTTTAGCGCACGCGGCTGGCGCAGACATTCGCACGGGCACGCTGTGCGCCAGTCGCGTGCGCCACTTTTGTGCGAATTTCTATGAATTACCCTGATTTACCCGTGAGTAACCTCTATAACAATCACATATACAGATTACATATTTTGTGTAGAAGTTACTCCTCAGAACCCTATCGCTGTGGGATCTAGAGTTTGCTTTTCACCGAATTTCGCCCTTTTTATCAGGAACACAATGTCCAGTTTATCAGCAAATTTCTATACGTGTGTGCGTATAACATGAGCATAAGTGTATAAAGTTTCATACTACTAGCAGAAATACATTTGGTGCAAAATCACATTTTCTGCCATTTCTATCCAGAACATGTCACACGATCTTTCCGCCTCTTGAAATGTGCAACCAAAATTTAGATTTACAATTCTTTTACTTTTGTATTTTTGACAATTTTAAGTGGTAAGTTAGAAGTCTTTAAACAAAATGTTCCTTTTGAATGTTCAGCCACAGAGGGCTGTTCGGATCCACCTCTTTTTGTCTCCCTTAAGTTAAGAAACAGCCTCCTCCCTATTCTCTTGGCAGAAGCCATTTTACGACTGTCCTCACACATAGCATTTCCTGCTTCGCAGTTTACCATTGCTTCCTTCCCCACTGCAGACCAGTTTCTTCCCAAACCCTATAATTATTGCATTGGTGTGATTTCCTGGTGGAAGGAGAGGCCTTGCCTCCGTGAGGAAAGCTGTTATTCCAGTTTGGTAGCTTTAGCCAGGTTACTTTAATTGTTACTTCTGTTGAATTTTCCCTTAGCATAAAACAAACTTGTGGGATCAAATCACAGCTAAATACTTATTCAAGATTTTAAACCATGGAATCAAAACAATTACAAGATGGGTTAATCTCAACAACAGGCCTCTTAGATTGCAACCATTTGATTTCAGTTTATACATGTTTAAAGTTTAATCAGGCAGGCTACTGACAGCTGTCCTTCAGGCGGCCCAGGGTACTGCACCCAGATTTTGACAGATTCACAGACAGGCCACTTTTGCTGTGGAAATCCCTTGATGCTTTCAGCTTTTCAGGACATTGTAAGTTCACAATGATTTCTTACACTAAGTGAATTGTAGCACCCAGCAAGAATTTTGATGTTTTAGGGTGCTTTGTACCGGCATTCTGAAGTTTCAGCAACAAAGAAACAGTGATTTAAAGCAAGATTTTGGGGTTTCATTTAGCAAAGCACTGCTTTTTTCCTTCTGTGCTCCATTTTCACATGTTGTGGAGCCCATTGACATGTTTTAGGAGTGAGATCTCTCTCCCTCCACTGACAACATGCATGACAGATTGGGCAGCCATCTTTTTGTGCTTTGCAAAGTGCCACTTTTAGATGTTCTGGCGCGCACAAGGGTTTTGCGGCCATTTTATTATTTTTGGCACCATCAGAACACAGTGATGTTGCATGGCAGAGCAATAGTGGGTTAAAACATCCCACAGTACTATGCCAATGACACCCAAATTATCCTTCCCCTCTCAGGCTCTTACCACCAAGACACTGCTACCATCAACTCAATCAACAGCATCGTCCAAAACGGGATGGCAACACATATGCTATGCTTAAATGACAATAAAACCGAGATTCTCATTGTTGCATCCCCTACCACTCTCTGCAGCTTGGATCTGGCCTACAAAACCTTCAACATCGACGTAAACCTAATCCCCATCTCACCCGCTGCCAAAACTCAGAGTATCTATTTGGACACTTCACTCTCATGTCAAGTTTACGCCATCTCCTCTGCTGCCACCCACAAAGCCAAACTGATCAATGCCAGTAAGCCTTTCCTTTCCTCTCCCTACCCAATCGCCTCACAATTGCCAGAGTCATCACCGGGGACAAAGTGGACTACTGCAGAGCCCTCTTTGCTGGCACCTAGAAATGCAACTTGAAAAAGCTACAAATCATCCAAAACAGTGCCTCAGAGCTGCCATCGGTCTTACCGAACACGCCCACATCACAGAAGCCAGAAAAGACACCCATTGGCTACTGATCCGAGAGTGAATCAACTTCAAGATCCTCTCCATCGTTCACAAGTGCCTCTCCGAAACTACACCGACCGGCCTTTGTTGGAGAGTGGAAAAATACACCCCCTCTCGGCCACTAAGATCCTCACACGACCACTCGCTGAAAGTGCCCAGCTCTATCGCCAAACTGCAGGTGGCTCAAGCTTCCCTGTCGTTGCCGCCAAGCTGTGGAAAAATCTCCCCATATTCATGAGAATGGAACCCTCCTATTGGACCTTTAGGAGAAACTTGAAAACTTGGCTTTTTGCCTAAGCTCCTCGGAGCAAAGACACTGGCCCTCATTAGGACTCCGGAAGAAAACCATGGTGCTATTAGCACCATGGTCGATGCCAGAGTCCGCCATGGCGGAATGGGGAATTACCACCCCATTCCAAGGTTGGCGGGGCGGTAATTCCCCATGCCACCATGGCCCTTCCCCATTCCCATTTTTGCCCCATAGGGCAGAATGGGAATGGGGAAGGCGGTAAGTACGGTACCGCAAATTGCGGTACCGTACTTACCTCGCGAGACCCTTTGTGGGCCCCTACTTTAACGGCTGTTCTAGACCAGCCGTTAAGGTCGGGTCCTGCAAAGGGACCTCGTAGTAAGGCGTTAAGGGTTCAACGGCGCCGACACCTTTTACGGCGCCGTTAACCCCTTAACGCCAGGGTCCTAATGAGGGCCACTGTTCCACTGCTGAACATCTTGAACATATACCTCCTGCCTTCCCCGGTGGTCTGTAGCTGTGAGCTTAAAGTGTGTGAGGGTTGGAATTGACTAGGTTCTCTGACTTCCCGATGGTCAGTATAAAGCTGAAGCAACTGGGATACAGCTATAAGAACCCTGGGGCCATTCTGAAACTCTGTGTGCATGGAAAGACTTAATAAACAACTTATGCGGAAGATATCCTGCTGTGCGCCTGTTATGAAGGCAAGTCTGAGAGGTGGCCTCATGGGGTGTTAAGGTTTCCCCGAGGGTCCTCCTGTCCTTGAAGGGTTTACCTATCATCTCCCTGACCTTGAAAGGATAATTTAATTTCCTTGATCTATCCCTGGGTTTCTGGTTGGGAAGGAAGGGCATTGTGGGAGATGTAGTCCATCTGAGGATGGTTTGCTATAGAATGACGTGCTTGGGCACGAGACAGGTTTCCTGATGTCTTCTCTGGCTTAAGTGACCTGACTGGGTATTTTGCCAGGTTTACACTCTCCACAGTCTCTAATCCTAAATGTTAGTTGCGAAACCAAATACTAATTGGAGAGAAAAAGCCTTATAATTTGTGGTAGGTTGGAGGAGATTATATTCAGTGGCTGTACATTATTGTGTTGTCTTTTTCTTGTCATACTAAATATTAGTTGCAGAGAAAAGTCATAAATCTTGGAAGGCAGTTGGAGATCATATTCAGTGGCTGCAACTGAGTGCATTGTATTTTAATGGGCATACAATTACCAGTTGCAGGGAAAAATTCCTATAATTCTGCATAGACTGGAGGAGATTATATTCAGTGGTTGTAAGGTAAGTGAATGTGGGATATTGCAGTAGCAAGAGAAAACACTAGTTAGTATTTGCAGGCAAAAAGTATTGCTTGTCAGGATGAGATTTATTTCAGTTGATGTAACTGACTGTGTTGTCTCTTAGTGACCATACCAAATGCTAGTCTGAGAGAAAAAGACTTCTAATTTTTGGAAGGCAGAAGGGGATTGTATTCAGTGGCTGTAAATTAGTGCATTGTCTTTAAGTGATGTTACACTTTGGACATTTGGGAACAAGAAGTGCGCCAAGACCAGGTGCTCAAAGATCGACATTTTAATTAGCGACGGTATGCAGGGGTTGGCCAATTTAAATACAAAAAGTATCTCCCCCCAAAAAATAACAAAACAGAGGATGGTGTTCTTTCACAAATGCCTTTTACAACGACTGTCCCAATCTTAGGGTGAGTGATCAGGCTTTCGAGTCACAGCCGTCACTGCTTCAAAGTCCCAGAGGAGCTATCCCACTACTCACTAATGGTACAATCTCCAGGAAGCCCTTCTTCTGCTCCTTTGAGCCTAGTTGTGGGCCTTCTGGGATCCCATACTGAAAGATTAAGCCAGTCCATGATGTTCTGCATAACCTTATCGGTTCTATTACAGATAGTGGGGCAGTCAGTTAGGAGAGAGGCAGAAATCCCTAATAGATTTCCATCCTGACATCCTTCCCCACAAACTCTCTGAACTAACACTCCCCACAGTCCTTAATTCTGCTTCCTGGATCTGGTCCGGGTTTTGGTTCGGTTCCTGAGGAGCATTTTGGGAAATTTATTTTTCTCTAACTGGCTTTGCTAGATATCCAGCTCCCTGAGTCGCCAGGCTCGCAGTGACCAGTAGATGTTCCAGTTAGGAATCTAAGTCTAAGTCACAGTGTCCATGTCAAATGCTAACTGTAGAGGAAAAGTCTTCGAATTTGTGGTATGCAGGAGGAGATTATATGCAATGTTTTTAACTACTACTAATACTAGTTAGTATTCTGGGAGCAAAAGTATGATAGAGGTTACACAGAAAAAGTCTTATAATTGTTGGTAGTCCAGAGGAGATTATCGTTATTTAGTGTCTATAAAAAGGGTGCCAGGAGAAGTATAAATTATGTAGAGGAGGTACAGCCCATTGTCTCTGGATCGGAAGGGTGAGCAGAGTTACAGATTGTATTTACTGTAGAGCCAGGAGGGACACGTGCAGAGGTGCAGGTTGTGGGATGTCCCTGGTCTCTTCTGTCTCTAATCACATTCACTGATGATGAGTCTAGGGATAATGAAGATGACGATGGTGATGATGACCAAGATGAAGGTGGTGACCCATCTGAATCAAGGAGCCTGCAAGACATGCTTTAGGAAACTAGTGATACAGAGAAAGAAGAAAGCAGCGTGTAATGCCACAGTTACAGGGATAGGATGGCAGGATACAACAATGTTTCCATGATTGCACAGGGACTTTTAAAGACACCCTGCCAGATTTGAAAGTGCACAGAATCAGCATAATGTCAGCATGTGGAAGCCACACTCGACCACCTCCAGGCTCTAGAAGGGTGTGAGGGGGCATGGTTTGTTTTTGCAGCAAGAAAGTGTCAGTTCTTATACTACAGGACAAAGAAAATGGTATCTCTCCATCTGCACTCTGTAGAACAAAACAGTGGGCCTCATTCCAAGTATGGTGGTCTGGAAATAAGGGTGCCGATAACAATGTACTGGCACCCCTTCCAGATCGCCTTACTACGAAAATGCTGGTAGGGGCACGGATCCCCCGGCAGGCCTGACCTGCTGGGAGTTCAGGTCCCTACGGGAAAGGTTGTCACTGAAGCACTGGCACTGTTAGCAACGGTGCCGCTGCTTCCATATCCCCATATCCATGGATCCTATGGGACTAATCTTTACCGCCGCCACTTGTGGTATCCTGTGGCACTGGAATATCAGACGGCAGTTAGGGTGTTACGGGGTTGGCGGCAACCCGCCGGTCACACCGCCAGGTTACCGCCAACCTTGTAATGATGCCCAGTGTGTTGGGTACATTTTGGAACTAAGTTGGATACTATATGTTTGTGGTGCCATCTGATGCAACACCATGTGCAGGACTGGGATGAACAAAGAAGACCTTTACCACATCCCTCTCAACACCTAGTCAGTCACCATGCTGGCACCAGTCAGTACTGTTGCCACACATAATGTTGCTGCTGTTGTGCCATAACTCTTCTGACCTACTTCTGGGTGTCTGACTGACTAGTTATACATACCATTTGCATTTGTGCTGCTACCGTTTGATGCGGTACATTTCCATGATCTTTGAATGGCAGTATCTTCTTTCTAATGCTTTTCCTATATTTAACATATCTTAACAGTTGCTTAAGAAAATGCACATTGCATTGCAGGATATCAAGGAGTAGAAAGTGGTAAATTCACAGAAGTAAGCAGCTGTTCAAGCACTACCACTCTAAGGGCCTCATCACAAGTGGGGGGTATCCCGGCGGTAAATCTGCCGGGATATCGCCCAATACAAATAGGGTTGCTGCAACTCGGTCCGATCACGAGTTGCAGAGAGGAAGTAAATCCCCATTGATATTGGGTCCCAAATGGGGCTATTGCCGCGGCTCTAAGAGTGCCGAAAATGGCGGGAAAGTGGGCAGATTTACCTCCAGCCAAAAGCTGGAGGTAAATCTCCAACATTCCGCAGGTGGAGCGATAATGCAGCAGTAATAGTGTTACCGCTGCATTTTTACCATAGCTCTCAACTCACCCGCTTTTGGCGGGTGTCACCCGCCAAAAGCTTTCACACAACCACCCACCCACCAGCTCCTTTGTTTCACCCACCTCCCCCTCCTCACGAGACTTGCATTAGTTCTGCGCAGAAAGTGACAGTCTCCTGCTTAGAGGGGCTGTTCCAGGAAAGCGTGATGCATCCTGCAAGCATTTTGCCTGACCTGGCTTCTGCTTCTTGCGTACTGCTAGCTGTGAGTGCCTCGGATCCGACCGGCTGCTTCAGTTTGTAGGTGTGCCAGGACTCTGCACCAGCCTTACATATTAGAGGCTGCCTTTATTCGGCTTCTGCGCTTGTCGTGCCATGCATGGGCATGTGCCCTGCTGAATTGGAGGAAGTATTACTACTATACCAAGAAACGGGAATACTCTCTTCAGTGTGATATGGTTTGAATATGCTTGCAGTTTCTCAGAAATATCAGCTGTGAAGCAAGATACGAGTCGGATATGTAACTGTGCTTGATCTGCTAAAAATATTATTTATAAAAAATAGGAAAACCGCACTCCATTCACCTTAACGTATAGCTTAGCCTGTCAGAGTGAAGCGCTAAAAAGACCACATGCAAACTCAGCTAAAACAGACATCATTTCAGGCAACCGCCTCCGACCACCTCGTCCAATGTATCTTTATCTCCAGAGCTTAAATGAATCGGTGCAAGTGTGTATGCTTCCTCTCGGCTCTGCAGCAAACAACTCCTCATTCTCCTCGGAATTCTCTCAAGAGGCGGATTCAACCGTCTATTTTTCTCTCCTACAACTTTGCATATCACTAAATATATATATATATCTATATATAGATATATATTCCGCAAATGTATTTTTAAATTTGAAAAAGTGGCCAGAGAGAGTGACTATCTGGCCACCTTTTCAAATTTAAAATACATTTCTAATATTACACGGCCATGGTAGTGGCTGTGTAGTTATGGTTAAGTTGCTGTTTCCATAGGAAGAGCACTTTTTGGGTGGCTTATAACTTTGCTCCCCCTGGACGAATCCTCACCAAACTTTGCAAAAAAAGTATGTGGCCCACTATGAATTGTAAAGTTTGGTGAGGTTTGGTCCGGGGGGGGGGAAAGTTATAGTGGGGTTCCCAAAACGTCTTTTTTTCCCATGGACATAATGGGAAAAAACTTTGCTCACGCCTACAGCCCAAACCACTGGACGGATTTTCACCAAATTTACGGCAGGAGAAGTGGCTTGGTCCGGAAAGCGTGCTTTTGTTAATTTGGTGCAAATACATCCAGTAGTTTTTTAAAATGACCAAAACATAAAGCAAAAAAATGTGTGATATATATGTCCGCTCCGCGGACACACTTCCCTGTTCGCTCCGCGGACAGGACACCGATTGGATGATTGACTTGCGTCATGTCCGCGGACACCCAACGTGTTTGCTGATTGGTTGGTGTGAAGCGTGAGGTGCGTCAGATTTTTGGAAACTCCTGCCATCTTGGGATATCGGCCGGTGTCCGCGGACATCGCTGTGAAAACATATTAAAAAACACAAAATTGCACTTGTCAAACTTATCAAATAATCTCTGGGGAGGTGAGGGGTGATGAGGATGGGATGGAATATGGCTGCAAGAAGCAAAAAAACGGGTGTTTTTTACCACGAAATTCTGCGAACAGTTCGGATATTCGTGAACAGTCCTGAAAAGTTCACAAACACTTCAGCATTACAGGGTTGATGAAATGCAATTCCTGGATGGCTTATAACTTTGGCGCCACTTAATGGAACTGCATGTAAATTGGCATGTATATTCCTGGGCTGATTCTGAGTGAGTATGCAAAGTTTGGTGGGATTCTGTCATGAGGGGGCAAAATTAGCAGGGTAGTCCCAAAATAATGTAAAGGCTTATAAATGAGGTGTAATTTGACGAATCCTCACTTAATTTGGGAAAATGATAATACATTTAGATAGGAATGTTTTTCCGAAGTTTGGTAGGATTTTGTGAAGAGGGGGCAAAATTAGAGGGTGGGTCCTATAAAATGTAAAGGCTTATAAATGAGGTGCCATTTGACAAATCTACACTTCATTTGGCAAACTGATAATGGATCAAGATATACATGTTTTTGTGAAGTTTGGTGTGATTCTGTCGAGAGGGAGCAAAATTAGAGTGGGGGTCCCAAAATATTGTATAGGCTTATAAATGTGGTGCCATTTGACAAATCTACACAAAGGTTTGCAAAAAGATTATAGATCTGGATTTAGATGTTTTCGTAAAGTCTGAATGGATTTTGTCAAGTGGGGGCTAGGTTATATGACGATTGTATGTGCATACATTTGACACTTTTGAAAAAATAAAACATATGTGTATTTCCAGAAAACTTGCGTAAGGAGCATTGGCAAGGACCTACAAGCATGGTTTTGCAAATGTGCCAATGTTTTATTATTTGACAAGTGTCATAATGTAGCTACAAAAAATAGTGGTATACCTTTAGTGACTGAGGGGTAGCCTGTGGCCATGGGCAGTGGCCAGATGGTCCAGGTCATGGAATAAGGTCATGATCCAAACAATCTGGCTACTGGCCATGACCACAAGGGACAAAACATAGGATTAAAGGGGCCATGTCCACCTGGGTCTGGCTTTGTGGTAAAGGTATTCGAAAATAGGATAGATTTGAAAGGGAAGAAAAATCTGCTCGTGGTAATATGGTCATAGGGTTCTCTTTTTGCCTTCTGCAGGCTGCTGTGGAAAGCGAAGAGGGGCCCTGTATGGAACCCTCACCTTCCCGTTCCATGGTGGCCATCCTGGAAAAGGATTTTCCTTCCTACACCTGGACGCCACAGGCGTCCCAGTGTTGAAAGAAAAATCCTATTTTTTAGCACCCCGCTTTGGGAACCTAGGGTGCTAATGGCCTTCATCCCCCATTTCAGGGGCTGGAATGGGGGGATAATGGTCCAGAGACCTCGTTATCCACCCTCGCTTCGCTTGGGCTGATAACTTGGGCTGCTGGGTCGGTATCCACCGTTCCAGTCCCTGGAACAGAGGATGAACGCCACAATATTCCCAGACATGTCATCATGCCGCACGCCAGTGTATGGTCATGTGGCACTGTCCGGAAGGTCCGCTATGAAGTCAGATGTTCGTAGATGTCTACGGATGCAAAATTAGTTGAAATAGTTGCAAGAAGTGTACAGAAGTGTTAAAAATTATTCCAGATGATGTGAAATGGCAGAGTTTTACAGAGTTTTAAGATGAAACTTTGGAAATTGGACACAAATATTGCTATATTGGGTAAGTATGATATTAGTAAGTTGTAGGAAAATAGCATGCACTGGTAAAAATCTATGAAATTCAATGAAAAAACTTTGTTAAAGGGACGTTATGGTTAAGTTGCACTAATAAAAACCTATGAAATTCATTGAAAAAACTTTGTTAAAGGGATGTTATGGTTAAGTTGCACTAATAAAAGCCCATGAAATTCAATGAAAAAACTTTGTTAAAGGGACGTCATGGTTAAGTTGCACTAATAAAAACCTTTCAAATTCACTGAAAAAACTTGGTTGAAGGGACGTTATGGTTAAGTTGGACTAATAAAAACCTATGAAATTCAAAGAAAAAACTTTGTTAAACGGTAGTTATGGTTCCAAGTAAAACTGAAAAACCCCTGAAATTCGCCAGTTATGGTAAGCTAAGCAACCATAACTCGCGCCACCACCGTGCACTGCTAAGACTAACACCCAGGACATCAAAGATGACATCACAAATGGGCGCAGTGTTTGGTGGCCTCCCCGGATCTCCTGCAGCAGTTTCCTGCTTTTTGGCCACGCCCCCTCATGGGCCATAAAGACTCTACCGTGGCCCTGCAGCGGTGAAGCCTGCGGCGGGGCAAAGGTGCGGTGTTTGGCGGCCTCCCCGGATCTCCTGCAGCAGTTTCCTCCTTTTGGCCACGCCCCCTCCTGGGCCATAAAGACTCTACCGCGGCCCTGCAGCGGTGAAGCCCGCGGCAAGGCAAGGGCGCAGTGTTTGGCGCCGCAGGTGTTCGGCGCCTGAGGTGGGAGGATTGTCTGGGCCAGTCTGGGTCGTGAATAAGAAGACAGAAGATAGAAGACCACGTAAGTGCCCACACAAGGCCCACATAAGGGACGGCAATGTGCAACTGTAACTGCAAACCTAACTGCTGCCTAGGGGGAATAGTGAACGTTGGCGTGGCCATGACTCCCTTAAGTCTTTAAGCCTAAAGACTCATGCTGTGCCAAGGAAAGCTCCCCCTGTTTTGCCCCCCACTTTCTGCCCCAAGTCTGCTACCCATGATAACGGTCTTAAACCGGAACGCAAGGTCCTGTTTGTTAAAAGGCAGCAACAGCAGTGTCATCCAGTTAAACCCCCTACCCTGGTCCTTCGGAACACTGATGAAGTCGAGCTCCCTACACTCCAGCTCCTTGCAATACCCAGTGCCTCAAATGGAACCCCCATATCCGGTCATCTCTGTGTCGAGCAAGAGGGGGAAGCTGCCGGGACTGTAGCATCGGATAGCAGCTGCCCACCATCAAATCCTACCCCTGTAATTCCCAGTATGGTCTTCACCCCAGCCCTTTGCTCTAACCCTGGCTCCTGTACAGAGGTGGCCCCATCCAGCTCCACCCCGGACTGCTCACTCAACAAGGACAATCTGCCTATCCACATCCCTCCGCTGAATCTTCCCTCTGGCTCTAGTAGTCTCTGGAGCGAGCATTTGTCACTGACAAGCCCTTCGGTCAGCTCGTATTTTCATCTATCCTTACTGAGGGATCCGAAGCAACAATGTGATGACCCCATTTCTGCTGCAAGTCTAGCCATTGACCCCTCTATTGGGGGTGATCATACACCCAGGGGGTGCAAATGTGTATGTATCCAAGTTTTTGCTGAGTTGGCAGTTATTAAAAATCTGCTCTCAGTCCTCATAGGAACTCAGGGGAAAGAGCAGCGGGAGAGGGAGCCCGGCAACATTCCAACTGCTTGCAAAGGGCCCATTGTCTCATCCCTGGTTCACCCCCCGGTACACACCCCGGAACAGGCCCCCGTGACATCCCCATCCACTGAACCTTGTCCTAGCAAGGTGGCTGGGAATCTACAAGCAGTCAAGGGAAAAAACCCCAGTACATGTGTCGAGTCCAGAGTGTCCAATGGGGTGCCCCAATCTAAGGTAAAACCTACATCTCTGGAGGATACTGCACTGAAGATAATGGGGTCTTCAGGTTCACTTATTCTCTTCCTCAGTGACTCTTGATGGGGTGCATTCTGTCATTATATTCTGGATTATTGAGTGTAATTGTTTTTGTATGATGGTTTTTTTTCTGTGTTTGATGGATTTTTTAAAAAATCTGAATAAACTTGTTGACTGACTGATATTTATTAAGGGTTCCCTTTGCATTGCATGTGCTTAAATAATACTTAAAATGCCTTTCATAATTAGTTTTACATTATAAACATCATCATAGAAATATGTTGAGCAATAAGAGTATGGCTTTAGTTTTATTCTCCCCATCCCGCATGCAAAGTCACATTAGCATCATGCAGGTTAATGTGTGCCTAACAAATCCCCCTTGGGTAGAGCCATAGTCATTATTTCACTCAAGTATTAAACGCACTGTTAAAAAAAACACAAATAAATAAAGCATGCAACATTATGCACCTTTTCCTTGACTGCTGATCACTCCCTCCCATGCACAT